>NW_017728925.1:939601-957662 GCF_001723895.1 Crocodylus porosus
TTATTTCTGGTGGCAATGTGCAAGCTACAGACAGCTGAGCATCTATACTGCAGACTGAGCAGCTGCAGTCAGAAAGACCTTTTTACTAAATCTAAGCAAGTGATCCAATGTCCACAAAGCCCTTATTGCAGAGTCTATCAGAGCTGCACCACATTAATGCATGAAACCAGCATTTGCACCAGCAGCTTTTATAAGCACAAAGCAATAAAGTAGAAAGATAATGGCCCAAAGTGGAAAATAAACTCTAATCACTGTGTGAATGAATCTAGTCAACTGTGATTTTCCAAACAGAAGCCATCCTTCTATGGATACATCACTGGTTTAGCCATTAGGTTTGAAAACCCTGTGAAGACTATTATGAATAAAGAAAAACCCCTCTGCTTTCCCAAGGAAGAGGGTTCTTTTACTTTTATGCACAACTGCCATATAGTTCTGGTTTTTCAGAGCAGCTCCCAGATTTCATTCAATTTTCTACCTAGGTTGACTGAAACACAAAATCATCAAGAGACTTGCCCCAGAGTCAGATAACCTACCACAGCCCTAGCAGAGATGAAAGAAACCCATAACCTGCAGGCTCTGACCTTTCTGCTTAAGCCTCTAGACCGCAGTATTTTTTAATCAGCCACTGAACATTTCTAGGAGTTGTCAGCTCGTAACCCTGGAATATCTTACCTCCAGAGCAGTTTCACTGAATTCAATAGGACCAGAGGCAGAGTAAGTAACTGTAAGGATGGTAAAAAGTAACTTCACAATATGCTAGCAGAGCTCTAGGGCCTAAAAACCATTCTAGCAGAAACTGCAGTTCAGCTTTTAGTCCCAAATTCATTACACATAACTACTGCTGGCACTCCTGCCAAGGAGGCTATTAACTTAAATTTCTACTTACTTGTGAGTACCCCTACCTCTTGTATTTAAATTTCCTTCCATTTAGAATCCCTGCTTCCTGCAAGTTTATTCATAGCACCTGATAAAACAGGTCATCACCTAGAAGAGCTTATGTCTCTCAGAACCAGAGAGCTTCTAAGGTGCCACCCTCCCCTGCCTCTCAAGCATCAATAAAGTTGAAAACCTAATGCAATTTCAATTCCTCAGAATTTAAAATTTTGGGGAAAAAATGCACTTCTGCCAAAAGGAATAACTCAACACCATGGAGTTGTCTCACTCTGTACCACTAAAGAGCTAGATTTTCTGTCTTCATCTCTGTAAAGTCCTGATGCAATCTCTGTAAAGTCCTGATGCATAATCAAGCCTGGCCCTTTCATACTATCACTACTAATAAGGGGCCTGTTGGCCAACTTAAGTCAGTGACACCTGAGCAAACCCTTTGAAGACTAGTAGGTTTGCAAGGGAGACACTAAATCAGTAAACCAAAGAAAGTAATGTTTAGGGGGTTTCACCGAGGATTGCAGCAACTCTTTATTTTTTATTTGTGCGGTAAAAAGAGAGAGGAGGCAGGGGACAGTTTGCAAAGATGAAAGTTTAAAAAAAGAAACAAACACCAAAGTCTTTTCACACAAACTGAACTATCTGACTATATGGAAGCAGACATAATAGATACAGACCCAGACCTCCACATAGCCCTGTTTCTTAGATTACCTGTAGGGTAAAACTACACTTTTCATGAAGGTATCACAGCCATATCTTTAAAGGTATTTACATACTTAGCAATGCAAAGTCACACATAGTATCATCTTTGTAACAGTGTTTCAGTAGGTTATGTGCCCAGCTCTCCTTGACTTCAATATGCATTAAGCCATCTGAATCTTTAGAAATCTCAATAGCTTTGAGGATGTGGCCCCTAGTCCTTAGGTTTGCCAGAATAAGCGTGCACACATAAACCAAGGTTGAATTGGTGCAGTGCCAGCTTCCTCAGCCCCTGCAGACAGGCTGATCCACTGCCTCTTGCTGTTAACAGCTTTGCCAGCTAGCTCTGCTTATAAATTAAGACACTGCTGATCAGTTTTACCAGTGGCATTCACAATGCTGGCCTGGAAACAGTCATAGCAATTCCATGCTCCTGAAGAAGGCTCTGGAGACTCTGGAATAACTCCCAGAGCAAAATGAATTTCCCCTTAACCTCCACATCCATAAAGTGATGCTTAGATAGGGATAGCATAAGAAACCCATCTCCATGTATAACCTCACAGTCACCAACAGGCTGAGGTGAGGGGCATACTAGTGAAAGACATCTTGGGCCCCAGATGGATGACCCTTCCCAACAGATAACAATTTTGAGGGATTATAAGTGGTGAGAAGGCTCCTTTTTCATTTCAGCAGCTGTATGGATTATTTCTGAAGATAACTACAAGCCAGAGGCTAGCATGAAAGATGGAGCCCTCCTAACATGCAAGGAAGAACCCCCAGTACAAAAATTCCAATGCCATTTTGCTTCTTATTACCAGCGTGGCCGAGTTTATCACCAGGACTTTGCCCCTGTGCTCCAACAAGCCTCACCCGTATTCTGATCTTGACTGTAACTTCAGCTATTAAGTTGGTTTACCTAATAGGTATTGGGTAAACTGCTCAGGTCCAGCTCAGCAGTAACTCTTCCAGCTACCTAAGGAATTGAGCTAACTGTCCTAGAAAAAAGAGAAGCAAGTTTTGGTGATAGCTTTTCCTGGACCAATGCTATAGTTGGAAGAGATGTTAGACAAGCTTTGAAGAACAAGTGCGTCCTTCAGATTTGGAAACACTGCTCCTTGCGTTTCCCAGACCATCAAAGCTACACCACCACTTCAACCCTAACAGAAAGAAATGGGAAACTATTTGCAATACATTAAGCTCCAAGGGATAACACTTTTCTGAAGTATTTACTGAGATAAAGGTTATTCATAGTTTCAAGGGTCGGAAGGGACCTGAGCAGATCATTGAGTCCAACCCCCTGCCATGGCAGGAAAGAGTACTGGGCAGGGGGTCGGTTCCCCTGTGCTAAAAGTGAACAATATTCATACCAACTGCTACACTCTGCTACATCGCTCTAGTTTTTATCAGGAACAGCATTCCTAACTATCTTGAACATACAAGCAGATGATTAGCTCTGTTAGTACTGCTGTGTTCTCCTTCTATGACTCATACAGGACAATACAGGCAGTATTCCATCCAAATGGTTTGTGAAAGCAGGTCTTTGAACAAGACTGTCAAGTCACAGTTTCAAAAACTGACTTGCATTAGCCTTGTATTTCAAAGCCCTGGCTCAAAACCACTCAAAGATCTCTATTCAAGCTGTCCTTTGGCATAATATTCTGCAGCCACTTCCACACTAAAGGCATTGTTTACTCCCAAGAAATGGTTAGAGGGGGAGTCAGTAAGGCCTCTCACTACAAAGACTTATTTAAATACAAGAATAACTCATTTGCTGGTTGACTTCATCACCAAGGACTCCCAGGCCACCACTAACAAATCCACTCATGCACCCTTTAAATGAATCACTTCACATGCTCTGGACTGTAAAACCTGCAAAACTGGACTAGCTCAGTTATACCAAGCATGGATTATCAGTTAAGCTACTCTGAAAAGAAGTCATGAGGTAATTACTCATTTGAATGTTGGGGTTCCTTTCTGGCAGTCAGAAGCAGCATTAAGGAAACACAAACTAAACAACGGTACATTAGAATCCAGAGTACCAATGGCTTGGACAGTTATCTTCAGCAACAGAAACTAATGCACAAAATGTACAAAAGTCCAGACAGGAGAACAAAGTTCACAGAAACATCCTGGCTTGTTCTGTGAAGAAACACATCCAGATCCCTCAAATAGCATGAACAATATGCTTCCTGTATGAGGCTTCAAAATGATTACAAAAAGTTGACACAAGTGACACATCCCACCTCTTCTCTTCTACATCTTTCAGTACTGACATTCTAAGGATCCTGGAACATTTGACTGCAAGTAAATGAGAAACTGTAACTATTTGGCTCTAACTGTAACTACTCTCCGTCTCCTGGTCTTTGTTCAGAGTACCTGGCCTCTGGCACTGGCAAAATAAATAACATTTCTCTCTTTCTCTTGCAAAATAAATCAGATAGCAAGACAGTAATTGGATCTAGGCTGACTTCTGAAAGTGGCCATGTCTTCTCTATCTTGGATGGAAAGTTTTCACAGCAAGCAACATGCCTGGAGATGCGTTTAAAGGCTGGGTTTTTACCTTCATAGCACAATTTGTAATAAAATCAGCAGATGAAACTGATGCAAGTGAAAGAATTTCAGTTCTCCCTTTCATGCAGCTATCAGACTTTTTGGCACATTTCACCTTGGGGAGAATACATCAGTTTATGCTAGTGATTCTCGAACAGGGTGCATCCTGGGGTGCCTTAAGAGCCTTTCTAGGGTGCTATAGGGTGCCACGCAATGCCAGCACTGTTAGGTGTGCAAGCATGATTTACAAGATAAACCCAGAATTTTCAAACAGGAATTCATACTTTTAAAACCACTGTGAACTGATGTGGTCTTTCCAAGTTCTTTGCAACAGCAGAATTGCTCTATTACTTTTCTGTGGTCCAAAAAACAACTGAAAACTAAGAACTGACATTTTCCAAGGGGTGCCCTGAGTTTAAAGAGGTCTTATGCTATAGATGGCTATTATTTCCGATCCCTAAGCTTTGCTAAAACTGAGCCTCACCTTAATTCTGACCATCTACAGTGAAGATGACAAGATTTACCCAAAGACTTAACAGCAAAACTAAGCTGCTATATGACATGCCTATACTCTAGGACTACATCTACACCAGACATAAATGGGAGCCAGGTAACCAAATATAAAAGAAGTCTAATTTTCAAAGCAAAATAAATCCACACAGTGCAGCACAGCATGCCCCTCCCCACCCCACCCCACCCCACCCAGCTACTCAGAAGTTGGACAGCCCTGATCTAAACAAATTTCAGTTTCTTACTTCAAACATCAGCAACACTTTGACATTCCAAGAGATGGAGAAAGACAGAGCTGAGTTACACAAATAAGTACCACACCTGTAACCCAAAAGTGCCAGCAGAACTCAGATGTGCTGCAGTAACCATAGAATACTGCACAAAATCTGCAGCTGTTGCCTTGTGCCAGCTGATGTGTGGGCTAGAAAGACAGCACTCTCAAATGTGCTGTTATGGAAACAGGAAAAACCTATAAAATACTAAATAAGCCTTTAATCTTAAAGCCTTTAAGGCATGGACAAATACAGAGTTAAAGAATTCTTCTCAATCTAAAACCCCCCCACTATTTCTATCCAGAGGGCTCAGCTATGTTTCAAAGTATGTGTTATAACTGTAGGAAATAAGATAGTACCATACTTGTTCAATTCTAGTCAAGAAAGAGCACCCAGAATGAAAGGCAGGAGTGCAGTGCTTGGAAGCTGAACAGGGGTAAATTATTTATCTAATCACATTAGCCTACATAAACATACTTACCCTGTTTGTAGACCCAATTATTTAATAGGCTACTGAGTGCCATAGGTGCAGTTTTTGGAGTCACAGCCCACAGAGTAGGAGGGACTAAGGAAGCTTTAAGTCACCCTTAGCCCCCTATATAGAAAGTTAAAATGAAGATGGAAATGGCCTCCAGTGCTATGTTCCAGCAGCCTGGTAGTGCCATTAAAAACTGCAACACTGATTATCTGCAATGGCCCTGTTCTTCTTTCCCTTCTGGCTGGAGTTCAAGGAGACAGTGTCACATACAGCTTGCTGCTTCCTTAGGCAGCTTCTCTGCTATTCTCCCATGATTAGACCTGGAACTTTTCTCGTCTCTTACTGCTACCTAGCAGGAGGGAAAATCCCATGATCTCTGTAAGAGTAACACATCCTAAAGAAACACTGCCTAATTCTATACATTTAAGGTTATTAGAGCTACTTGCATTTAAAAAAAAAAATTATTGCACTTTTTGCTGCTTTCAGATGGTACTTACACTCTGCTGAGATGTGAGACTAGATTACTCCACTTTACTTAGTACTACTCAATGTACTAACACAGTGATGTAGTGGTTAGGTTTTCAACATCAGAGGGGCAGATTTCAAAAATCATACCTTTTTTTATTAACATAGCAAGAAAAATATCACAGATAGTTCTGTTTATTTCTATTTCACTCAAAATCCTCCTGTGATGTTAATGCCTAAAGGCATCTGCTTTAATGGTTAAAAATATATAATTTCTGAGTGAAAGTATTTAAAAACAGGACTGAAGCCTGAGAAGAAGTAAATAAAACAACCAGAATGAGGCGTGCCCATTTTAAATCTCAACTGGACACTGGGACAGGGAACAAAGGAAGCTGTGACAAAGTCTACTCTCCAAGCACAGGTACTGTGCTATCCCTTCCCCTACTCAAGGCCCCATTCATCCCTCTGCCTTCTTACTTTTATAGTTCCAGTGGATGCTGGTAACTTGGATCTCCTGAGTAGGAATATACTCCTCAATAAACTTCTTTCCCTGGAGTCGGTGCCAAAGGGTCGTCTTTCCTGTGTTCCTGTCCCCACGGATAACAATTTTCACTGGAGGAGAAAAGCAGATCAAAAAATAAAACAAAACACATTAAAAACAAATCCCAGGTGTAATATTTTGCAAGTGTTATTCCAATGGAATTAGGCCTTTCATAGATTTCATAGACATTAGGGCTGGAAGGGACCTCGGAAGATCACTGAGTCCAGGCCCCTGCCCCAGGGGCAGAACGTTAGCTAGGGTCAAAGGATAAGCGTCCGAAGGTTTCTTAACCAAGACTAGGTCCTTGCACCACCTCTGGAGGGAGTCTATTCCGGGTCTTGGGGGCTCAGACAGTAAAGAAATTTTTCCTTGTGTCCAGCCTAAAATGGTCTTGGAAGAGTCCATGACCGTTGGACCTCATCACCCCTTGGGGCGCTCAGGTGAACAGGCATTCCCCCAAACCCTGATGCACACCCCTTATGTACTATAGGCTGCCACCAGGTCACTCATGAACATGTGCTTTTCCAGGCTGAAGAGTCCTATGGCTATCAACTTCTCTTCATAAGGCTTATTCTCTTGCCCTGTGATCATGCACGTGGCTCGTCTCTAGACTCTCTCAAGTTTCTACACATCCTTCTTGAATTGTGGAGCTCAGAATTGGATGCAGACACAGGCTTGAGACTTTGCTACAAAAGCTGACCAGCCATCCCTCAGATCAGAGTCAACTATTCAACAGAAAGAGCTGATGTCAAAACATCAAGGCTCCTGAGCCCCGCTCAACTTCACTCATCTAAGTCTGTACTCTGCCTAGCTCACACCTCAGTGCCCTCATTCAACACCACCCCCATGCTCCCATGTTAACATTCTTCGATACCCATCTCTAAGCTAGCAACTCCACCTTCCTCATCATCATTCATATTTCTCCTTAGCAGCTTTTCTTCCCCCAAAAAATCATGATTTCCTCAAAGCTGTGTACACCACATTCATACAAACTGAAGAACCAGTCTCAGGAGCTGGTCTCTCCAAGGAAGTCACACTGGTTTAAACTGACCATGAAAATTTAAACCAGCAGTTACCCTGGTTTAAGTTAAATACAAATAAGGCAGTTTTTGGCCAATTAAAACTGTTCCCCTGTCCCCCATGTGGCATTTGCACTGGTTTAACTAGAGCTGTACAAATATCAATTTAAGTTAAATCACCATAGATCCTCATATGATGAAACCCTGTGTATCATTTAGTGAGTAAGCTCTGTAGAGTCAGGACCATAATCTTCATTGATGTTCTTACAGGGCAGAGCACACCTGTGAGGCTCAGTAAAAATAATTCAGCCACTTGTTATAAATGGGATTTACTGTGCAAGATACACAAGTGGGAGGCAAACAAGAAATCCTAATGCACTCCAGTGAATTTGCAATAACTGATGACCAACCACCGTTCTGTTGAAGTATGTTTGTGTAATACATTTTTTTACTCACAACAGGAAGAATAAATCAAGCAAGGAACCTAACTGTGAAGGAAGAAAAAGCCCACTCAGAACAGCTTGCTGAAAAGCATACTAACAGCATAAGTGGTATTCACAACACCTGCACCTCACACACCTCAGTGAAG
Organism: Crocodylus porosus; assembly: GCF_001723895.1. NCBI lineage: Eukaryota > Metazoa > Chordata > Crocodylia > Crocodylidae > Crocodylus > Crocodylus porosus. Next base: position 947,610 of record NW_017728925.1, read on the forward strand.
TGATCTATGCAGTCGTGAATGCTGTGCAGTTTCCAAAGACTGCAGCATTTTCGACACTGGAATCTTGTTCCTGTAGAAATCAATTAGCTTTGTTTTCTAAGTTTTGTTCTACTTAGCGCATCATCCTTTCAAATCTACTGCCTCCTCTAATAGTATAAATTGCAACCCAAAACCCAAGCACTGACTTCAGCAAGCTCAGAAACGTTCAACATATGAAATTAGTTCTTCCCTTGGAAACGGACAGCTCTTCTTTTCTGACCCACCAAACTGCAATACCAATGATTAGCCTTAAATTTTGTCTAGTCTCTTAGGAAAACAAATTAAGGAAAAGGACTGTATCTTTATAAATAAAATAAAATAAAATAGAAGCAAATTCCTGGTGCATCTAACACAAAGCGAAACAAGTAGAAGACTGCCATTGTTTGGTTTCAAGATATGTTTGTACCATGCACTTAATTCTTCTAAACAACATCCAACATACAAGCAGTCATTAACTGGGTACATTTGTTTTCAATACCTGCTCATTTTTCTAGAGCATATGCTAGGAGCTATTAATGTTTTATGTAATGCAATTGTAAAAGATCAAAACTAAAGTAAATCCATCAAAAGGGCATTCAAAAAGAAAACAGAGAAAGTACTTCTCCCACACTTCTCAGAGCTTCTTCACAGATAGCTGTAGGTACCGCCATCCCCATTTAAGATAGCATTTAACTTCTTTGTACCTTCTTCCCTAAGCATTCTTTTTAACAATATTTCTTAAGACACAGCAAGTCAAGAGTAGAGCTGGAAGACCATCTCAGGTTTCCTACCTGGGGCCTACCCAGGGAATACTACTGCTTCCCTCAGGGCCATCTGAGAAATGATGCTTGCTGATAATTACAGCTTGGATTATTGAAAGGTAGGAATTTTAAAAGTTAGATGCAACTTTCACCATTTTGACTGTTTGCATATCTCACCCAGTCTGAATAAAAATATGCTGGGGCATTTAGGTTAACCCTTACAATTCTTCTGTAAAGAGAAAAAGCCTTCGTGACTAGTCAAGAAACTATTTCAGCATATCAAAAACTTTCATTTGAGACCTATGTTAAGAGGAACTTAATGCGCAGTCAGCTAGGGTGTGAATGCGCATCACCCAAACTACCCCACACTAACTCCCTCTGTGGCCATTCCCAGAGCATAGGAAGTGTGCGTTGCTGCTGATTCACTTGCTGCACCCTAAGAGCATCCACACTGGGAGTTAATGCAGAATAACTTGGGGGCTGTATGTTCACACCATCACTTACTGCACAGGAACTTCCCTGTGTAGCAAAGCCTTAAGTTGAGAGGCACCCTGTTTATGAACCCAAAATAGCAAGAAATGTAATGACAACGACACCCACTTCATTCTTAGCTCTGTTCCAACATGTTCTAATGTCATTCCTTCCAAGATACACAAGTGGCTAAATAACAACAGGGTGCATTTATAATTTTAAAAACCATGCGCACACACACACAAACACTATTAGTCATGCCTTCCTTAATTTAGGGCAGGATTTTTAAAATTCTAAAATTCAAATATAATAAAAAGCTTAGTTTGTCTGTCTGTCTGTCTGTAATGCTTTTGGGGAACTGTGCATGAGCCACCAAGAGGGCAGGTGGAGATTGGGTGCATAGGCCCAAGTCTGAGCCACTGCCAGGGAAATCTGTGGCAGTGGCAAACACACCCCAGCTTCCTGAGCAGGGCTTCCCCATGCCTCCCTGCTTGAGGGTGAAGGGGCTGGGGGGGGGGCATGGTGATGGTGCTTCCCCATCCCTGATGCCCCCCCTCCCTACCTCCCAAACAGCCAGCAGGGAGGGGGAGGCGGCGGGGAGGTAGATGTGGGCCAGGTGGACACGGAGCAATGGGAAGGGGTAGTAGAGCGGGACCAGACCCCCGGGGGGGGGTGTAGACCAGGGCTGGACCCAAAGTGGACTGGGGGGAGGCAGGCGTAGAGAGGGCCCAGAACCAGAGCAGTGGGAAGGGGTGGTGGAGCAGGTCATTCTTGACAGGCAATTTGCTACTGTACTATAACCAAGCTGCTCTTTTTACTTCAGGTTTCTAGTCTGCCAGGTATCTAAAATTCATCGCTGTTGCACATATTCAATTTGCATACATTTATGGGGGGGTCAGTTAATTAAAAAAAATAGGATACAACATCATTTTATCACTAACTGCTACAACTGTCATAAATAATCAAATGGCCTTCAGTTGCTCCTAAATTTGAAATGAGGTGCATCACCAAAGCGCACATTTTGTATTACCACCTGCAGTACAAGAAAGACTGCAACATTATTTTGGCAGCAAAACTGGTTTTAGATTAAGCAAACACAGGTTTATAGCCTGGACATGAGAAGTGCCCTCGTGGTAGGTACAAATGGCAGGAAAGGAAAAGACAAAATCATTTAGTGCCCAGTACACTTTTCATCCATGTTGTCAATGCATTCTAAAAGATGGAGGACTATTACATTCACTTCTACAGATGGAGAAACAGAAGAAGAATGATGGCTGGACAAGAATGACACAGCTCCCAATTTCTCTAGAATGTTAACTAGGACCCCTGGGGCCAGGCCATACAGTAACGAAGGAAAAAGAAATGCAGATTCTAATACCCTCAAAAAGAACACAGTGTATCCACAAGGTCATACATATTTTACAGATGCACTTTTTTTTTTTAAACACTTCCAGGGAAAAAAGCAGAAGACAGGTGGAATATCTAGAACCCCCAAGAGCAGCTGGCTTCAACATTCAACAACCAAGCATGATTTTTAGAATGTATTTGTCAGCATTATACTGGCCGATGTCCAAACCTATGCAAAAGGAACACATGGACTGCATTTCTTCCCTTGTATGCTGCCCTCCCCTGTCATAGTTGGAGTGCAATGCAGAAGGGGGCAGGGGCACCATCTTCAGAGGGACATACCAGCTAGATTTGTCAAACAGCTACACACTGTTTGCTCTAATCACTGATGGCTGGCTTCAAGGGAATCCTCTTAGACATATAATCCCAGAAAAGGCCTCAGCAAGAATAGTTCATTTCACCCCCTCAGGATGTCATCAGTTTACACAAACTTTCAGATATTAGTTTGTCAGCCTTTATTTTCTGCTCTGGTTCTTAGAAGCTAAGGCAAGTGGTGCGTGCCCAATGCAAAGTGTGGAGGAGTACATGAAAATCTGCATGCTAAGAAAGGACAATGAAAGAAGGCTGAATTTGAAATATGATTTCCCATCGAACAAAGTGAATATTGTTAAGATCCTTATTGGACTTTGCTGTCTTCAGAAATATCTTACATAGAGCTCAACCTTCCTTTTCTGGTTAGGGTCTACCTGGCTGGATAGAATGAGGGGGCAGAGGAAATATTCCTTACTACAAAACATTTCAGGGCCTTTTTTCTTATAATAAACATGAGCTAACCAGCACTCTCAATACTTAAGAGTTAAAACACTAGTCATCATCACTCCCACCTGAGGATGGGTTTTCTTTTTAATATAATATAGGGATGAAAGAACAACGAGGTAAATTATTTGATGGAAGCCAACCAACATGTCAATGTCAGGGCCAGGTTTAGGGTTCAGGAGTTTCTGGCTCCCAGCCCTATTATTTGAACACTTGGTGCAGCTTTCATGATCATTCCCACTAGTTAGTCTAAGGGCTAAAATAAGGTAAGGAAAAAGATTTCAGTCTCATAATATGGGCAGACAAAAAACAAGATGAGGTTTTTGTAAAAACACCCATGACTGTCTTAAATTTGGATCTGAAAAAGGAAAAAGAGGGGGTCTGTATGCAATAGTTATGAAAAGCATTTTCAAGCATTCCCAAGGAATTCAACTTATTTACACAAGGAGGAGCATTGTGAATGAAATAAAAGGTACAGCTTTGTCTTTTCCCTTCTGCCTGGCAATCTTTACTATCCTATACCAAACTTTGATTGGACCCGTCATCCCCCCACACCAGAACTTGCTCATTTCACATGTAGGTACTTCTAAAATAAATATCCAACACATACTCAATGAGCAGCCTTCAAAACCCTTTCAAAAGCTACCTGCATCTCTTGTAAATATTATATAACACTAGGGGGTAAGTAACTATGGAGATTAAAAAGCTTTTTGCATAGCAATGATAGAAGGGTGCTGTTTTACGATCCATGTCTCCCAGTCCCTTTGAACCTTACTGTCACCCATTTGCATTTTCAGACCTACATTTTGCACTTTGGCTTCTATTCTACCCAGGAAAGCAAGCAAGCACCAAGAAAGGTGTTTGTGCTCGCAAAGAACAAATTCTCCAACTATTTAGTTGGCTTACTAAAAGATAACACATCTACCCAAAGAACCTTGTCTGCCCAAGACAAACATATTTATAAAAAATTCTTCAAAACCAATGCCTACAAATGAGCCCCGTTATTCCAGGGCACTTTTGCAATCTGATTTCTCTACCTACATAGACCCATATGATATGAGACAAGCTAATACTTATTGTACTCTGTGCAGCTGTGTCTATTTTCAGACAAAGATGAAACAAGTATTACCCCATGTCACGATTATTATTGATGTGTGCATTTCATCTATTTAGGGTACTTTGCCAGGTCTCTAGAAATATTTTCATATTAGGAAGAATATTTATTGGCTTAAGAAGGAACTGAGCCCAGTTACCACAAGGAAACATTCACATGCCCTAGTGAAAAAAAAATACAAACAAGTAGTTTGCATAAAACTGACACTCAGTGTGAAAACATGCACTAATGATGCTGAGGACATCACCTCCTCCACCTTTCACTGCAGTGAGGCATAGCCAAATTCTTCAATACTCACCGAATAACAGCCAGTCATTAACTCCTACAGGTAGGTACCCCTTTGCTGGGCTCTAGCAAAAGCCAAGCAAATGCAAAAGGTCTTTGGGAGGAGGGTATGGAGACAGAAAGTCACTCTCCAAACATTTTGAACTGATCTCAAGAGGTGGAAGTATGGGGTGCTCACACTGAGGCTGAGGGCATGTACATAAAAACATAAGAAATGCCATACTAGGTCAGACCAATAGTCCACCTAGCCCTGCATCCTGTCTCTGACAGATGCCTGGTAACTGCAGGGGCCATCTTCTTGTCCTTTGTTCACTCAAATCTTCAGACAGTTTCACTGGCTCCCTGGACTCTTTTGAGGGCCAGTGGGCACTGTCCAGTGTGCTCTTCTTAGCATTCCACCCTTGGAGCACTCATTTTAAATCTGTGAACTTGCTCCCATGCCTATTTTGTCTTTTATTTGTCCCCCAGACTCCAATGATGCATATGCAACATCTCCCCCTAATAACACGGGGACTAACTGTTGCTCTGTGCGCATAAAGCCCAAGTTCCTCTTATGCGTCAAATATGCCCATCTCCAACACCCCCCAAATGACTGCAGGGCCATCTTCCTGTCCCTTGCAGTTTTGCTGGGCAGTGCCCACTGGCTCCCTGGACACATCTGTGGGCCAGTGGGCACTGGCTGGTGTACTCTGCTGGGTGTATCGCCCCCCCTCCCTCCCAGTGATGAACTCATTCTGAACCTTTAACCATCACTTCCCATTCCTGTTTTGCCTTCTTTTTGTCCCAAGAAATTAGTTATCACCTTCTCATTGGTCTCCTTTTCTAAGGGAGGCTCACAGATCTTGGTGGGCAATGGCCCACAGTCCTCTGAAAGTAACAAACAGGCTCACCTCCAGCTGACCCCAGTGAGTGCAAGGCTGCCTTCCTGTCCCTTATTTAATCATTCTCTGAGTACAGTTTCACTAAGCAGCATCCACTGGCTCCTTGGACATGGTCGAGGGCCAGTGAGCACCGGCCAGGGTGCTCTGCTTGGTGTGCCTGCCATCAGCACCTGACCTTCACTCCCAACCTTGTTTTCTTTCTTTAGTTGTGGCCTCCCTTATTAAGGGAAACTTATAGTTTTACTTGTGGACACCTGCCCACATTCCCCTATCAGGACTCATAGCGCAGATGATATCTTTTATTAAACCAACAAGATTTTTGCAAAAAGTTTTCTTTAATTGCAAGCTTTTGGGCACAAACTCCCTTCATCAGGCATTGGAAAAAAAGAACGCAAAAGTCCTCCTGGGTAGAAATGAAAGCTTATCTTTCATAGGATTTCAGAGGAATCAACAGATGGTAAACTCCCTTGGGCAGGCAGTTCAAAAGGCCAGTCTCTAGCAGACCCCCTATGACCGTGGGGCCATTTTCCTCCCTTCCTTCCTCACTCTTGTCCCTGTTATTGTCATAAGATCACAAAATCATAGAAAAGGATGGCTGGGAGGAAGCTCAGGGGATCACATCGAATCCAACCCCCTGCTCAAACCAGGGCCAGCCCCACCTACATCACCCCACCCAAAGCTTTGTCTAGAGGGTCTTAAAAGCCTCCAAGGATGGAGATTTCCCCACCTCACTGAGTAATTTCTTCTGGTTTTTCTTCCCTATTCTAGTTCACATTGCTTCATGGGTTTACATTCACTAAATAAACAAATAAACAAACAAACAAGCCACCCTCCCAGTTTGAAAGTTTTTCCTAATATCCAACCTAAACTTCCCTTTTCGGCAACCTGAGACCATTACTCCTGGCTGTCACCTGCCACCACTGAGGACAGTCCAGCTCCATCCTCTTTGCAACAGGGCAAGGCTGCTATTAAATCCCCACCACCACCCTTTTTTTTCAGGCTTGTCTCTCCTCCACAAACAAGGCCGGTCCCCCCAGGCCGCCCACGCCCCGGCCCCGCGGCCGCACTCACTGTTGTACTGGACGCCCTTGGCGAAGCGGCGCTGCAGCGCCTGGTTCATGGACTGCAGCCCCGCGGGGATGGGCCGGTCCCGCGCCGCCGCCGGCTCCGAGCCCACCAGTTTCTTCAGCGCCGAGAACATCTTCCCGCTCGCTGCCCGCGGCCTGGCGGGCTCGGCCGGGCTCTAGGGGGCCATGGGTCCCGGCCCGGCCCGCTCAGCCGCTCCGGGCTCCGGGCGCCGCCAGCCGCTGCCTGAGGAGGAGCCGCGCAGCCGCCGCCGCCATTTTGGTCCTTCCGTTTCCACGGCGGTGGGGGCGGAGGGGCCGCGCGGGGAGCGCCGCTACGGGCCGCCGCATGGGACAGGAGACAGTAGAGCGCGGAGCGGCCTCCGGCGCCCCCTACAGGGAGCCGGCGGTCAGGTACTGCCCCTCGCCGGGATGGTGACCCCACATGGGCCCAGGGCTGGGGGCTGCGGGGCCGTGCTGAGGAAAGGTTTGGGAAGCACTGCTTAGGGGCTCATTTTTCCCTGCTTGGAAACCCTCCTGCCCTTCCATGGAGAGAGGACAAGGGCCCATGAGCCCAGTCTCCTCAGTGCCCGCTGCTTGCCATGGGAGCGCCAGGCAGGCTCCAGCCCAAGCTCCCCGAGCCACCCGGTGCCCATCCCCCCACCCTGGGCCTGCTGGGCCAGGAGGAACAAAATGACATGCTTTATTGGTTCAGAAATAAGGGTGAGTGGGGGCTCGGCAAGGCAGGCCGCAGGCTCAGGGATTCTTCCGCGCTCCTCTCTGCTTCTTCTTGGAAGTCCTGGTCTTGCTCTCAATGAGGTTCAGCCCCTGCTTTTTGATCTCCTCCCGGTTGGGCACAAAGCTCTGGTCTTTGTCAGCAAAGTCAAAGGCATCTGCAGAAAAAGAGCAAAAGGAAGGCGAATGGGAAAGCCGGTGGCCCTTCAAGGGCTCTAGAGTTTCATTTCTCGCCACCTAAAACAATTTGGGGGGGTGGGGGGAAGGCGAATCTCTGTGGCCGTGTCTACATGAGACACTGACTGAGTACTCGTTACTGCGCAGCTATTTAGTACTTCTATACACAAGTACTAAATGACTCCACAGTAACCAGTTACTGTGCAGTAACGTCACCAAACAGCTTTTAAGGGACTCCAACTTGCGCAGTAGCTCATTACTACTACACAGTAGCATCATGTCATGCTTCGTGCCACGTGACGCTACAGCGCAGAGTAGCAAGCTACTGCAGTCAGTATCTCTTGTAGACGCAGCCTGTGAGGTGGCACTAAACCTTGCTTACACATTCAATTTAAAGCCCCATAGAAACTAGGGAGAGTTGTCACACAGTTTCAAGCAGTAACTCTGTAGCTACTTGGCTCTTTTCATAGCTGCATAGTCATTTTTATGGTGTGGAAATTACTGTGTACATGTGGCTGGTCTAAGCTCTCAGTTCTTATTTAAAAGTTTCTAGCCAGTTTCAAAACCTGATCCTTAAAGGGTCCCATGCTAAAGGGCAAACAAGCTCACCCAAGCCTTGATTAGGCTACAATTGTATGGGTTTAAGCCAATTTAATTATGCTAAAGCCCAAATGATGATTTGAACTCAGCGGTACTATAACCGAGCAAGATAATCTGCTAGATCAGTAAGGATGGACCACAACAAAGCATGAGACATTTAAGTCTTGATTATGTATCTAGAGGCTCCTAGGGGATGGTTATTGGGATAGGATTCATCCATTGCTGAGTCTTTGTTCCTCTGATCCTGAATGCCCCCATAGTACAGTAAAAACTATCAGAAAAGCATGGGTGCATCCTTCCCTTGAATACACCAGTGAGTCCATGGAATGGCCAGTGAGGGTAGATTACCAAGCCAAGCCTAGCTTCTGTCACCCAATACAGGTCCACGTCTACCTCTACATTGGAAAACAGGTGAAAAGACTGAGGTTCCCAGAGGGTGCAAGGGTTATTGCAAATGTTGCTGAACTCTTCCCATTCTACCTACAATTCCTCAGTGCTCTTTCACCATCATTGACATCTGCGTACCTCTCACAACATCCTCTTCATCCTCAAAAGAAATCTTCAGGTTCTGAGGCTCAGCCTTGGTTGTTTCCTCCAGAAAATTTCTAACCTTCACAAAGCTCTGTAAAATACCACTTCAGGTTAAATATGGGACTGGGAAGGGGAAAAATAAGAGACACACTGAGGGGCATTTAATGCCTCAAGGTATGTCCTCACTGCATAGTTAACACAGGTGATTAGCAACTGAATTAACTTTGCAATGTGGTTGCTTCAGGCTTTGACTATATTGTACTGTCATTGGAGTGTTGCACCCATCTGCATATATTGCAAAGAATGCTTTGGAGTACGGTCACAGGGGTATCGGCTGTAGCTGTGTTGGTCTAAGGACATAGGCAGACAGGGTTCTTTGGGTAAATCTGACAATTTTATTAGACCAATTCAAATAGTTGGAAAAATTCTTCTTTGCAAGCTTTTGGGTATAAATATCCTTTGTCAGGCTGAGGAAGCATCTGCAGTTGGTGTGTGCTCTTCCTGGATGGAATGAATTCCAGCCCTCAACTTTTGTGAATCTGTGAATAGTAAAGAAGCCAAAGGCTGGTATGCATGCAAGAAAGCCAGTCAGTGAAGACATAACTTGAGGAGTCAGTGGGTGAGAGACAGGGGAATGAATGTAGGTGTTAAAAGGTGGAGAAGTACCTGGGGAGTCAGATGTTAGGCAGGTTATAATGTGTCATAAATCCAGTGTCTGTATTTAGTCCATGATTTTTTGTATCCAGCAGGTTGATGAAGTGAAGTTCCTGGGCTTATCTGTGAAAGGTGTTTTGTAAATTCCCTCTGAGGATTAGAACTGAGAGACTGGAGAGAGAACAGTTGTCTTGTGAGAAATGTGCCCCCACAGGTAATTGGGTATTCTTGTCTTTGATAGATTTCCAGTGGACGTTCATTCTGGTGCATGGTTGTTGTTTGGTCTCTCATGTATTTTCCATCAGGGTATCTGGTGCATGCAAATACCCTGATGAAACATATGTGAGAAACCAACAACAACCGTGCACCAGAATAAACGCACACTGGAAACCTATCAAAGACAGGAATACCCAATTACCTGTGGGGGCACATTTCTTACAAGACAACTGTTCTCTCTCCAGTCTCTCAGTTCTAATCCTCAGAGGGAATTTACAAAACACCTTTCACAGATAAGCCCAGGAACTTCACTTCATCAACCTACTGGATACAAAAAAATCATGGACTAAATATAGACACTGGATTCATGACACATTATAACC
>NW_017728925.1:957762-989820 GCF_001723895.1 Crocodylus porosus
CCCCCCAGCCTGTCTCTCACCCACTGACCCCTCAATTTACATCTTCATTGACTGGCTTTCTTGCATGCATACTAGCCTCTGGCTTCTTTGCTATTCATTTCATCCAGGAAGAGCAACTGCAGATGCTTCCTCAGCCTGAAGAAGGGTATTTATACCCAAAAGCTTGCAGAGAAGAATTTTTCCAACTATTTGAGTTGAAGCAATAAAAGATATCAGATTTACTCAAAGAACTTTGTCTGCCTTGGAGAACTGTCAGCATCTGACTGGTTTAGCTTGTGTAATCACTGCCCACTGAGCAGGTTACCAGCCCAGTCTAAAGCCTTGGTTGGTTTTTAGCTAACAGACACAGCTGGCTTAGCTAACCCAGTTTGTACACACCATTAAACCTAAGTCATGGTTGTGTGTATGTGGGCAGAAGAAGTTTTGGGACAACATCTGGTTAAGGATTAGATCCTGGTGTGCCTTGATATCCTTCCAAGGGTGTTGAAGGGTGCCACAGAATGTTAGTACTGTGAGGTATGCAATCATGATTCACAAAATAAACCCAGAGATTTCAAATAGGAATCCAGAGGATCATGGACCTTTCTGCCCTGTTGTGATCTTTCTGAGTTCTTTGCAACACAAGCATTGCTCTATTATTTTTTCCTGTAGTAAAAAAACAAGTTAAAACTAAGCTGTCATTTTCCAGTGGATGCCTTGAGTCTATCTCAAAGGGTGCTGTGAGTCTAAAAAGTTCGAGAACCACTGATCTTGACTAACTGCAGTGAAAACATGGTCTTAGCAGTAACAGTTGGGGACCTCTGAAGATCCTATGGATGTATTTCCAAATGTCCCGGGCAGAATCCATCCTAGGTAATTCTGCTGCCCAAGTCATCTGAACTTTCAACAGCATTCATGACTCCTTGCTTTCTTTCGTGAAATGCTCTATGTGTTGCTGGGTGCTCTTAAGTGATAAGATGTCACAGCCCAGAGCTAGCGAGATTTTAACGTGATACAAACTGTTAGTTTGTAATGCAACAGTGTTTGGTGTCAAACTTGAAGGGAGAATCCCAGCAGGGTGTGAATCCTTCCTTGTACTAACCAATGAAAAGTAGCTGGTCTTATGCAGGCCTTATAGAGCCACAGGAGGCTGCTGCTGATGTGGTAATGGAAAACAAAAGAGCTCTGCCTTGTGCTGCTGCCCCTGCCTGGCCAAGATTGCTACTGATTCATTCAGTGATGCAAGGTTTCTACTGCCTGGCACACACTGTCTTCTAAACTACTAACTGTGACTCCCTTCACCCCCAGAAAGTTAGTGTGGTGAGCAAGCCAAATGCAGGCTGCAGAGCCCTGCAATACAACCCCAGGTCTCTGATCGCTAACATGGGGGTGAGGCCCTGGCAATCCAAGGATCCCAACATATGGGGCTACATTACCAGTGTAGCCAGGCAAGTAGGACTCACTTTCTGTGCCATTTCCCTGCAGGGTGCTCAGATGCTGCTGAGAGGTGATTTACAAATGTAGGAAATAGCCAGAGTATAAGGGCAGGTGCAGCATCTCTTTAGGCAGCAAGCAAGTTGCTAACACAGCCCCAAGGCAGAGCACAGTTGGAACATCTCTGTCCCATTAGCGTGATTGCATTCTGGCACCTCTTTTAGGTGTAACAGAAGGCAGGCCTGCAGCCACATGGATTTCAATAGCAGTGCAGCTGCCCAGTTGCCTGGCTGTGGCTCTCTTCCAGGACTCGCAGCATACCTCATTGTTCTCCTCCCTGCTGAAGTTATAGGATGGGAGACTGGACGTGACCTTTGTCAAGTGCAGCAGCTTTGTCTCACAGAACTTCAACTTCTCATAAGTGTCCGTGGTGTCAACGTGGATGTCACCCTAGAGGCAAGAAGACAGCAGAGGCTTCTCAGCTAGGTGAATGAGACTGCATGGTGCTCTGGTCTGCCACAGCTAGACTGAGCTGGCTCAAGCATCTCCAAACTAAACTGCAGTCTGCCATAGATTGAAAGATTCACTCTCAGACAAACACAGGCAGGAGCTCTCTGCTTAGGATAACTCTTCCCTTAGGACAGCCTCAGCTCTGCTCCCCCTGCTTTCCCACACATGATGTACCCCTGTGTCCTGAAGGGCTACCTTGTCCTTGACACCCATTTCTTCCCACCAGACTCAACTATTTGAAGGACTTTTAGGGAAGCAGCCACATTCTGCTCAACATTGCCCATCTCTGAGCCAAGACTATGATATCTGATTCTGCCTCTCATCTGAGGCTTGGCCTTGGCATGCTGAACCAGCTGCTGAATCTGTCTCATGCCTGATAATTGGCCTGTACGTGATAGTCCAGACCTACTTATCAAAACGTCTGTGCATCTTGGGCAGAAAGAAAGCTAATGAGTGGCTGGGTCGGGGAGAAGATGATACTGGCCATTGGGAGGGTTGGTTAGGGGCTGGGCAGAGGGAAGGTTGAACAGTGCCATAGCATGGGGGGGAGTGAGTGGGGCCACCACCCCAGGCACTGAAGAGAGGGGGCATTCCAACTGGGGCGGGGAGTGGGACAGAGCCACGAGTAGCTTGTTTGGGGGGGGGCTTGGGGTTGAGGAAGGGCAGCTCCCACTGCTGCGTGCACTCCTGGGCAAGCATGGCAGGGTGTGTGCCCCCCAAATCTGTGTGCCAGGGTGAAGGTGGGCTGCCACTGTAGGCTTTGCGCCAGGCACCAAACTTCCTTGTCACGGCACTGAGAATGAATAATGGCAAGATCCTCTCCAGCACTAGGGAAGTGTCTGCCCCAATGTGGCTGCAGTCTTGTGGATGAGGAAGGTTGGAGTCCAAAGCACACTGGATCCCTGCCCAGACAGACTAGGAATAAGGTGCTTGCCACATGGCTCCATCCACAGGCTGTGCTCTGCCAGGCAAGTTCTTGCACTAGCTGAAATAGCAACACAGGGGTCTTTGTCAAGATACCTGAGCCCTGTAACCCCTGGCCTCACCTTTCCATTTTAGAGGAAAAATAAAATCATGATTCTATCATCATTAGGGGCCGTGGGCATTGCAAATGCTTCCACTGCCTTTTCCTTTTGCAGCTGCCACATAAACCCACTGTGGAACCTCAGCAAATTAATCCTCTACTGCTCCTGGCTGTGAAAGAAACTTTCAAAGTAAAGGGCACAGCAAGGTCTACCAAGGCCAGCTGAAGCAAGAGCTATGGAAGGAGCAAGTGGGTTCACTCATTTCACAGGGGGCTTTTTTCATTTGTCCAGTTGAATTGTATGTGTGGGTGGGCGTTGAATTAGAAATCTGCTCACGTGTCTGCCTGAGATCAGTGCTGCAAGCCACAAAGTAATCATGTGGTGCACTGTTTGAGAGTGATGCAGAGTGTCCCTTTCAAATAGGAAATAAACCCTGGAGGTGTAACAGTGCGTTTGGACATTGAGACCAGTGAAAACAGTTCTCAAGGTAACTAATGGGAAAATGGGAGACACAGGTCTGTTGTGCCCCATCTTGCCCTGCTCAAGGCACAGCCATGGCAGGAAGGTCCATGGGGAGCCAGTGGGTGGTGTTCTGCTGTAGGAGAGTATTTTGGGCACATACCTCATTGGGCACCGTGACCCCATACAGTCTGACAAAAAGGTTATCTACACCATTTTCAAAACGAAGCAAGAGTTTCTGATTCTTCAGCATCTGGGTTTGTGTCTGCTCCAGCCTAGTCTCCTCCTGCTCCAAATTCTTCTTCAGTTCTTCCTCCAGTTTCTTTGAGCTGGCAGGGAACATCCATGCTCACACACACACCCACATGGACAGCCCCAAGGAGCTGGTATGAATCATAGCTATTACAGACACTTTCACAGCTCCCATCTACACGACATCTGGATGCACTTTAAATGGCTTAATAGAGAACTGACAACGTGTCCCAAATACTGTACAGGGAGCAACTCCACCATAACTCCCTGCAGCACAGCACCTTTACTCCAGGCAGGGGTGAAGATAATCTGACCCCAGAGACCCATGCCTGAGACTCTGGAGTCCACAGCTGGTGGACAGGCTTAGCAAAGAGATTATGTCCTACACTGCCTGGCTTTGATGCATTTCCTGCAGAAGCAAATTCCAACAGTGAGTGCCTGCTGCTGAGAATGCCCTTGCTCTTCAAAGCTCGACTTTTCTTCTGCACAGCTAAGTGCAGCTGGCATCTCTGGGTCTCAGACATGGTTTGGAATCCTCTGTCCCCATTGTCATGTCATGGCCTTTGCAGTTCTGTGCACAGGATCCAAGGATAAGTTTGGGAGTCAGGTGCACACGGATGGACTGCAGGGCAGGGAGTACTACAAATGCTGTGGTGAGTGGAAGGAAGAAGGAAGTGGTGACTTAGAAGATATCAGCTCCCATCTTCACACCCAGGACACCAGAAATGTACAGCTGATGCTCACAACAGTAGAAAATGACCCCTATGCACCAGAAATGCAACATGTTACCTCCTGGCCTAAACCCACCCACTGGGCAGGAGATCTGGGTGCAGAGAATCTGGCCAGGGGGTGGCAATATCACAAAACTCTTCTATGAGCTGCACAAGGGCTGATCTTGTACCTTACTAAGGTTGGGGTCTGGTGGAATTTCAGCTCAGCACGTTCTAGTTCCAGCTCCCTCAGTTTGGCCTCCAGTTCTTTGCGCTTCTGGTCACATTCCTTGATCTGTTGCTGCAGATTCTCTGTAGACTTCTGCTGGGCCAGGAACCTTCCTGAAATATCCTGGCCAGGGACAAAAAGAAAGGCACCTCAAAACAACATCTGGTAAAAATCTGGTAAATGCGAGATCCCAGCTGTAACCCAGAGTACTGTGGCTTCAGCCAGCTGGAGCCAGCCATTCAGGTTGATAGCATGGAGTGTGCCAAGCTCAAGTTTGTCGCCAGTTATGAGGTAAAATGGTCCATCTTAATGCACAGGGATGGCCTAAGGCAGAGGTTAGAAGGAGGCAGCAGTCAGAACACCCCGAGAGCCAGGCCCTGGTCTTCCAATAACTGCATACGCACTAATCCCAGTGCAGTTCTGCTAAGGGTTCTGGAGACACTGAGCTCCCAGTGGGCATGTTATGACTTACGAGGGATAACGCAGGTATTAGCATAGCCACTTCTATATCATGTTACATCATCTCATTAGCACAGACACACCCACTATCGCAGCACTATCCCTGCCTGCAGAAGAGGCCTTCCACAATAACATGAGGCACACAGACAGGGCTGTATGGGGTACATGGGCAGGAGCTTTCAAACTCCATAAAGAACAAGCTAATGCTACAGTCATTTGCAAAAAAACTCTAAGTGCCAAAGCTCCCCAGTCAAGCAGCAGAACATGCCTTACCCAGAGATGTGAGCACTCCACTGCACACTTGACTTTTTCCACATCAGAGGTCACGCGGCTCTGATACTCCATCTGGGCTTTGGAGGGCTCCAGCTTTACACCTGTGTGACAGGAAGATGCAGCAAAGAAAGAAACAGCTAGAGCCTCCCAAGTTGTAGGCTGGAGGGGTGGGGAGATGGGGGCAGGGACAACTGGGACAAGAGGGAACAACATCCACCTTGCTCTAGAGCATCCAGATGTCAAAAGGTGATAGTTGTATGTGCAGCAAGGGGCATAAAAACCCTAAGGGTACATTAAAAACTCCCAGCTGAGCTCAGATTGGAGCTGAGCTGAACTCTAGCTGCTGGAGAGAGATTTCCAGTTTCCCCACAGACTCCAAGCCCTGTAGTGGGAAGACAGGTGGCAATCCATGCCACCAATGGAACACCCAGTTAGACTTGTTCTCTTGAAAGACACCCTCTCATTGGCTAACAGGCCCCATTCCCAGCATTTCCTGCCCTCCCTTTTAGCCCCCAATGACCTCATCTCATTATCATAGGTCCCATCACGCTATTGCCATCCCTTCCCTTTCAATGCAGACACCTTCATTCAGCATGAGGGTGCTCCAGAGCTACCACCAACTTCCCCACCCTGCACTACCCCACCAGGAGGCTTCTGTGGTGCAGGGAGCCATGTGCTGCATTTTACCCAGGCTTGGGAGTGATCCTGTCCCCTCCAACCCCAAATAGCAATATCAGGCTCCCTTTCAAGGCAAACCCTGCCCAGCTGTCAGCAGGACCACACCACTATGCTCATTGTCTGTGGATGCTGGGAGTATCCTTCATGTGGAAGAGATATAAACCCAGTGGGCTGCTCATTCAACTAGTCCAATGCTCTGTCTGCCTCAGACAGTGGCCAGCACGTCAGAGGACAGGACGTGCTGTGGGACCTTTCAGAAGTCAGCTCCCAGAGGAACCAGTTCCATTAGGGCTGGGCTGACAGGCCACCTGTTCCTGTGCATGGGGGCAAGTGTCCTGCTTGACCAAAATACACACCTTTCAGCGACTCCCGAGGAAGCAGGGTGGGGAAATCCATGTTGATATCTCGCCTGGTCTGCCACAAAGACATTTTGAGGGGTAAAGTGTTTGCATGGAACAAGCCAGACAACCTAATCCCAGATCGTATTTATTTTAGGAAGCTGACAGCCGCAGCCCAGACAAGAGGGCTGCCCTCTATGCTGACTGTCACAAGCCAACCCATAAGTCAAACCAAAGGCACCCAGTGGGGGCCCCAAGATGGTCACCAACATTCCCTGCTGGGGCTGGTTTCCCCTCTGTGAGCCCATGTCAGGCTGCTCATGGGTTGAACTGGTCCTTCGGTGCCCACCACTCCCACGGGCTCACCGCTCTTCTGTGCCTTTCAGCCGTTGTGTCCTTGACCCGGATCTTATCAATTTGCTTCTTTTTGAAATTTAAGGAATTCTCTCGGTACTTTTTCTCTGCAACCAGCTGCATCTCCATGTTGGTCATGTCTGCCTGGAACACAGCACAGCCATTGAGAAAGATGGAGGGAAGAACAATTGTCATCACCTTGAGCACCTTCCCTTCCTGAGCTCACTGGCTGTATGGCCATAGCTCTGGTGAAACGCAGTCACCTTTAGGGCAGAGGGGGGCAGATAACTGGCATATAGCTCATTGCACATCAGTGGAGGAAGGCAAGAAAGGGTAGAACTTTGACCAAGGACACCCAATCAACTATCCTACCCTCAGAAACATGCACAGAGGCTTTAATGTCTGTGTGGGAGAAGCAGGACTTTGCTTTTCCAAATGCCTCTCTGCTAAATCAATCACATGGGATGAAGGATTTGAACATAATCTGGGTAGCTGGCTTCTAGTGCTTTCAGCAACCTGTCCCCACCTCTGTCCTCCCACAGTTGGGGTGCAGCTCTAGAGAGAAGTGGAGCAAAGTGGGCACAGGAAAATCAAGTTTGTTTTGCTCTTTATCACAAGAGGGC
This sequence comes from Crocodylus porosus, assembly GCF_001723895.1. Classification (NCBI taxonomy): domain Eukaryota; kingdom Metazoa; phylum Chordata; order Crocodylia; family Crocodylidae; genus Crocodylus; species Crocodylus porosus. The sequence goes on from NW_017728925.1 coordinate 965,086, forward strand.
TAACCAGAGGAGGGGTATCAAAATCCCCAGGTTGGTTGCAGCCCAGTAGAAATGCTGGGCCTTTGAGCCAGGAATTCCCAGTACCTGGGCAGGGTTCTCACCATGGCTGCTTCTGTTGCTTCTGTGTTATCCAAAGCCATGAGCTTCATGCCCCTCAGCTCCACATGATAGACTTCCACCATGTGCTGAAGGGCATTCAGTTCCAAGGGCAGGTAAGCTAATTCCTAGGACAGAAATGCACATTGCGTCACAGCACTTAGTTGCCTAGAGGAAGGTGGGTGTGACACAATCTTGCCCCCCTCGGTGTAGCAGAGGACTCCACTGGAGAAAAAGATCTTTCCTGCACAAAGCAGCACTCAGCTCTGGAGAAAAGTGGGGCACTGGATCTGCAGCTGAGAGCATCTAGGAGGGAACAGAGCTCTGCCACAACCCACTCTACCTCTCCCTATGTTCCTCCTCCCCACTCAGCTCAGCATGTCTCAAATATATATCAAGCCCTTTGCCAATTAGAGATTCCAAAACAGAGTATATGCTGTCACTAGCTTCAGAATAATGGAGCTACTGCAAACCCTCAGCCTTGGTAGGAGCTGAAGAAATGGTCTTGTTTTCCAGTTACAACCAGGACAAGAGTATTAGGCTTGACAGGGAGCCTCAAAAATGCTAACAGGCTCAAGCAGAAGGCTGCAACTCAGCCAAGAGGACAGCAGCGCTATGCTGTATCCAGCAGAAGCAGGACCCACTACTCCCTTGGAGAGGCAGAGGGCTGCTGGACTGCAAACACACACACACACGAACATGGAGCTGGTTCCTTCACTTCCTACAGCCCACTATGAACTTTGGAGAAGGGTCTAAAATGTAGCAGGAGGAAAGAAGCAAACAACCTCACCTGATCTGCCAACTTCACCAGGAAACAATTGTTTCTGTGATTTGCTCAGGTGCCCCCTTAGATTCCTGCTTCACCCAGAGGCTCTGACATGGAACAGATGAGGAATGAGACAGCCATGGGCAGGCCTTGGATCCCCCCCAACTTCGTGGGACTGGGTTCAGATCCTAAGGCCAGGCAAAGACTCATGGGCTCCGTGAAATCTGGCCTTTACCTTTATTTTGTGAAAAGAGTGGATTGCATGGAGCTTATGGAAGTAGGGAGCGAGAGGGAGAAAGGAAAGGAAGGATGAGTCAGTGGGCTCTGGGGTCAGCCTCTGAAGAGTAGGAACTGATGGGACCTTTCCCAGGTCTCTCTAGAGAGTGGGGGTAGGAACCCCTTGTGCACAAAGGGAATAGGTAACCCTCAGGTAAGAAATGGGGAAGCAGCCAGGCTAGCTTCAGAAATAGCCCAGTGAAGGGAGCCTTCCCATGCACACAGAGCTCCCTTCACAGGAGGAGGAGGCCCCCCTTGCCAAGCTATTAGCCAGATCACAAAGGAGCCAGACCCTACTGCAACAGAGCCCTTCAATGCAGCCCTGGCTACTGAGAGCCAGGAGAAGAGAAGGGGCTGCAAGCTGCTGAACCAAAGGTGCCTGTTCTGGGCTGGAAGGGACAGACAGAGCTCTCAGGGCAATGCCTCTGCCACAGCAAGCAAGAAGCAAAGAAATGATGGTCAATAGCTCCAGCTTCATACCTGAACTACTTCATTCTACTCCTCCCCTACAAACAAAAAGGAGAGCCAGGGTCCTGGCCAGTGGTTCCAAGGGGACCAAGGGGATAGGCCTGAGGCTGAGACTCTGACCCAAAGATTTTACTAATATGAATGTCTTTTGCCAAACACTGCCACACCTGAGGCTTGATGGCTTTTTCCTGTGCAGCCTCACATGTTTCCACTGCTGGCTTCTCACTGACTCCTGTTCCTCATCCTGAACCCCCTGTGGGTTTCTCACTGCAGCCTTATGCTTTGTGATACCACCTGCAACAGACTCCTCACTGCAGCACTGTGCAAATGCTGCATTGTGCACTGCAGACAGCTGGGCTGGTATTTACCAGCTCAGACCAGGAGCCTGGATTTTGTGAGAGAGACCATTTGTCCCTTCACTAGCACATTCAAAGCAGGTCACTCCACACAACATGGGCAGTTGCTCTAAGAAGGGATAGTCTGGGGCTTAAGAAGGGAGGTCCTTTCACACATCTGGGCCTGCACATCTCTGAGACACTGCCAGGGTGGACAGAGCTACCCAGGCAGGAGCTGACGTCAGTGAGTAAGTCACAGGCAGAGATGGCCCAAAGCCAAAACCTGGATCTAAGCACTCATGAGCTCTGGGGAAGCTCCAGTCCAGACCTGACCCTTCTGACTAGTTATCTGCTAGCACTAGGCCAAACCCTGAAGAGCGACAGGATTTGCATTATCAGCTACATTAACCAGGGCCCACTGGCCTCAATTACAGAGCAAGGGGTTGTTTCTGCTACTGATGAGTGACCTGCCTTTGGCCAAACTCAGAACTGCTCCTTTCTCCAGTCCTCAGCTGCCAAGGGTCCTGCTTGAAACCGCCCTGGTTTCTAGTCCCGTCTACTAATCTTCTCAGTCTAAATTGGTGAATTAGAGCCTAATACTGCTCATGCCCAGGGCCAGTGAGAGGTTTGGCATGAGCCCATGGGAGTAGGGTGGGCTTGCAGGTAGGCATCATGCCCCCATTTACCAACTGAGGGTTATGGAGGGATCATGCAAAAGGTGGGGATGCTCACATCCTTCAGGAAGTCCATCATCTTGAGGTACAGATAGTAGATCTTTTCACCAGTACTGATTTTCATCACCATTTTCTCTATATTATTCTCCAGCTGACGAATAATCTGCAACACAGAAAGGTCTGGAGTAAAGGTTTATGCTTCTGCTTGGCATGTGGAACTGACCCAGAGGCCTAGGGTGAAAGGATGGACCAGCTCAGAGCCCTGAGGGGGAACTGGTTGGGTCTATTTAAAACCCAGGGGCTGTCTAGGTCCAGAGCCCTGTGGAATCAGGAGGCCAATTGGCTGCATGCTTCAAGGAAGGCAAGGCTAAGTTTTGCCACTGACAAATGCAGTGCATCTAGCCTGCTGACTTCTCCATGCCTAGGTTACTGTCTCCATGGCCCCACTAACTGGGGTCTTCACACTTGGACCTGCCTCCTGCTCAGTACCTTAGTAGAATGGATTTAGTTGTTCCATGTTCTTCTGCATTGCCGCCCCTGCAGGGGGCCAGACCTAGAGTATAATGAATGAGTGGGCTCAATCCCTTCAAACAGGAAGGGGTCAGGGTCACTCTGCAGCCACTCATCTGGCTGGACTAGAATTGGAAATGGACTCCAAAGGAGGTCCCTCATCCAGGCATCTGCAGATTAAGAAAGAGCCTTGGGATGTGGGGTCTTCAGGACAGAGTGCTGCATGGATAGACACCTGCATGGACATTCATGCGCACAAGTGTGCATGAGTGTGTACATCCACCCAAACAGCATACATGTCAAATCAGATCCAGAGGTGCTCAGTGTCCTGTAATTCAACTACCCAAGGTCAGTTGGACTGGCCAGCTTCTCAGCCCAAAACAATTAACAGATCTTTCTTATACAGTTGTTCTTCCCCTTGGGGCAGAGCCCTGGTCACCTGCATCTGTTTCTGGCACTTTTTGTCAGCTGCTTCCATGTCCTTCAGAAACTGCAGCCTCCTCTGCAGCCCCTCCAGGGCCTGGCCCCTTCTTTTCACTTCATAAAGCAGCAAGTTGTGTGCATTTGTTTTGTCAAAGATGTAATTCCGCAGCTTTTCTCGAGCAGCCTGAAAGGACAGGGTGAAGCTCACAAGGTATCTGGAAAACGGCTCACCCATGAGCAGCTGACAGGGGGCATAGCTCTGGGCATGGTCCTAAACCTCTCAACCCCCCAACCCCTTTGACCAGGCAGGAGACAAGGTTTGTTGGCACATCCCAGAGGAGGAGGAGGATTTCCCTTAGGCCTCCTCTCAGCTCCCCTCCAACCCTGTTTTTCTCAGTTCCATTAATGAGTGGAAAATGGCTAGGGGTGCTGGGGGCCTGCTCTGTGGTTACCTCTACTGTGCTCCTGGCTAAACACATCTTCATTTGCTTCTGCTCTTGGCATGCCTCCAAAATCATCATCTGGTCATGCTACAGGCAGGAGGGAGTCAGAGAAAAACCTAGGGTCAAACTCATAACAATACTCTGTTATTCCACTCCCACCTTTGAGCATCATTAATAAATAAGCAATGCACCTTCCCTCTCTCCTCAGCAATGTGGGTGTCTTTATTCCTATGAATGATAACAAGGCAAGGAGAGGACAAAGCCCACAGAATTCAGGTCCCTCAGTTTTGATTGCCAAGACCAGTACAGATGGGACCCAATTTTCTGAAATGCTGAACAGCTATAATACCAAACAACTCACTGGGTGCCCTGAGTGCTCAGTGCCTTTGGGAACCACGCCCAACTTGTGTGCCCAGAAGCTAGACCTCTGTATTAGGTGTTAGTGACTTTGCCTTGGTGTCACGGTAGGCATGTCTACATGAGACGCTTAACTTCAAATTAGCATAGTTTATGGTGAAGTAAGCATATGCTTCCACATGTGCACATACTTACTTCACAGTAAACCTCCCTAATCCAGAGTAAATTTGCTACCTGAAAATGCAAATACCAAATTTACTTGGAATTAATAATGGCTCTGTAGTGCTTGTGTAGACACCAGACCTGGAGCAAAATCTGCTGCCAGTCAGCCATCCACCAGGGGCAGGAGATAGCTCCCTGCCCCCAGAAGCTGCCTGCTGTGGGGGCGGGCTCTGCCACAGGAGCCCTGGTGAGGACTATGTCCCCCTTCCCTTGCAAAAGGGAGCTCCAAGCCTCCTGCTCCAAGATTGCAATTGGGGAGCAGGGGGCTGGGAGACCCAGCAGGGGATCGTAATCAGGGAGCAGGGGGCGGAGCTCCATGGTCACAGGGTGTTGTCAGCATGAAGCCAGTGCAGAGCCGGCACTGGGAGATAAGAATCTCCCAGCCCAACCCCCCAACCAGGGAGCTCAGGTTGGGAGAAAAGGGTCTCCCAGCCCAAGCCCTGTGACTGAGGGGCTCAGGCTTAGGCCTGGGGATTGTCAGTCATGGGATCCTCAAATCCACAACCTCACCCAGACTTTCCATAGCAGTAATGTATCATCTCTCAGCAGCAGCCCTGCAGTCACAAAGTTGGTGCTGGGAGCTCTCTGCTGTCAGGGGCTGGGGAGCTTGTTCCCTCCCCAGCTCTGCAAGTGCAGAGCTAAGGGGGAACAAGCTCCCCAGACTGTTCTTCCCCCCCTCCCCCCCTCCTGAAATCATGGAGCTGGGGCTGTGAACAGGCTGGGAGCTTGTTTCCATTCATTGAGCAGGGACTGGGAAGAAGCTCCTGTCCTGTTTTGGGCAGTTGCCTGGCAGCAGGGCCATCCCTGAGGGTGGGTAAATCGGGGTGACTGCTCTAGGCCCTGCACTTTGGGAGGCCCCATGGAGCTGGGTAGAGTGGCAGTGACAGAGCTGGGTGGAGCAGTGGCTTCGCATCCAACCATTCACTACCCCCCAATCCCTCACCACCAACACTGATGCTGCCAATGGCAGCAGCAGCTTCTTCAGGTCCAGAGTGTGTGGGAACAGAGTGGAGGCAAGGCCCCACATGGGCTGATTGTCATCCATCCATCCTGTCCCCCCCAGCACCAGGCAGCTCCCCAGGGCCAGGAGACAGCTGTCTCCTGGCCCTGTGCTTCCTGCCAGTCCCTAGGCTAGCACCCAGGGGGAGCCTGAAGCTCCCTACACTGGTGTCAGGGATCCATTGCAGGGCTGCAGGGAACTGGGTGCAAATCTTTTCCCTAACCCTCAACCTGTCCAAAAAACCTTACTCCAGAGTAGCTTATACCAGAGTAAATTTGGGCTGGAGTAAATGCATGTGTAGACATGCCCAGTGAGTGGGAATAGCAGAGATGAAAATATGTCTTATCTCTGGGACCTCTGCATAGGTCTCATCTGCTGGGGCAGGGTGCCCTCAGTCCTTCACTCAGACCACTAGGTCAGACTGCCCCTCTCCAATAAGCACTGTTCTGACAAGCCGTCTTGTTTGAGGAGATGTTTGTACCACCTGCACAGAACTGCCCCAGAGGAGCTGCAGCTGGCACAGTCACCAGCAGGCTCTGCCCCATGGAGCTTGCACTCCATTCCAGACCCAGTGGATGTAGCTGAGCCCCATGGAGCAGCCCAGAGGCTGTGGTGCATAGAGGCTGCTGCTGGGGGCATGAGGTTGAGGCAGGGATGTGAATGGCAAGCAGGAGGTGGGAAGCAGTGTTGCCAGATATGCTTTGAGATCCCCAGCTGGGCAGCACCTGAAGAGGGCACAGTACATGCAGCACTGTCCTTCATGCCATCATCTCTACAGCCAGCTCCTTCCACACACCACGCAGCTTTGCGCAGAAGGGCCCTGGAGACAGTGTCTCCTGTCCAGGGTGCTGATTGCCAGAGACCTGGAGTTGCTGACCCAGGTGCTGAAGAGTAACCAGGGACATGCCACAGGGACAGGTTCTGTACTACCCTAGCCTTGCAGTAGGTTAGTGCTGGCAGCAGTGGATTTGGTGTTGGTTCATTTGCCTTGAGTCTCCTGAGCTATGGGAAGCCCTTCCCCATTGGCTGGCAGAGCCAGATTGGAGAGCCAAGTGTCCACCCTGCAGGTTTCTGGGAAGGGTGCTGGTTCCTAAGTAGGGGTAGGCACTAGACCCCAGGCCGGCAGGGGTGAAGCTTTGGAAGTGTGGTTGATTTGTCCTCTTGCTGTTCCATTTATTTCAAACATACCATCCAGAAGGATCAGCTTTGTGCAGCAGCAGCTGCTGGGAGAGGGTGAGGGAAAAGAAAGGGATAGAAACAATCCTGACCCAATCACCAGCAATGATGTCATTCCCTTATTATCAAGATTGTCTCTGTCTATGAGAACAAACCCAGGAACCAGACATGTGAAGATGGGACAGAGTCATAGGTACCTTCTGAGCAATGCCCAGCATACCAATGTTGCTCCGCACATTCCCACGCAGGAAGTTGATAAGCTCTTTGTTCTGACTGATCTTCTCCTCAATCGCCTGTACAAAGAGCTTTTTGCCTTGCTCTAGAGACAGAAGAAGAAGAGAGGTTATTCCAGCTCTGGGCACCACAGCAAAGGGCAGGATCAGGGCTGTCCCTCCAGCCAAGCTTGTTTGAATTTGGTATAACTCATCATCACTCTGACTGCAATGGTGCTTTGCTGGTTTACACCAATGGGATTCCCCAGCTTTCCTCTCTGTGCCCATCCTACAGGGATACACTCTATAGAAACATCTCAGGCTTTCCTGTGGAAGGTGCCAAACTCCGACTGCCCTAACTAGCATACATAGGTGCTAAGAAGGTAGGAATGACCTACATTGAGATTCATTGTAGATACTCACACAGGCTATTGCCCCCAAGAGTGTCCCTGTAGCACCCATAACTTGGGGACAATGAAGTAGCTTCTCTCTGGGTTTTAGATGGACCCAGAATCCCTTCTGCCAAGGAGATTTCTGTTATGTACCCATCAGTGCCAGACAGGGAGGATCCATACCTATATGAGGGTCCTACTGCATCTTGGCACACAAGTTGGGCCTGGGGATTGTCAGTCATAGGATCCTCAAATCCACAGCCTCACCCAGACTTTCCATAGCAGTAATGTGTCATCTCTAAAGCCCAATAACCCAACCCAGCTACCATCACATCAGCTTCACTGCTCCAGACTGCAGTGTGTTTCGGGTAACCAGCAGCTCAAGGGGCTCCCACAGCATTTCTACTCTTGCTAATTAATTTCAGCCAAAGGAGAGAGCATGACCTTGCAGTGAAATGATGGTACGCAGCTCCCGGATCTGTTGCTTGATCTCTCTTTTCTTCTGGAACTTCATGGTGGTAGTGGATGTCCCCACACACTTATCCAAGCCCTGGTTTCCTCCACAGAAATGGCTTCAGCTCTTACTCTTCCACTGTCACATGGACAAGAATGTTTCACCTGTGGTGCCAGGTTTTACAGCATCCTTGTACTGTGACATCAGGCAGGTGCACGCATCACTGGGTTCTCAAGAGCTCCTGCTGCAGAACCCCACTGCCAGTATCAGCGGAACCCCTTGCAGGTCACCACTTTGCCCTTTGCCTACCCCAGCTGGTGCTTTCTTCTTATGGAGCTGTTCTCTCACAGTAAAGATCAAAATTTCCTCAGCTCCTGGAGCCAAATCCTGGTCATTTGTGATTATTCAGGGAGCAGCCCACACCAAAGGATACTGTGCATCCGGGCACACCATTCTTCATTAGCCATGCCCGACCTGGGGTCAGTTGCAATGCTTGCCTTCAAGCCAATCTGCACTTTCACATGTAGACAATCTGTTCCCATCTTTTCCCCTCCACCCAAGGGTGGCAAGACCCAGAAATTGGTCCACACCAGAGGCAGCAGCAGTTCTATGACAATGTGGCTACAAAGCCATACAGGGACTCAGGAGACCTGGGCTCCATTCCCAGCTCTTCTACTGACTCACTATATGAATGCTAAACTATGGCCTCAGCTTTCTTCTCTTTAAAATGGTTATAATGACATTGACCTTCAATGTAAAGCACTTTATGAGCAGCTGAGGGAAAACAGTAGATAATAACTTATCATCATCACCACGACCATAGTGTAGAGGTTTCCTTGCTCAACAGTGTTCCAGAGTGACTGTAAAACACTCAGACTGCTCCTGAGAGGTATACACTCAGGCATTTTATTGGGCTATGATGCTGCGTGGAACCTGCCCTACCCAAAGGGAAGAATCTTCCTTGAAGATGGCAATGTGATGAACTAGACTGTGCTTCCAGTTACAGGAGAAGGTCCCCTCAGCCCTCACTGGACTCCTCTCCAAACTGTAAGCTGACCACCTGAGAAAACCCCAGTGAGAAGGGTGAATTAACTATGTCTTCTTCCAACTGCAAAGGCCATATAGGATCCACCACTGATTTGCACCAAATCCAGTAGTTGGGAAGACGCTGAACTTCAAAATGACAACATGCTTTCTTGGAAAACCTCTTGGGGATTTTTTCTGAAGGTTTTCAAAGTTCATAAATTATTCAAAATTTAATGAGTAATTTTCTCTCCCCCAATATTTGGGCCATAGGATTTCTGAGACATAAGCTGCCTGGACATACAAACAGAGGACTCCTATCTCATAGAGTAGCTGAGTGCAGATACAAAACCATCCCTGCTCCTCTCCCACTGTAGTTTTCAGCATTCAGTGAGGAAGTTCTGATTCAGAGGCTGCCCCACCATCTACCACGTTCAATACCTATTTGTAACAAAGGCCTGTCCCAGGGGTGGCCATGACACCCCTTGGTGGCTACTCAGCCTTTGTTTACCCTGATCCTCCCCCTCCATTTTCCTGCCACACCTAGGTGTACTTATGCTTTTAAGAAAAGGGATCCTGCCCCAGGGATTCCTGAGTGAGCTTGCATCCATTCATGTCTTATTCCTGGGTCTGAATCTGTTCTGGTTCTGTCCTTAAGCCCACACTGGCTCCCCTCTCCACACTATTCCTGGATACCTAGTCCCTCCTGGGCACCAGACCCTCCTGGTCCCCCCAGGTGCCGGACCTTCTCTGATCCCATCTTACCCCTTCACCCAGGCTCTGGCCTTATTCCCAGTCCTCTCTGTCCTCCCTCTGCCCTGTTCTCAGGTTCTAGCCTTACTCCCAGGCATCTGGCCTTGCTCCAGGAGTCTGGTAGGACCTCCTCCTCCCCTTGCTTAATCACAAACCTCCATATATTACCACATCTGTAATCTCTTAGGCATTATTCAGGAGCTGCAGCTATCCTGCCTAGGACCTAGGCTCTCAGCAGCCTCCAGAGCTAGACTGCCCACCCAGCTCAGGCCTGGGTTTATATACTGCAAGGCCAGTTTCCCCTCCCCCTTTTCTCTGTCATGTGGCTCATGATTGCCCCCCTGCCACACCTGCAGGCTTCTTCTCTCTCAGTCTGCCTGCTCTTAAAGCAGCAGGAGCACCAATCCTGCTACACTACTGATGGACCTTTCCTTCAAGAATTGTTCTAGTTCCCTTTTTGACTGAGCTAAGCATTCATGACTTGTGTACTAATGTCTCTAGTTCCACAGGGATGAGAGAAAAGACTTGGGAAGAGAACATGAGACAAGGAAACAGAATGTCACTTCAATGAGACAGCAAATATTGCATAAGGCAGTCACCCCAATGAGCCCTGATTTCCCACTCTTAAGTTCTTGTGCACACAGCCAGCTAAAACAGGCCAGGACACAGACACATGGACACACTATACTTTTTATCATGGTGCTTTATAAAGCATTAACTGTTCAGATGCTGAAATCAACATGTACTAGAAGAGCACAAATGTCTTCCACCTGGCATTTCAAGAGGTCCCCCACTGCTGGTGCTTATATTCAAGCTGGTGGTTGATAGTTCCTGCTGTACCTCCCACCACGCACATCAGTTTGACAACCCCATAAACTCCTCGTCCCCTGCAAGAGAGGAAAACATGTCATAACAAGATAGGCAGAGGCAGGCTTCCAGCAGTGCTCCACGGTCTCAGGGGCCAGGGCCAGAAGCTTTGATGCAAGACAGCCAACTACCTAGACTGCAGGTGCATCATGCAAATATCACAACTCAGCTGGTAAACAGGGAGCAAAGTGAAACATTTATGCCAGCAGGTGCTAAATTACTTCACTTCAGACTGGAAGGGCCACCTGTTAATGTAATACTGCTCCCAACGAGGTCAGCCAGGCCATGTGTCCAGTGTCCTTTCCCTGCAGCATGTGCTTGCTCCGCCAAATGTCCCTTTTCTTTTAATTTTATCTATCCCGGTGCTTCCACAAAACTTATTGCTACAGTACCTAGACATTGTAACATATATCCTACTCAGATACAACACTGAATGAGCTTAGGGTCAGGTTAGCCAGAGCCAGTTCTGCAGAGCCCTAGTCTTCTATGTATAACAGAAGGTTAACAGGCTTGAGACTCAAAAGGTAAGGGCTAGTCATGTCCCCCTTCATGTTTCTGGCCCCCATCTGTAAAGCAGAGATAATTCTGACCACCTTTTTAAAGTTCTTGGAGAGCTATGGAGGACCAATGCTAAAGGAAAACCAGGTATGAATAGCTTTATGCATGACACGCTCCTGGCCAACAGCTCAGAAGCCTTCCAACCCAGACTGCATTCAGGAGGAAACAGATGAGCAAAGACCTTCTCTTCCATCATGAATGCGTTAAACCTTGATATCTGCAGGTCATTTAAACATTGCTTCTGGAACACAGTCATACCAATAACCTGCTTCTGAGCATCACCTTAGCAGGAAGGGCAGAGACACTGGCAATGTTCTGGGATCCTGCACAAGTATGGAGACCTGGCTGGTGCCAGGTTCAGGGGGCAGACAGCAAGCAGATAATGGAAGCATATCTAGCAGCTCATAGGTGAGTGTATCATGCATCTAAGTGGTCAGTGCACTCAGGACAGAAATGTGCTGACAGCCTTAATCACCAGGGGAGGGAATCTTGTTAGATATGAAACTGGGCATTAAGAGACATGAACTGTGATCCTGTGTGTGCCACTGTCTGGGCATGGGTGGGTCTCCTGAAAAAGACACCTAGGGAAATATTTTTAGGCTTCAGTGAATGAAGTCAGACATCGTCTTAGAGACACCAGTCAAGCACGCAGTAAACAAAATCTGTGAGGTTTTTGGATGTGTTCACATGGAGATCCAGGTGCTCAGCCCTTCTGAAAAACAGGGCCCTTTCTCAAGCACCACTATCCAGGCTCAGATACTTAGCCCAGGCGCCAAATGTGAGGATGCTAGCAATAGCTTGTCTGTGCTTCATGCCCCAGGCAAGCAGTACCTTCCAGCTGGCCAGCACCGCAGTACTCCTTGCACTCCTTCTCTGTGTAGAATTTGTTCCCATTGCCCTGGCAGCCTCCATAGTTGAATATAACGCATTTGTCCTGGGTTGCATCAAAAGCCCAGAGTTTCACCTGTTGCTGACAGGGCCCTGGCATGATGGGCAACCTGCAGGAAGCTAGGAAACAAAGACAAGGGAAGAGAAATGGGCTTGATAAAGCCTTGAACTGGAGCCAGTTGGAGAAACACCTAGTCTTGCAAGCTGCCCCCAAAGGTCTGTCCCATTGGGCAAGGCAAGGTGGGGTACCCCACATGTTGGGAAATGTCTGCGGGAGGAACTAAAAGGAATTCCTAATTAGGTGGTGGCTGCCAGTGGTAGCCTGGAACAGACTGGTTCTCTGAGGACTTGTCCATATAGCTAAGGGCTTGTGTCCACACATAGATTGTATCATCTTAGCAAAACTAGTATAATTCAAATAATACAAATCCTCCAGCATAGACACAGTTCTGCTATTGCACATGTCTGTACGGGAGCGCACACAGTGCATCAGAACACTTTTCCCACCCTTCTCTGCACTGTGCCTCTGTACTGGGATAGCTGCTTCCCATTTGGAGAAGGGAACCGCACAGCCCAGGAGGCACCCTTGGCCTTGTTGATGCTAAGCTGCCTCTTCCAGAAGAACTACTGGCAGCAAATAACAGCTACTCTCCACTCAGTTGAGAGCAGCAGAACCTGCTTCCAGCTCTGGCTATTATGCACAATTGTGTCACCAGAGCCTGAATGCCCCCCAGAAGGCATAGGAGTGTCTACACTCCTTCAGCTGCCTACTGGATGGCAGCAGATGCCTCGCTCTATCCAGCAGAGATGGTACTACTTTGCAGTGGGCGTGTCTATGTGTGTCCCTACAGCACCTTTGTTACTGTGCTGTTAGTACTTACTCTTGGAAGTACTAAATGACGGCACAGTAACAACCCATACTGCATTGTGCTGGTGGCGCAGTTATTTTTAGCCCCTCCATTGCCGTAACAACATGCTATAATGAGGGAGCACATTGCTACAGCAATGTAGCTGTGGTGTCATTGTTTGTGCCCACTGATGCCATAGCAGGTTGCTCCAGCCGTGTAGGATCACGTGTAGATGCACCCAGTGTAGACTAGATCTTAATACCCAAGTGACTGCAGTTTGTACTGTTATGACTGCATGAGTAAGAAATCCTGCCCTTAACTGATATGGCTGTAAGTGAGTAGAAAATTGCACTGAAGATTTTCTGGGGTGCCCAACACTGTGATATCTAGATCTTTCCCCTCACTGCATCTCTGGAGGGATGATCTCTGGTGCACTGAAGAGCACACCAGTTCTGAGCTCAGTGGAGCAGAATGGGAAAGCACAGAGATGCTATAATAGTACAGCCATCTGGCACTAAAATAAGGGAAGAGCTGGAGAGGTAAAATCCCCGCAGCTAGCCCTTGGTTTACTGCACACAATTTGCCCAATGACACGTTTGCATCCTGTCATCGGGCAATACTTAGTGACATTGTATAGATCCCTTTATCCCAAATTCCTCCATCCAGAGACTATTAGAGTAATTACTGGTGATAGCTTTAAAATATGCCTGAATGGGAGTCCCTAAGAAATAGATGTGAGAGGTTGGCATCTTCCTTTCTTCACTGGAAAACACCCCTCTCCCTTTTAAGGCAACTTCATCCTGTTTGGACTCAGAAATGGCTGACTCTAGGTCTCTTTCTGGACCTGGCTGTCTCCCCAGAGACATCAGAAAGCTGCTGTGGCTCTCCTACAAGGCTCTGTATTTGTTTCTCTGCATGGGGCCTTGTGAGCCTAAGTTGCTTGCCCAAGGGGAGAGTCCTAGTGGGCACAGATCAGGACAACCAAACTTGATCCTGCCCTCCTCACGCTGGCACAAGATCATATCGGAGACCCTTGGAATCATGCATCTGCTCCACTTACCCTCAGTCCGACACGCCTGGAGACAATCCTTCTCTGAATGGAAGTTATTCCCATTCCCCAGACAACCACCATAAAGGAAGGTTTCACAGGCCCTGGAAGTGGAGTTGTAGAAATGTCTAGTGACCATCCCCAAGCAGGGGCCAGCATCTTTGTTCAGCCTGCAGAAATCTAAGGAAAACAAGATGGTTGACCCTAAATGAGGTGAATTGGGCACCCACAGAACCATCCAGCAGGCATCAAGTACTTCCTCGGGGCTACACCCTTTGCCCACTGGACCACCTCCCCCAGGGCCTAGCCAAGCAACTCATACCTCCAGGAAGATTAATTTATCCACCCTTTATAATAATCCTCTTGTCAGCAATGTGGGTGCTACTTTGACTTTCCCCTGTAAATGTGGTATATTCTCAGGGAGGTCACCCACACTGAAGAACTAGGAAGAGTGATGGTTGGTCCTGGACTAGTAGCCCCTTGGTAGTCCAGTATCTTACTACCTTGCTGGGCAAGGGAAGGTAAGTCTATATCATTGGAGCAAGGGGATTCCCAGTTGTCTGATAGGATGCGCTTCACTTACTTCTTGTCCTGGAAGGTCCTAAGACAGCAAGCCTGAAAGTCACAAAACCTGGAGGTCTAGAAAAGCTACTTTAGGTAAAATGTAGACATTGAAGTGCTGAGGCTGCACAGATGATTTTGTGATTTCAAACAGAAACTGAGGAAGAACAGTCATGCTGCAAGTAATCCACCAATCCTACACTCACACTGATTAAACCTGGGGATACTGACCTCAGTGTACAAGGACCCCAGACATACCTTCCTTGTGGCCAGTGAATGTTGGCAGGGGGCCACCAGCAGAGCCTTCTTCCTCGGGCAGGACTTCTCTCCGAACCCTCTACATACAGAAGAAAAAGCTGTCATTTAAGCAAGCTGATCCCTTTGTTGGAGGCTTGCAAGTCCCCATCAGCAACACAGTGGAACATCTGGGGACCGTAAAACCCAGTTTCTCTTCTAAACTGAGGAGAGGTGGGAGGGGACACAGACCTGTAGGCCAAAGGCCCAGCCTTCCCACTGGGCCAGGATCAGGCACCAAACAAGGTCAAGTGAAAACAGGCTGGAAAAATTTTTGCAATTTTTCATACACCTTCAGCTTTTCAAAGCTGGCACATTAGAAGGAGCCTGTCCCTCCACACACCTGGCACCCCTACTTCAGTCAGAGAGTACTATCAGTACTTATGTGTCTAGGATTGTAGACATTGCCAGGCCAGGCCACGCCACAGATCCAGCTAACTTGGTGCCTTGTCATAGTGTTCAACACTAAACATGGCAGAGGAAGAAGCCAGAAACTCCATAAAGGACAGTTATGAAATAATCTTTCTAAGGGAAAGTTATTTTGCTGAGTGTAGGTAGTCAATGGTCAGCTCCTGCCCAACACAGGCATGTTATCTCCCTTCATGTGTTTTAAAACTAGTATTAAATAACTTCGGAAAACCTCCTTTCCTGTTCCTTCTTTTCAGTTGATCTGGCCTGGACAATATCTTGTGGCAGCAAACTCCACCAGTTATTTATGACTGGTGTATAGAACTGAACCTTCTCAGTGCCTTAGACCAACCAGAAGCTTTGCAGAACTGGACTCTAGGGAGAGGTAACAGGACAGAAGGCTTCTCTCCTCCATCATTTAGCCCTTGTATGTAGCTGATGAGTTTTCTATAGTCCCAGTATATCATGGGTTTCCAGGAAATGGAAGATCCAGAATGGGCTCTCCCAAGGAAACACTTCCAACTCAGTGTAATCCCCTGGAGACCCAAGAAATGAACCTCATTTGATTCCTACAGCACAACTCACCGAGGATCCAGTTTCAGTTTCAATCTCACTGGGAATACATTCACCTGTACCAAGGAACAAGCAAAATGTTAGCAGGGAGGGAGCTAGGAAGCGGGGTTGAAAGCTGTTGTCACACGCAGGCACCTCCTAAAAGGCCTTCCCAACTGTTCATTATACCCCTAACATCTTCTGAGACACAGGGACCCACACACAAACTCTCACACTCTCCACTCTCTACCTTTGATCTCCCTAGTAGACAGGAAGTGAGGACCTGGTGGTCTCAGATGGGAAACTAGGAGGCCAGGAGACAAGGAGTGCCAAATGGGTTGAGTGTGAAGGCTGCTTTGGCCCATGTGGTGCAACTCAGAGGAGATACTGCATGGCAAAGACAGTGCTACAGAGTGATGATGGAGAGAGCTGTCAGACAGGAGAACAGTTTGTTCCTGGACTCCTGCCTGATGGGGAATGCTGCTACATGGACACATACTATACGTAAGACTCCAGGAGGGAAGTGTGCCTCTCTAGCTGTACCTTCCCCATCCCCGTAGTGTGCAGGCAGCTTGGGGCACGTTGCTATGACTCTCTATAAACAACAGCTTTGTGACAGTTTGCTCTGGCCAACAACTGAAAGTGAACAGGCCCCTTGAGAGCCCAGGTCAGGATGTATGATCCATTAGAGAGATGACCCTGTGCCCAGTGCCCTTCACTGCCTCTCCTGACCCATCACAGATCTTCTGCTGCCTCTTCTCTCTTACTTCTCACTCCCACACAGGCTGCTCTTCTCAGCCCACCCCACCAGCCATCCTGCATGGAGTATGCTACCACCTTGGAACATTATCCTGCCCTTCTCAAGGGACAGTGTCATGGAGGGAAACTGGCAAGACCAAGAAGAGAGAGCCACATGGATAGACAAATAGCTGAAGTGTCCAGGCAGAATGGAGGAGAAGCCCCTGACAGCAACCCCCTGATTATTGCTTGGTTACCTTTATTGATCAGGATGAAGATGGAGTCATCAGGAATGCCCAGCTCATGAGCAAGCAGTCGGAACTCCTCAATGAGGCTCTCTCGCACAACTGGGCTCCTCCCTAGGCACCAGGAGAGAAACCAATGCTTAACCATGGTGTGGTGTAGGGCTTGAAAGAGATAGGATCTCAAGATGTACTATTTCCCCTCCTACAGCACTCCTGGAGCCAGTCCAGTGAGTAGGAACTCAGCATTTTCCAGCCTGGATTAGGCTTCTGTTCCTGTGTACATCCAAGCAGCAGATAAAGGCCAGCCTCACTATTGCACCTCCATTCTGAATAACAGCATCTCCTGCCACCACTGCCCCAAGCTTCTCCTAAAAAGATGTTTCTTCATTCATACTAAATGATACCAGATTCAGGTACAAAGTGTGTGATACAGGCCTTCAGGCACACAGGGAACTCATTCCATGTCATTCAGCTGGGCTGAACCTGAGTCATCAGATCTGGAGACCAAGAGCTCCAGATAACTCAAATCAAACACAAGGGTAGCTGCTGTTGTTTCACATGATGGCACACACCAAAGCTCATTCAGTTTTATTAATGGGATAGTGAAATGCCACAGTCAGTGGTAGTTACCATAGAGTTTCAGTGTTGTGGTCAGTCCAAAGGTGCTTTTCTTCTCCATTAGCATGATGGAATATTCATCATAGTTGGTGTGAAGCACATAGGAGACAATGGACACCTCCCATTCTGTATCAAAAGGAAATGCACACAGAGCTTTATAGTAAGAACATCCAGGGGATAATTTTCTAAAGGCAAAGGCATAGGATAGAATCAGCATTTGGAACAGGGAAGGTGAAGGCAGCCAAGTTGGCAGGGGTGAACTAGTCCTCTCTGAAACTGCCTGCTTCTACCCTAGCCACTGTACCTGGGAAAGGGGCACCAATGAGGTTTAATAGCCCTCAGTGCAGGGAGAACTAACCCTAGGCATTTCACAGCCTGTCCATTGTGACATTACGCAAGCAATTCAGTCCTTACTGTATAACTAAACTAAAGAGAGCTACAACATTCAAACTTGGGTGCCCAAATGCAGCCCTGGGTTCTCTGTTTAGATACTGTAATAAGTTATCCCATTTTTTAAACAATGAATACTGGACACACAACACTGCTACCATATTACTCCCATTTGATGACCACGTCATTTGGTCAAACACAGTGAATGATAAGCAACGCCTATCAAGAGAGAAACTAAACTGCGCTTATCACTGTGGTGGCTATTGCGTGCACCTTCTAGGATCTTCAAAGTTAGAGGTTGAAGATGTCTGCTAAAATGGCAAGTCTGATCCTCTGCTCCTGAAGGATTAACCTGCACTCCACATTCTTCAGGGCTTTTCCCTTAATGTTCCAAGCCCTGGAGTTTCTACCATTTCCACTGGGAGACTGGTGCCCAGAGCTCCACATTAGACATGATCTCCCAGAGATCATTTATTTCCTTTCATATCATCCCATTACTCAGAGCTGCACTCTCATTCTCCCTTTATTGTTAAGTTTTACATCTAGAAGTTGTAAGTAAATGCAGCTTTAAGACCAAAGCAGAAGGATGACCATTCTCAAACTTACTGGGGTTGTGATAGGTATATTTTCCAGGTATTTTGGTTTTCTGGTACTCTCCTGAAACCCTGGTGCAGACTCCTTGCCTGGGAAAGGGTGGGGGGCAGGGAGGGAGAGAGAGAGAGAGAGAGAGAGAGAGAGAGAGAGAGAGAAGTCTCAAGTCGTTGTAGCTTTTCCCTTTGGCACTAGTTCATTTTATTAAAATCAGATCTAACCACTAGATGTTGCTAGTCACTGCCAACTGAAACAACATAGATCTCCACACCTCTGGATCCATCAGCCCTATCCCTCACAAGAAGTTCTCATATCTCCCCCACAAATACAGTCTCTGACCCAACTTTTAGCCCTGGACCCTCTTCAGCAGTGAAGGAGGGAGCAGGATTGATGCTGTGTGACTAAGGCAGTGGTTCTCAACATTTGTAAATTCTGAGCACCCTTTATTATACTCAAGGCCCACCTCAGAAAATGCCAGCTTAGTTTTCATCCATTTTTTACTATGGAAAAATAACAGAACAATTCTTCTGTTGCAAAGAACTCAGAAAGACCATGACAGGGTAGAATGGTTTTAAGATTCCCAGTAACAAAAATCTCTAGGTTCATCTTGCAAATCATGTGTAAGCACCTAACAGTGCTCACATTACATGGCACCCTGTGGCTCCCCTGGAAGGATCTCAAGGTGGCCCAGGGTGCTGTGGCACCCTGGCTGAGAATCACTGGACTAGAATATAGGACCGGGTGGCCAATCTTTTGGGCAGGTGTGCCTCAAGTTAAGCCCTGCCCCTTCCCCAGTGCCGTTCTGATTCCCACCCCTCAGAAGTACTTGATAGGGCTTGAGTCTCAGAGGGTGACTCTCTGGCTGCTTGGAGCAGGGGCAGGACCCTGATGAAAAAAGTGTCACTGCCAAAATCCATGTTAACTTTTCCCTAGCCCCACAACCACTGCAGTTTTATATGGGAAGCAAGGATCCAAAGGACTCGATTCAGTGTCAGCTGCAGGGCCAGGGAAGGGTTAATTTGGTTCTTGGAGGTGACACCTGACCCCTCCTCTTAGAGCAGGGGGTGCCTCTGCTCTGCTTTGCTCCATGTGGCTGGAGCTTGATCCCACATGCCACACACAGCAGCTGCCTGTGCCTCTTGTGGCATGTTTGCCATGGGTTAGCCACCTTGGTATGACAATACCAAACTGGTAATGTCTACCTCTCCTTCCACACAGTCCCTTGAAGACTTTTACCCTTGATGCTGGAAGAAGTCAGTGTTTACATCCCTGAAAAACCTTTGATGTCGACAGAACTCAAGCGTCAGCTGACAGGTCCCAGGCACATCAACATTATTTAGATCTGGGATGGAGCCAAACCTGGATCAGGGACAGTGCCAGTACTTTGTGCTATCTACCCATACCAAGACTACTCTGATAATCACTTGGGTGCTGTTTTGACCACTAGTCTTTGGTGGGTAAAATTCATTCAAGTCCACTCCCTCCTTTGAGGCTGGAAGTCCAGCCAAGAGGAACTGGCCATCTGTAGTCAATGCCTCCTTCAACTCCTTCCCACTGAACCTACTATTTTGTATTTCTCCATCCATAGATCTCCAAAGGTTCCAAAAAAACAAGCTTGTTAATGTTATCCCTCCCCTGGGCCCTGTAAAACCAGGAACTTGACCAAGACCAAACAGCAGGTTAAGTGGCAGAGCTAGGAACAAAACTCACATCTTCTGTTGCATGTTCTGCACATGAAATCACGCTGTTCCCCCCACTGCCTGACCACCACAGTAGGCAATAGGTGATTCAGTAGCGCAGGGGAGTGTCATAGAAGGGGCAGGAGCTCATCCCAGAAGAAATTAGGCCCACTGTGGAGTGCTGCAGCCTCAGCTCTCCTGGATTCAGCTGCCAGCGCCCAGATAAAAGGCTGGTGCAATATATACCTGTGCCATGCTCCTGTTTTTAGTATCACCAGGGTGCAGTATGTCACATGAGCAGTGAAATGCCCCAACTCTTCCTTCAGCAGCACCTACCTGAGCCTGGTGCTGGTGGTGCTGATTTGATCACTGGTCAGGCCAGGTTCCAGCACCAGCGTGCCCATGTTGAATTTGTCCTTGTAGTTCTTCATCCACTGGCATGTTGTGCCAATGGCAATGTCATACCATTTCCCATAGATCTAGGAGAGAAGAGAGCACAACCTATGACTGCCCCAACCCTTCACTTTGCAAACAGGAGCTGAGGCAATTCCACACTATCAAGCTTCTGTGGCTGGGAGTTCAGTGTTTTGCTTGCAACAAAGCTTACATGGACACACAGGCAGCAGAGCAGGAAAGCCCAGGTTGTTAAATTAGCTGCACAGTGATATACAAGTGCCACATGAGCTTATCATACAATATCTTATTTTTAATTGGAGCTAAGAGACCACTTTGAAGGTCACCCTGCCAAAGAAAAAGAATATGAGTACTAATGAAACAAACAGAACCTGTGAGCAGGAACCTCCAGGAGGTGAATTTAGTATCTCTGAACTTGTTACTTCCGGGGTCTCTGGAGACCTGTCTTTACTGGTTTAATTTCATACTTTATGGACAGTGGCTCTACTAGCTATTAGGTGGGCCAGGGTCACAAGTGCCAAGGGCACTAAGGAGAAACAATGGACAATTACTCAAATCCATGCCATTTTTCCACCTGGAAAAGCCATCTAATTCCTTCTGGAGTGGCATATTTTAAATGGAATCCATTAACCAGGACAGCACAGCTTTAGATGCTGGCACCAAGTAATTTAATAGCTTTGCCCACAGTGAAGTGTTGTTCCATTACTCCCTTTACTTCCAATACCAGTTTTCATTCACATCCTATAGCTCCCTGTCTCTGCCCAATAAAAATCCTAGTCTGTGGCTCCCAGCCCCATCAGCATATAAGGGGACATCCCACATGTGTACAATGTTCATTTCCCATGTTTATTACAGTGGTGATCATACAGATCACACACCAGATTCACTTTACAGCTGTGCCCACGTCTCATCAGACTAGAACCTGACAACAATTGAAAATCCACACATAGCAGCTGGCAGCCCACCCTCTTCATTTTTCTCGCTTACTTCTGAGAGTTAACATAAATGTTGGACAATCATTACCCGATCAGGGTCGAAGTTCTCCTGCACTTGGATATCCCGATCTCTGATGGGGGTCCCACTGGCTGTGGCTAGGAAGAGAATGAAGAGGAGACCCTGGAACTTCATGGCCCTCAGATCTGTTGTGCCCTCAGCCTCAGCACAAATGGACTCGGTCCTAGAACCGTGGACACTGCTGTCCTCTCCAAGGGACAGGAGGGTGTACTTCAGACTCCTGAGCACAACAGAAGGTGAACGGCCCTGGGTGGGCGGAGCGTGTTTGGGCACATCAGAGGTGGCATGTGGGAGGCGGCAGAGTGACTTGATCCATCCGAGTGGACAACCTGCTAGCGCTGCTTTGCAGTATGTCTTCCTACAAGTCACAAATGAGCCAGGAACAGACAGCAAAGCAAACAGCAGCACCTTAGGTGATGTGCTTCCGCTTTCAAGTAACCTTGGCTGTGAAAGCGAGGGACTGACCAGCTTTGTTCTAGCCAGGACTTCTCTTCTCAGCACTGTGGTGCCCCTCGTTCCAGCCTAAGCCCCACTCCTTCCCCCTCGGTCCTTGCTGTTCTTGCCCACACAAAAATGCCTTTAACTTCAGCCCGTCATTCCTCCTGTTATTCCAGCCCTGGGCTCCTCTCACAGCCTGAGGAGCATATGAAATTGTGTGGTGCCTTGGTGACCCGAACCACGATTTGTTAAAGATTCAGAGGAGCAGATACCTCTGTGAGACCCCCTCTGTCCCCAGGGGCAGAATGTGCATCTGCAAGTGCCCAGATAAAAGACTGGTGCAGTCTAACACCTTCTAGTCCCCTAGCACCTTCCATCAAAGGCCTGCACAGTCACAGCTGCCTCAAAGCTCAAGGACTGTTTCATGGGACAGGTGCTATGAAATGGGGCCAGAGTTATGCAGCTCAGTGAGAGATGTCTCTGTGTGGCACTGACCATTGCAGAAAGAGGGGTGGGAGGGGCTGTTAGGAACAAAGATCAAAGCCATCTTGTGTTGGTGGTAATGTGTTGCTGTTTTCCCTGGTAAAATGCCACTATGTAAGGAAACCTATCTCTGTGTGTCAAACCAATAGTGAGTGCTATTGCATCCATTGTCAAATAGGGAAACTGAGGTTCAGAGTGATGGAGTGCCTTGCTTCAGGTCCCTGAATGATTTGGTGTCCAGATGAGTGACTTAGGGTCCAGTCTTATGAGTGGTGGGTGTCTGCTTGAGGCTACTGACTGACTTCAACTCCGACTGAAGTCAGTGGAAGTTCAGGGTATTCAGAGCTTGTAGGAACTGATTTAAGATATGTTTAAGAGCCGGTTTTGTGGTTTCTGCTCATCACTGCTACTCAAACTATTGCAGTGATGTGCAACAACACAGGCAGATGATGCAGAAGAGACTTCACTTGTTTCAGCAGAGTCACTCTGCATTGATCTCAGAATCTGGCCAATTGGCCTTGTGACTTTAGTGGACTTCAAACCAGGACCAGAAGACTGGTTTCTTTAGACATCAGTCCCATCTGGTAACTCAAACATGAATTTCCACTGGCTGAGCCAGTAACAACTACTGTACATGGAGCTAGCCTCAAAGATTAGACTAGCTTGGCTGGGACTCATAACTGTCAATCAATCTGAGAATCAGTGCAAGTCACTGAGTTATTGCAACCAGAAAAAAAAATGAGGCTATTTTCTCTCCCCACAAAAGACAAGCAAACGGTAGTTTCTTCATTTGTTGCTCCCTGATAACACCTATGCTTGGATTTGATTAGTTGCTGTAATGATCAAAAAGCTGAACTTCCTACCTGTTCCCCCCAGGAATATGAATGAGAGGTTTGAATCCAAGCATTAGGTTTGAATTCATTCCCACCACAGTCTATTTTGTGAGCCATATGTTGTGATTATCTAGTTTCTCTTGTACTGTCACCCCACAGCAAGTCTTGGTACCTGGCAATAAACCTAATGCCACAAATCCCCAGCATCTCAGAGGCTTTTTTTAATAGCATGTAATAACCCCAGAGAGAGAAGGCAGGGCAGAGTGGCACCTTATAGACAGAGGTGAATCCAGATCGATCCTGAGGGGCCGTCACACCGTGTGCGCCTCTGGCTGTTGCCCATGACTGTTTGTGCTCAGCAGATGATTAACCAAACCAAATAGAGAAAGGAAAACTGCAAACAGAACAAAGGGCAGGAAAGATGCTTAAAAGTCAAGGTTTTTAACTCAATATTTGCAAACAAAAAACCACAAAGAGCTGCCTGCAAGTCCCCTCCTGCCTTTGCCTTCTACCCTCCCTGCCATCTGCTTCACTCTGCCTCCTCTCCAGACCCCTAAACCAGGGGGTCTGCAGCCAGAGGAAGGATGCATTTAGCCCCTCCCTGGGTTACCAACGTGGAGTGCTGTGGCAGAGGAGCTAAGACACCTCTCTATGGATAGTTTGAGGTGATAGTTTGAGTCTCACTCTGGACCCTATGGGACACAGCTGCAACTACTTGGCTTGGATATTGCCTGGAGCGAGCTAGGAGGATGGTGTACCTGAGAATGAATGTACTGAAACAGGGGTAGAAAGATACTACATCACTGGAAGCTGTTGAGATCAGAGATAATTGCCATACAACTTGGGATCCTCTCCTAGCATTGGACACTTGTCCAGTTCAGACAGGCTCTGTCCTGACTCCATGGACCTGTCTCCTGGCAGCCTTTACAGGTCGAGGGGGATAGGAAATCACTGCTGGCGCCTGGACTTCCTAAGCTGCACATGGACTAAAATTGAATTTGCTTGGAGTCTGCTGAGCTTGCCTGATGCAGAGGTCAGCCACCTTGAAGAATCCTAGCAAGTGGGGTGGAAAGTGGGGGGACAACAAAGTAGCACCTTCATAGCATCTTATGTGGGGAAGTACGTCTGCTAGATGGAAAGCAGTGGGTTTTCTCCATTTCCAAAATCTCATGAACCATTTGTAGGAAGGCCACCATGTGTTCAACAAGGCTGCTGCCAAGCCAAGCACAAGATCACATGCCATGGTTATTCACCAAGCATAAACCATGTTAATCGCCACAGCAGCTCTCATGTCAAGAGCCAGGCAATTAGCTTGGAAAGGGACATTCCCTCCAAGTGACATAAAGTCCTTGCAGTCCTTGGCAATCTGGTGGTTGCACCAGATGAAAAAAATGACAGGTTACAGGGGTGGGCGGATGAGAATAGGATGGGATTCAACACTGACAAGTGCAAGATGCTGCACCTGGTGGGGAAGAACCAGCACCATACCTACCGGCTGGCAGACTCCCTTCTCGTCAATGCAGAGGCAGAAAAGGATCTTGGAGTCATCATTGATGCCAAGATGAACATGGGCTGGCAGTGTGGGGACATGGTCAGGAAGGCCAACTGCACCTTGTCATGCATCCACAGATGCATCTCAAGCAGGTCCAAGGAGGTGATCATCCCCCTCTGTGCGGCACTGGTCAGGC
>NW_017728925.1:990210-991928 GCF_001723895.1 Crocodylus porosus
ACACCTTGCTGAGGTCGTTTGACCCCAGTACTCTTTCCTGCCATGGCAGGGGGTCGGACTCGATGATCTGCTCAGGTCCCTTCCAACCCTAGAAACTATGAAACCTTTTAACAAATTTTTTGTCCCCATTTTTCTGAGCAGGGACCAAGACATCTCCTCCACCTGGATTCCGGACAGATTCAGAAGAGGCACCACCAGGCCTAGAGTCAGAGAGGACTGAGTTAGGGAACTTCTGGAGGGGCTGGACATGTTCAAATCAGCAGGTCCAGATGATCTCCACCCCAGGGTGCTAAGGGAATTGGCAGGGGTCACTTTGGGACCCCTGGCACAGCTTTACAAGCACTCGTGGTACTCTGGCCAGGTGCCAGAGGACTGGAAAAAGGTCAATGTAGTTCCCATTTTCAAAAAAGGGAGGAAGGAGGACCCAGGTAACTATAGGACTGTTAGTCTTACCTCAGTCCTGGGGAAGCTCTTTGAGAAAATTATCCAGGAGCATATCGGCGAGGGGCCAGCAAGGGAGATTATGCTTAGGGGAACCAACATGGGCTCATTAGGGGCAGGTCCTGCCAGACAAACCTGGTGGCCTTTTACAATCAGGTCACAAAATCTTTAGATGCAGGGGTCACGATGGATGTAGTCTTTCTGGACTTTAGGAAGGCCTTTGGCACTGTCTCTCAGCCCATTCTCATTAAAAAACTAGGCAACTGTGGTATTGATGCCTACACAGTCACATGGTCGCCAGCTGGCTGGAGGGCCACACCCACAGGGTGGTGGTGGACGGGTCCTTCTCAACCTGGAGGGACGTGGGCAGTGGGGTCCCCCAGGGCTCGGTCCTTGGGCCCGCACTGTTCAACATCTTCATCAGTGACTTGGACGAGGGGGTGAAAATCACCTTGTTCAAATTCACTGATTACACTAAGATGTGGGGAGAAGTGGGCAGGCTAGAAGGGAGGGACAGGCTCCAACTAGATCTGGACAGGTTACAGGGGTGGGTGGATGAGAATAGGATGGGATTCAATACAGACAAGTGCAAGGTGCTGCACCTGGGGAGGAAGAACCAGCATCTTAGCTACAGGCTGGGGAACTCCCTTCTCATCAGCACAGAGGTAGAAAAGGATCTTGGAGTTGTTATTGATTCCAAAATGAACATAGGCCGCCAATGTGAAGGACACGGTCAGGAAGGTTAACTACACCTTGTCATGCATCCAGAGATGCATCACGAGCCAGTCCAAGGAGGTGATCCTCCCCCTCTATGCGACACTGGTCAGGCCGCAGCTGGAATACTGCATCCAGTTCTGGGCGCCGCACTTCAGGAGGGATGTGGACAACATGGAGAGGGTCCAGAGGAGGCCACCCACATGGTTGGGGGCAGCAGGGCAGGCCCTACAAGGAGAGGACTTATGAACCTGTTCAGCCTCCACAAGAGAAGGCTGAGAGGGGACCTGGTAGCCATCTACAAACTTACCAGTGGGGACCAGAGGGGAAAGGGTGAGACCCTGTTCCCCTGAGCACCTCCTGGAGTAACATGGAATAATGGCCACAAGTTGATTGAAAGTAGGTTCAGACTAGATATCTCCATCTTGGGAGGAAAAACCTGCAGCATCCTGATAGACTCGGCAGTGCTACGCTGGCTAGTACTACACGATAAAGAGACTTGGGGGTCATCATTGACCACAAGATGAACAGGAGCCTGCAGTGTGATGCTGCGGCTAGTAAAG
>NW_017728925.1:992368-1006038 GCF_001723895.1 Crocodylus porosus
GGGTAGGGGGCTGGACTCGATGATCTTCCAAGGTCCCTTCCAGCCCTAATGTCTATGAAATCTATGAAATCAGGAGGTGCTACTTCACGGTCAGGGCGGCTAGGATCTGGAACCAACTTCCAAGGGAAGTGGTACTCACTCCTACCCTGGAGGTCTTCGAAATGAGGCTAGATAATTCCTTAGCTGAGGTCATATGATCCCAGCATTCATTCCTGCCCATGGCAGGGGGTTGGACTTGATGATCTGCTCAGGTCCCTTCCAACCCTAACAACTATGCAACTATGAAACCTCTCTGCTGTTGAGTAGAAGCAACTGGAGAGTCCTGGGAAGCAGGTAGGTGCCAAACAAATAAAACCCAGTCACTTGGCATAGCTGCTGCTTCCTATACCACGGTGCCTCCCTGCCCTGCCGCTGCAAGGATAGTGTTTCACTACAAGCCTCCATCCTGCTTTCAGCCTGGCCACCCCCTCCTTTTCCCTTCATCTTTGATCTTCTCCAACTCCAGATTTTTACTACTCCCAGGGTCCCTTTTCCAGGCTGTTCCAGCTGGTGCCCTTCACCACTGCTATGATGCCTTAGAGATCCCTGATCACCCAAAGGCTCTCCTGAGCCATGGGTGAGACGTGGCCCTACAGGAATAGTGGGGCAGGGAGGAAATGCTTCAGAGAAAGGGGGCAGCTGGATAGACAGGTGCTGGAGCCAGGCCCTGGAAGCCTTAGGATGCCACAGAACAGGGATGCCAAACTCATCTGGGCCCAGGCATGTGGCACCCTTCCAGCCCAGCCATGTGTGTTGGCTCTAGGACTGGTCTGGATTGAACCCCAAGTCATTCATGCACACTGAAGACAGCACACAAGGCTGGTCCCATGGGACACCACATGCAGCCCGTGTCTGGACCCCCTGTGCTGGGTACAGTGCCAGGTGGGTACAGCCCATACTCCACCTGCAGCAAAAGCCCCATGCTGACCATGCCTATCACATGCCTGTGCACCGCAAGCCCCAGAGCCAGCATGTCCTGCACATGGCGCAGGTGGCTTGACTGGCCATGTGCTCTTGCTCTGGTACAGACCAATCCAGACTAGCCCCAGAGCCAGTCCAGCATGGGCATCACATGCAGCCCACACCCCGCATCCCCCTGGGCTTCATGAGGTGTCATGTCAAGCTCCCCATGCACCACATTCAGCGTGTGCCCCACATGGCATGCAGATTGGTCTAGTGACCCACAGGCCAGATCATACAGCTCCACAAGCTGAATCTGACCTGCACACTACATTTGACCCCTGCCATAGGACACTGCATGACAAGAACTCCCAGCAGTGGAAGAGCTGCTCAAACAGATTTGGCTGCTGCAGATGAGACAGGCCATGGGAGAAAAATCAGCAGGTGGGGAGGAATCTGCCTGGCTGTAATCAGCTTAGTATGCTTCATGCATGTGGACTTACGGGGGTTTCCAGAGAGCACTGAATGGTGGGCTGATTTTTCCAGCATGCATTTCCTCTTCCTCCCAACCAGGAAGGTGCTAGGTGGCAAGCAAGGCACAGCTAAGGGCATGTCAGGCACTTGCTACTCAGTGAAGATGTGGAAGTTGTAGCTAGAAAAAGGCCTGTGTGCCTGTTGCAGCTCACCCCCAGGCAAGGCTACACATGTTCTTCCCTACACTTAGTCCTCCCCACATCAGAGAAGAAGCTCTGGGCCACTCTGGACACTCAGCCCTGCTCCTAACAGCTCCCCAAAACCCTGGGCACCTGGCAAATGCTACACTGTGGGATCATCTGCCTTCTCCTCTCCTGCTATCATGTCAGCTGGGCAGCCTCTCAGCCCCATCTCAGCCAGAGGCAACTCAGTCCATTTCAGCTCTTATTTGCCCATTTCACACCACTGTGGTTTCAGGGCAGGACTGATACAGGCACAGCTGACATTTGGGAGAACCCACCTCAAAGCAGAAGAAACCCAGGGTCACAGAGTGGGGGAACCAGATTACTGCAGAGGAAAGAGGAAGTTTCCTGTCACTATGGAATTTAATACCATTCCTGGGAATTACGTTGAACCCTGGGAACAGCTGATGGGAATGGAGCCATTAGCAGGATAATTAGAGGTTACTTTGAACACCCTGCAGTAAGGCTAAGGTTCTCAGAGATCCTGCTTTGGGGCTCCAGCCTGAACTCCTTCATCACTGTACACATTATTATTCTCTCTTTTATCACAGATGTAAATAAGCTGTGAAGCAGCAAAAGAAGGAACAAGTTGTTATTTCCCACAGCAGCACCAATCTCCTGTCACCTTCCCATATGATAGGTATTTTGACCGGGGTCTTTCCCAACATGCTTGGCTTGCTCACAAAACTGAGCATTTTGCTCTTGGTTCAGGAGATTCCAACATACCCAGAATCCTCCTAGCTCTATCTCCTTTTTAAACACCACATAACACGAGGCAGCTTTGGGCACAGAATGGGAAGGAACATGTTTGCAAAAAAGGACCATTTCCGTTATGAATGCTGCTGGGGTTGAAGCTGTATTTTGACAGCTTCAGGTCTGCTCTGGATTTTTAAAAGGTAGAGTTGGGCAGGGGGAGGCTGCAGGGGGGAAACAGGATGACAAGTCTACACACTCCCAACGAATACCTCAAAAGAGTGCAAGAGGGCTTTACTCTTCCATCCCAACATCACTCTTCTGCTTCTTCATGACTCTAGGTGGCACAATAGGCCAAGGCATTGGCCACTGGCAATTCTCCAGCTTC
Source organism: Crocodylus porosus (assembly GCF_001723895.1). Lineage (NCBI taxonomy): Eukaryota > Metazoa > Chordata > Crocodylia > Crocodylidae > Crocodylus > Crocodylus porosus. Next base: position 995,105 of record NW_017728925.1, read on the forward strand.
CACAAGCGCAGCCTGTAACCTCCTTGCAGCAAATAAGGAAGGTGAGGAATCCAACCCATTTCTGCAAGTGGATCACCTGTGTGATGCTAGCCCCTCATCCTCTTTCAAGTCATTGATTGCAGAAAACTGCCAGGTGATAACAACTAGGCAAGGAGCAATCAGTGATTGGCTAAGAATTGCCTCTGTCCTGTTCCTATGCCCCCATTTCCCCTATCTGCTTGTCCACCTACCTATTAAGCCTTGTCTTTTTAGACTGCACTGATTCAATACCTAAATAGTATTTAATATTCAGAACAGTTGTTCTCAGCCCCTGCCCCAGCAGCCAGATCTGACCTGCAAAGCTGTCATCTAGCCCAAGGGGTTCCCCATGGGTTCAGAGATTTGGTAGTGGAGGACTGGTAGCAGCATTAATTTCCAGACATGTAGGAAGACCCTCAGGCTGAATAATGTCATCCTGCACACTATATAAGGCCAGCACACAGCCAGATCAGGTCATGAGGGGGTTAAGCAAAGAGGTCAGGCCAGCACACAGCTAGATTTAGCACGCAGGATTGGGTCAGCACACTGAATTGCACCTGCAGGCCAGCCCCATATGGGATCCATCCTGCAGACAGACCCAGGCTGCTCGTCTTGTCCATGGGACTGGAAGGTTGGGCACCACTGGTTTAGAGGAAATTTCAGGCAGAGGCTAGTTTATGGACTGGGGAGCATTGTTGTTAGTGCTGTGTGGGCAGGACAAAGCATTGTTCCCCAGGCAGGTTAGAAGATGGAAAGGTTTCACACAGGAGCTGAAGAGCATGTGAGTGATGGCTACAGCATGAAGATCAGTGATCACTGGACATTTGTGCATGTGCTTAAGTCTGCATGTGGCTACAGCCCTTGCACCAGAGCAGCAACTTCCCTTCCACCCTCCCTGGGAACCAGTATTGGTCAATAGTTGACAACAAAGAGAAGCGTGGGCTGCTCAAACTCTTTCTTCCAAACCAGATCTTTGGTGATGGGGTTGCTTTTCCTGTTTGGGAACCAATCTCATTTCCCCCCAAATTGCACATTAGCTGCCATGTTTGCCAATCTTTTAGGAGAAGGAGTTTGACCCTAGGGGCTTTCATAAGGTCTTTGATTAGCCCTCCTGGTGTTTGTACCCCCAGCCGACGCAGCTCTGCAGAGCCTGTTCACCAATGGGTGAGCCCGAGACAAGTCTGTAGGATCTGAATCTTGCTGAGGAGGGAAGAGATCTTTAAAAGGAGACACTGGGGAAGCAGCAGGCCTGGACCACAATCAATCCCTTCCAGGCCTCTTTCACACAATATTGGCTATATACAAGGGCCCAGATTTCAAAATAGCTGAGCTCCATCCTGACACCAAGGGGAAAAGCTGTACACCAGATGTACTGGTTACAAAACAGGTCATGTCTTCACAGTTGCTTGTCACATGTGTGCCATATAGTCACTGCCAGGCACTTCCTTAACAATGGGACCAACAAGGCTGCCCAAATAACTGGACAACCTTCCTTCTGGGGTGAACCTTCTCCCCCTCCCCACCCCCACCCCCTGCATGTCTCTAGCTAGTCCCGCTCTATACCAAACACATGCAGGAAGAGGTTGTGGCTGTTTCATCCTGGCTCACAGAGCTGTCTGCCTCATCAGGGTAGTGCGCAACATCCCACAAGCAGCATCCACTGTTACAGTCTGCCAAGCTCACAGGGATTGAGAACACTGTTCTCCACCACGTCAGCAGGCACTAGAGGGTGAGGAAATGGCAACGTACACGCAGGAGTTTACCAGATGATTCTCCCCAGCACAGATGGTTGGGGAAATTGCAAGGAGCAGCTGACTGTACTAGGCAACCAGAAGGGACTGTGAGCTGAAATGCAATGGAGTCAGTGGGGAGGGAGGAGATGGTGGGGAATTAAAGGCAAATACTGGTGACAAAGCACCCTCTGTGCCCTGGATGTATTGTGGCAAACCAAGACTGTGGGTTTGCATTTGGGAGTGGCCAACCATCTTCTTCCTTTGAAGGGTTTGTGCCACCCACATAGTGAGTCTGGGCAGTGATCACAAAGACCTACACATGCTTAATTTGGGCAGCATGTGATCACCTCTGCCACAACAGCAGATTTTTAATTTCTGAGAGTTTTGCAACTATTAGCCCCATTTTATAGACAGGGAAATGGAGGCAATATAAAAATTAAACAACTTGCCCAGGGCCACAGAATCCACCTGTGGCAGAGACCCTTTGCCAAAGCCCTTTGGCTAAGTACAGAACTGTCCTTGGTGCAGCTGCTGAGGCCGGGTGCTGATGGAGAATTGCTTCTCTTGGCACAGCGTGTCTAGATGGCTGGCCAAAAAAACTGTGAAGAGCTAGAAGGAACCTGTGATGAGCTGGAGACTGCAGTGTTTGTCACGTGCCCTGCAAGACAGGAACAGAGATCACTTACCACTCTCGTGGTCTGGAGGAACAAGGCTGAGGCATGCATGTGCTGTCATTACTAATGACTTATTATTGGACATGCAGTGCATCAGGCCCCTGCAGATATCCCTGTTGTCCCAAAGCTGGGGGAGAAGGTAATTCTCACTGGCCTGGGTAAGGAGGAGCTTGGGGCACAAAACATTTATTAGCTGAAATGATCCATCACCTCAGAGCAGCAAGCCATAGGACTAGCAGCAAGAGGTGCAGGCCAGAGAAACCACTGCAGAAAGGAGCCCAAATCTTTGTGCCAAACATGGGGCATTGACTCTGGATCTTCTGAGGGCAAAGCTTCTATGACAGGGCAGGCAACGTCTGGCCCATGGGGTGGATCGGGCCTGTGGCAGACTCCATTTCCCAGCATCCCCTGCCCACGACACTGTGGCCCATTTCCATGGAGACAGCATCCCTTCATAAAACAGGGCTACAACCAAGCCTAGAGACCACAGACCTAAAGCAGACCTAAAGCTGGAATTGTGCAGTCCTGTCTGCTCGTGGCCTCTCCTCAAAATCCCCTTCAGCTAACCCCAACTTATCCAGTATAAACTACAACACATTTTTGGTGTTTGACACGCTACCGAGTTTCTGCACAAACAAGAAATGGCCTTGGACATGCTGGCAGGAAGGGGGCAGCTGACAGCTTGGGCAGCCTGGTCGGGGGGAAGATGGGGCCCTGACCTTCATGGAGATAAAGGAGGGTTCAAACACAGGCAGGCAGCAGTGAAGTTTTAGTGTCAGAGAAGGAGGTGCCCTTCTGTTTCTTTTCTCCTCTGGAGGAGAAAGGGGAAATGATTTGAAATTTGGGATTCCCCAACTCAGCAACCCACAAGAACAACCAGTTGCCCATCTGGCCCACCTTCTTATTTGCTACTGTATCCAACAAGGACAGGAAGACTAGCTTGTTAGGATGATCACCAATAATAAGAACGTAAGATGTGTCCGGTAAAGCTTTTCCTACCAGTCTACACAAGTTGCTGGAGCTCTTGCTACCTCGGCCCACATACATGTTTCCAGATCTGTCCCCATCTTAGGAGCCTATCTTCCACCTCTCTCCTTCCCTCTCAGTAGTCTCCAGACCTCTTCACCGCAGCCCCCCTGCAGCCTCCCCCAGACACTCCTGTGCTCCCAGTAGGAGCTATGCAGCACCAGCCTTCTCCCCCAACCAAGGGAGCTCTTACTTCTTGAGCTGCCCAACTCGAAATGACCTCCTCACCTGGCTCACACCCTTTTATACTCTTAAGGGAAGCAGAGCCAGAGGTCACTTGACTTCACAGTCTTAAAGGGGATTCCACCATTACTCCTACACATTCATTAACGTGCTTTTGCTACTGCACATTAAATTTAGTACCTCAGGGCTCCTGTACACGTGCAGGGAGGCTGGTCTGATGCACTTTAATTCCACCGTGTCAGAGCAAACTCGATTAATCGAGTCTGCTGGAGCGTGGTAATTAACATGCTCCAGCAGACTCCAACATCGCACGTAATAGCGTTCCCGTGCTGAAAAATGGTGGCAGGGCACTTTAAACTAAGGCTTGTTTGATGAGTTTCAGTTCAAATCCCCCTGCCACCATTTTTCAGTGCAGGGACGCTGATACATGTGACGGTCCAGATGCTTTTAATTAACACAGTTCTTGGCGCTGTGCTAATTAAGGTGCTCTCCCCCTGCCTCCCAGAGCATGTCTATAAATGCCCTCTAATGTGAGATACTAAATAAATGCACATTAGGCTGCCCTAAATGCACAGTAGTTAAAGCACACACTTTTTTAGTGATGCTGAACATGTAGTAGCCTATTTTACTGTGTATTATTGTATTAGCATGGTTTTTGACATGACACTTCAATGTGCAGTAAAATAGACTAATGCATATTAAAGCACACATGTAGATGTACCCCATGTACCAATAAGCTGGCATTAGAGGAACAGCAGCACACACTAATTACAAAAATAGATACCTTAAGGCTGAATGGGGTCATTATGTTGATCACTGGAGTCCTGTATTCTATTTGAGTAATAGGGCCTTTTAGAAAGAAATCCAGTCCTGATGTAAGGGTGATAATGGATGTGTCTACAGGTCAACACATTTCAATTTGTGCCCCTTTATACAAGTACAACCATTAATGAGAATCAAATTATTCCAGGGCCTTGCACCTAATTCTATCATTAACAAATCTATTCAATACTTCAAGCATCAAATCATTTGTACTTATCAAATAATAGAGCTTCTACCCTGATTGTCTCAGCCAGGTGTTACTGGATAACTGGCATTTAAATCATATCTCCTGAAAGAGAGATCAAAAATACGCCAAGGCTAATAGAGGTTGTAGCAAAACAGTTAGTTTTTCAAATATTGTTCATTGCAATTTTTTATTCAGACACTGATTACAAGCAGAAGCAGGAGCCAAGCAAGCTGTGATAGCCCCCTAAAGGCCATAACAAGCTGTAGGGCATATTTTATTTTCTTTCAAAAATCAGGATTGGCACTGATTGAGATGAAAGGAAATGTTCATGCTACTCATGGCCAGTACATTATGACAGGATGTTTTCTTGTTTCTTGGTGCTGCTGAAAACTGCTCTCCAGAGACAATGTCAGGCCCTGGCAGTGAGAAGCAGAAAGCAGTTGGTAATCCCAACTTCACAAGGTGTGTAGCCCTGAAGGGAGCTCTTCTCTTCCCTCCAGGACCTCTTCAATTCCTGTACCCCTTACTCTCCTGCTTCAAACAAGTGGACCTGTCATATCCCTCTCGCTGAGCCAGACCCGGAGCAAGGCCCTTTATGAGTAAACACATGGACATCTCTCCGTTTCAAACCCATTGCTCCCATTTGTGGTGAGCCTTGACACAGCACAGAGTACAGGACCAGTTACCAGGAAGTCCCGACTTCTTGTGTGTCCTCTAGGAAGTAATCTCCTTATTCCTCTGTTTCCCCAGGATGGAATGGGGATCATGCTTAGCCTGCTGGGATAGGGAGGGGGTAATGACTTATCAAGAGCTAGAGATGTGCCTGAACCCTTCTGAGGCCAGCTGTCCTGCCTGGGGAGGTCCATTGAATGACATCAAGTTCCTATAAGAGGGATATTCCCTTCCTCAAGGTAGAGAGGGTGTTGGATAGATGGGTGTGGTGCTCAGTCATATGTACCTGGTTGCCTGAAAGCCCTGGAAGCAAGGATATTCCTCTTCTAAAGAAGGGGTCTGCCCCTCAAAGTATCAATAGTGAGATAATGGAAGGGCTGGGAATGCCTGGAGCTGGTGCAGGGAAGAGGCACTGGGTGGCTGTGTGGTTATGGGAGTTTTCTTGTGCTCTCCTCTCCAGGGCCATTTTCCCAAGCCTTTGCCCTGCAGTCTTACATGGCTGCAGCTGCATAGAGTTGCTGACTCCAGTGAATCAAGATGTGACAGCAGTTCCACAAAGATAGCCGACCATCAATCTTGGAAGCAGGGTACACATTGCAGACAGATTAGGGGGCTGGCAGGTGCAGCCACCAGTGGGTCCCATTGTTTCCAATGTGGTGTTTGAGAGAGGGAGCCTGTAAAACCCAGTGCAAACTCTTCCATGGGATAGGCAGGCTGTGCTGGCATCTTCTGCTCACTCCTGCACAGGGGTGATGATTATATCCTGCCAGGGCACACCCAGTTCAGCCCCTACCCCACAGTGCTGACAGCCTGACCCCAGGGATCATGAGGATTAGCAACTCGACTTCAAAAGCTAGGGAGTGCCATAAAGGAAGAGGCCAAAATCCATCTCTCAGAGCTCAGCCGGTGGAAGGTCCTGGCTGGCAGCAGCGGGAGCTGGGACAGGCATTAAAACAGCAGAGAGAAACAAGAAGTTCTTGCTCCTGAGAAGGGAGCTGTGACCTGGTCACAAGGCACCAGAGAAGGAGCCTTCTCAACATCTGGAAGCCTCTTCCACAGCACTGCAAGCCAGGTGGGGCCCATGCCCAGCTTCCTCCAGATGTGGTACAGTTGCATGTGGGCAGATGAAGTCCCTGCATTAGGATCAGAGTCGGGCTAGGACACAAGGCCACAGGGTTGTCTCTGGCTGGTGTGAGAGAGCGTGTCTTTGTCTGCATGTGTCAAGCTGTCTTTGTCTGGATGTATTGCTGGGGGGTCTGTCATTGCGTGTTGGTCTGCATATGTGCATGTGTTCCTGAACATGTCAGCCTATCTCTTGCCTAGGTGAATTAATGGTGTGCGTGTGTGTGTGTGTATGTGTGTGTGTATGCGCGCGCGCGCATGTAGCTGTCTGGGTTTCTCTTTGTGTCAGGATTGTTTCTATATAGTTGGGTGTAACAGTGTGTCAGGATACGTATGTGTTTCTTCGGGTGGGTCAGGATGTCTTTGTCTGGATGTATTAATGTGTGTATGTTTGTCTGTGTCTGTGTGTGTGAGAGAGTGAGTTTTGTCCAAATATGTCAGTGGGTCTTTAGGTTTGTGCGTATCAGTATGCCTTGTTGATGAGTGTGCATGTGTGTATGATATCCAGGTTGTAGCCATATTGGTCTAGAGGAAAAAGCAATCAGGGCTCATGGACAGAGGTGATATCTTTTATTAGATCAACAAAATTTTTGCAAAAAAAATCTTTAATTGCAAGCTTTCAGGCACAAACACCCTTCATCAAGCATCAGAGAACAGATTGTAAAAGTTTTCCTGGGTAGAAATGAAAGTTCATATTAGTGAACATGTGACCACAAGCCCATGTGTGTATGTGTATTTCTTTTTGTATAGGTATGTCAGTGGATCTTTGTTCAGCTGCGTCTTTGTGTGCGCGTGTGCGTGTGTGTGTGTGTGCGTGTGTGAGCATGTCTCTGTCTGGATGTCACAGTGTCTCGTGTGGGTGTGCATGCATTTCCCTTTGTCTGGGTGTCCCTTTGTCTGCCTGGCACTGTGCTGAGGGAGCCCAGGCTCATCCAAAGCGGAAGCTTGCCTGTTCTGAGCCCTGGTGCAGTCCCACCATGGGGCATTGTCTGGGAGCTCTGCATGACAGTGCCCCCCACCCCCCGGGCCACAAGGAGCCCCTCAGCCAGAGCACAGATCTACCCACACCTTTGACAGTGTGGTGATAGCCGTACAGATGGCTCCTACCCAGCCTCGCAGGCTACAGTCTTAACCCTGACATGCAACTCCTTTTTGTTTCCCCTCCTTCTGTGTCAGCCTCGCCCCTGGCCCCTCCCGCCCCCCAGCCCCCCCTGAATCAAACCACACACACAAGTGAACTTTTCTGCGTTTTCCAGCAATTAAAAAGAATAAAGCAACAGTTGTCTCCAGGCAGGGCATGGATCCTGGTGACCCTGATTTTCTGTGTGGCTGGGCAGGGTGAATGGGGCCATTGAGAGCCTGACGACTGGCACCTCCACTCAGGGATTGTCTCCCATTCCACTGCCCCCCTCCTTCCCACCCTCCTTCTCTCTTTTAATTTCCTTCCTGGAGAGAAGTGCTCATCCCCCTTTCCCATTGGCCAAAGGCCTGAAAGGGAACAGAGGAGACAAGGGGAGGATTAAAGGCACATTGGTTAGTAACAGGCAGCCTGAATGCAAGATGTACCGGCTGGGAAAGAATGGGGCTTAGTGGGGCACCAGATCAGGCCCACCCCTCCTTATTCAGCCTGGCCTGCATTCCTGCATCACCAAGCAGGGCCTTTTCTCCCGAGAAGCAGACTCATAAGCCTGGCATTGCCTCCCTGGGCACCTGCCATGCAGGTAGGGCCAGTTTGGGGTGGATGGAGGCTTCCCACCCCAGCCACACCTCAGGCCTCAAACCTTCAGGTTTGGCTGAAAGAGCAGGGCACAGGGAGCCCTTCAGCCATGTTAGGAGTCACAGGAGAGAGATGGAAAGGCACTGAGATGCATTACCAAGGAGTGTCCCAAGTTAGGTGCAGCCACTTTCCCAGGGACCCCTCAGCCCAACCTTACACCTCCTGCCTGTCCAAGGGGGCAGACCTGAAGTTTGGCTTGGGGCTCTGGGCCAAGCTGAGGTAGCACTGAGATTGTTGGCACTGTGCTTTGCAGCATCCCCTAGTCCCTCCTGTGCCGCTGTCCCCGTTTGGCAGGTGACGGTGCAGTGACATTAAATGCCTTGTCTGTGGCCATGAAACAAGTCACTACCAGGGAGGATGAAACTGCGGGAGCTTCTAGCAGCCAGCAGGATGCTTGATTCCCTGGACAAGGTACCCTCCCCGTGCACCTAGCTTATGCATGTGGGATCAAGCCAGCCTGGGACACCTGTTCTCACTCTGCCAGTGGCATTCATGCTCCCAGAATAATGCTACCTGGCACCCCATGATCCCTACTGTGAGGCCCAGGTTGGGGAGGCATTCCCTTGCAACTGGCTTCTTGGAGCAAAGTCACACTCCTGTGCTGTCATCACTTGGCCTATCTGTGCCAGGCATGTGTTTGGTCTTAGAAGCCTGGCTGGGAGGGCTGATGATGGTCAGGCTGTGTAGCCAGTGGTCAGCAGACCAGTCCCAAAAATCCTCAGTGCCATGGAAAGCAGAGCACCCAGTTCTTGGAACCAATCCAATAAATGAAGCCTGCCTGGGGTTGCAAGCAGGCTTGCTTGCTTGCCTATGCCATTCCTAACAGTACAGCTGTCCTAAATAACAACATTGCATTCGTGGAGTGGTGGGGTTAGGAAGCTATTTCCATGAAGAGCCCAGGCAGCCCCCAAGCAGAATATGTGCTCCCAGGCTACAGGTACATCTACACAGTAAGTAGAGGAGCTCATACAGCCATTCCTGACCTATCAATAGCAATGACATGGACAACAGCTGCCAAGGAAGCAGCCAGGGCTCTGTATGGCTTGTGCACCCCACACTGAGCTCTAGGCTGGTGCCTGAAGTAGGTAGGTTCAAGCCAGCATAAGTCTGTCTAGCTCTGGTGTTATCACGTATCCTGACTAACGTGGGCACAGCCTGAACAGGGCAGGATTGGCTGGGCTGAGAGCAAGGCAGCCAGGCAGAGGAATGCAGCTGACCTGGTGGCAGAACCGAGTATGAAGCAAGCAATGAGTTGGAGTATATTTAGTTGTATCGTATTCAAAATGGCACCACTTTTAGCATCCTAAAACTGGGGAGGGTGCTAAATATGCTCCCATATTTTCCCTCCCTTGTAAAAGGCTTTTGTTTGTTTGTATGTTTTTTCCTTTTACAGAATATGTGACCTGACCTGGTCAAAAAATGCCATAATGTTTTTGAAAACTCAAATAAAAAGAAAGAGACAGACAGACAGATGAAAGTGGAAAAGAGGAAAATGTCCTGATCTTCCCCCCATCCCCCCAAAATATTTGAAAACAAATCTAGCTGAATGGGAGACTGAAAAGATATACAGCAGCAACCAGCCATCACTGGGGCAGTAACAGAGCTGCCTCTCTACAGAAGTGATTCTCAGCCAGGTACTTCAGCAGCCTGGGTACTACAAGATCCTTTTATGGGTGCCATGCAAAGCTATGCAATATTAGCACTGTTAGGCATGCAAACATGTACCCAGAATTCACAGGATAAACCCAAGTATTTCAAATAGGAATCTGGAGTGTCACAAACATTTTAACCTGTTCAGTCTTTCTGAGTTCTTTGAGACAAAAGAGCTGCTCTTGTATTTTCCCATCATCAAACAATAAGTGAAACCTAGAAGCTGGCATTTTCCAATGGGGGGCTGGAGTCTAAAAAGTTTGAAAACCACTGCTCTGCAGAGCATCTAAAACTACAAACCACAAGGAGAAATAAGACATGTGGGGAATGAGTGGTTACAAAGTGACAGGGATTTCCCAGTTATTACTGGGTACTACTACAGTCATGCTCAGTCAGAATCAGGACCCAGTCTGCACTAGGCGCAGTGAGAACATATTAAGAGAAAGACCCTGCCCCAAACCATTTCCAAGCTCAGTAGAAAATGCAGGGAGAGGGTTGAGGGAAAGAGATGCGACAGAAATAAGTAAAATGATTGACAAATAGCATGCAAGCTGTGTTTTATCTTTAGGTGGGTTCTTTAGGTTGATACCCCCGTACATGAGCACACACGGAGTAGATACAGAGGCTGGAACTGCGTTAGGGATGCAGATGCCTAGTCTCTATTCATCTCTGTTGGGGACTGAACATCCCAAACCCTCACTAACTTTGCAGCTGTCAGCTGAGGCACCCTCAGGGGACAGTTGTGTTGGGACTCTCCTGGAGAGCTTCCTACCTCATAGTCACTGCATGCTTCTTTGTGCTGTGTGATCAGGCATTGCCTTTCACAGTGCACAGCAAAGGAGGTACTGGTGCAACATGGACATAATCATCCCAGAGTGGCAGAGAGCCATGGCATCCAAGCGGAATGGATACAAGGTAACAAGCCTTTTCCCAAGAGCTGTTTGGGTTTGCACAGTGTGTGAACAGGGAGATGATTTTCCCTGTGACCGTGATCTAGTGTATTAGATGTGCTTACAGCTGGATTTGCTGTAACAAGCTTCGAATTCTCCTTTCAGCAAAGCAGTGATTTT
>NW_017728925.1:1007168-1021721 GCF_001723895.1 Crocodylus porosus
CAACAGACCTACCCGCAATTGTTGTTGTTGTTGTTGTTTTTAATGTAGTGGAGCTTCCTTAGACTTCTACAGAGCTGAGTTACCAACACAGGCCAGCTGTCAACCCAGCATAGAGTGCAGTTCAGTAACTCCAGGCTACATGGATCACTGGGTTCATGGCCCGAGGGGCTAGACCATCCCAGCCACAAGGCTCCATGACTACACATATCCTGGGTCAATTCCACTCATGCTATTTTTTCTACCCTTCTCCAACAGCTCCAACATAATTGGCTCAGATTCTCCAAACTAGCGAAACTTTCTGATTTTATCATGACCTGACAATATGTAGTTCTCCTGAAAGCCTCAGCTCTTGGGACTTTTTGCAGTAAAAAGGTGAGTTTCTAGCCTTCTCAGTTTTATAGAAAAGATAGAAACCAAACCCAAGCGTGCCCTAAAGACAAAGGAAAAAGAGCACCACATCTATTATTATTTAAATGATCTCAGGATGTTTATCCCCAGAATGTAGATTCCAACATCACTAAGACCTTGGAAAATTTAGGCCATAGCAAGTCCTTGCATGAATGGATAATGGTAATGTGCACCACTGCTGCTTTCTGGAAGGAATCAGAACTCTTCTGCTGCAGCAATAATACAAAAAAAAGGAGCGATATTGAATGCTTCCAACTTTGGGCATTCAAATGGAAAGGTCAGTAAAGTGCAGAAGCCCAATACAGAACCTCTGCATAGAGCCCCCCCAGAAGGGAAAGCTTGCCCCTGTGTCCCCAGAGGTTCATTGGTTATCTTGCACACCTAGTGCAGTCAAATGGATGGTGTACACAGCTGCCCTCTTCTGGACACAGCTGGAAACAGTTGACCGCTTAAGATAACTCCTCTTTCCATGACCTTGAACCTACGTGCTCAGTGAAAGGCCCAGTTTTAGTACTAGACACCAGCCATTAAAGTGTCTAGGACAGGGGAGCTGTAGGCCCGAAGTGCCGGTCTCTTACTGGGCTGATGACTAGGATGCTCCGAGGGTCAGATCATTCCTCTGGCCCACAGAACTATGGCAAGACAAGTCTACAGCAGGGGCATGGACTTTGTGTGTGATCTGAGGCAGATTAACCACCGCTGGAGCCACAGTTATGAATCCTGATTCCTAGCCCTGTGCCCTAACTCTGATCCAATGAGTCATGTACCTTTAAGCATGTGACTTATTGGGCCATTCGTGTATTGAAGTCCATGCATGATCACACCTCCTCACCGAATCGGGACCACAGCAGAGCACTGGATTTCTAACTGCAGGTCTACATGTGGCTGCAGCTCCAGCCTGGATGTTTAAGTGCTCAGCACTCACTATGATCAATGCTCTGGGACATGCTCAGGGCCCCAAGTTCCACAACAAAGAGTCTTGGGGCAAAAAAAATATTTCAAAAGCAAATCATGGTTCTCTTTGTGATTCTGAGAACTGAGCTTTCCCTGCAGAATCTGCCAGTTCCACAGCTCGGCCATGGGCCAGTGCAGGAGCACCTGACAGCAAAGCTAGCTGGAGTGTGAGGGGAGTCATGGGTCAGGTGAGGGGAAAGAACTGAGCTAGCAGTGACAGTTTTGGTCCATCTCCCTTACTCCAGAAATAAAGTCACCAGGGCTTTGTCTGTACTGGAGACCTCAACCATTCGAAATACGATAGCAGAGTTCGAGCAGTGAGCTCTTCCCTCACGTGCACCCGTTATTCCAGGACAAACAACCAATTAGCAGTACAAGGGTTTGGACACACTGCATGTTTGTACTTGTATCCTTTACCTCAGGTTGATCACCTGATACAAAGCTAACAGATGACCGAGCTATTCCACGGTAACTGCGTGCTACACTTCGCCGCTAGGTGGCAGGGGAGCATGTCGCAGCCTGTTCACCTGGAGCAAACAGCTACCCTGGCATGGGCTGTGGTCACACACCCACACTGGTGTGACTTACACCAGTGTAGTTTGACCCCTGATTATTCCCATAGTTATCCTATGCCAGATTCAAGCAAGTTACACAGGTCTAGGGCTGCAGAACATGCCCACGTCTAAAGACAAATTACACTGAGCTAAACACCAGGGCAAAAGGCACCGTTTTACCAGAGCATCTGCAGTCCCATGAGGGGTTGCCCTGGTATACCTACATTGTTAAGAAATCCCCGCTTCACTGGCAGGTATGCTAAGCCACACACTGGGTATGGCTGATGCCTAAGAGATCGCCTCTGGTTCAGCAAGTTGGTAGGCAAGGGACAAGTATCTCCTGTACCATCCAGGAGGTGGGACTGGAGGATCATAATGGTCCCCCCTGGGACTTCCTGCTCTGCTCTTTTCACTCGTATGTCCCTTAGCTTGTGGGACCAGCCAACATGCACACACACTTCAGCTGCTGCCTCATCAACCCAAAGCAGACCTCTCCTGCAGCCCTTCCACCCGTGGGCAGACAGGAATGCTCCAGCAACTAAGGCGGTTCATCAGCGCTGGCTCCCCGGCCCTCTCCAGTCCCAACCGGCCCCCCGCCCACGTGTTTACATCTCATCTTCTAACAAAACCAGCAGCTGCCAACACCGCTTGCCGGAAACCTGAAAAAACTGTGAAGAACCAATCCTAGCGATGGAGTAAAGGTCTTGGGCGCAGAAGAAAAATGAAATTAGTGACACAGGTGAAAGAAAAATAATCTCTTTGTGCGGCTGCGTTGGGCCTTTTGTTCCTGCCCAGCCCGGGCTCGGGGCTGGGAAGCGTGGCATTTACAAATTCCACCGCAGACACAACACCCGTGAGGAGAAGCCCCGCGTCTGGGGGACCCTGCGCTTGGCCTGACTCGGGGTGGGGATGCGAGGCGTGGGGGCTTTTTTATGCAATGCTATGAATACCCGGGGCCTTTCTGCTCCCTGTTTAATGGATTTGAATGTGAAAGGGAAGGGGAGGGGGGGAGGGGAGGGGAGAGGGGGAGGGATGAAGAGGGGTGAGGTGTGGGGAGGGCAGGCCGCTTTGTTTGGGAATGCTGCTCCAGCCATGGGCTTATTTAGCATTTGGAGGGCTCGGGGGTCTTTCTTGCTCCCCCTCGCAGAGGCTCTCTCCCTTTCTGCCTCACGCTCATTAGCATAGCAGCTGCTCCATGAGAGGGGCTAGTCAAGAGAAAAGGACAGAGGCGTCCTGGGAATGAATAGAGAAAAAATAGCTTAAAAGGACAGGGGCTTTGAATGGGGGGGAAGGGGGGAGAGCACTGTAGCTTTGAATTTGATCAGGGCCAAATGAGTGGGGGGGAGGGGGCAGCAGGCATGGGCCCCCACCAGAGGGTGACTGCGGCTGGAGGGCAGGGGAAAGCAGGAACGTCAGTCAGGGAGCAGTGTGGTGGCATCTGACAACGGGGCGGCCAAGCCCTCGGGAGTGGGATGGGGGGTGGCACCTGACCCAGGGAGCTGGCAGAAAGGGCTCGTTTGCTGAATGGAGCAGAGAAAAGGGGGATGCCAGAGGCTGTCCTTGACAGCTTCGCTCCAGCGTAGCTGAAAGGAAGATGCGTAACCCAAGCCAGAGGAGCATGCCAGGCTGGCACCCACCTCTGTCACCGGTCCAAACATTCAGGCTCTCCTGTCCCTCCCGCCAGCCTGCCAGCTTGCCACGCAAGCCGAGAGGGCTCTGTTCCTGCACAGCCTCCGCTGGCGCTGTGTGCCAGGCTGTGTAAGCCGGCTGGATTCCCACTGGCGGACATTACAGGAGGGGTAGGGAGAAGGCCATGTCCAGGAGCACAGGGAACCGGCTTCCAGCACATGGAAGAAACATGGGAGTGGCATCGTCTGGGCTGGCTGGCCACTCGCACAGAACGTGGTCTGCTGGGTTACAGCCCTTAGTTACAGCCTTCTTTGTGGGGCGTTGGTAGGATATTTCCATGGGTAGGGACAGACTTTTGTAGTCCAGGAGCTGCTGTGCTTGCCATGCCCAGCCTTGGCACCAAAGACCTGGCCGCACATACCAGATTGAAGCTGTCATGTGGGCTCAGTCAGCACTGCCATGGCAGCTCTGTGACAGCAGGAGGCACCCCGGGAGGTTTCCATCGCAAAGGGCCCAGACTCCTCAGTCACAAAGGGGGCACCTCAGCACCCAGCTGCTCTGCAGCGCTGCCCCCGAGCATGGAAGCCACCTCCTTGGGACACCCAGCACTGGGCTCTGTGGAAAGTCTAAGCACATCTCCCCTGCACCGTTACTGTCTTGTCACGTGTTTTTTCTTCTGGGATGGGAACATGAAGGCATCGGCATGGGAAGTCATCGCAGGATGTTTTCTCCACACTCGCTTTATGCTTTCAAATCTAATTTAATGACATTCTTCCATTTCATCCCTTGGTTTGCTGGGTATGTACAACATGCCAGCGGTGAGCTGGCTGGGAACACTTCCTTACAAATGAAGATGCTGACAAGGTGGTTGGCCTTATGTCAACTATTTAATTTGAAAAAAAGCTCCAAAAATCAGAGGGCCAAAGTCTCATCAGGTGTGAACAGAGCTAACAGAAATGACTTGGGGTTTGGCAGGACTTTGCTGGAACGTTTCCAGTAGAGGAATCAATTTTGAATGAAGATTGGTCTAAAATTCCCCCCGGTCCCAGTTTCACTTCCTCCATAGTGCCAGCGATCTAAACACAGCAGCATGCTGGGAATGAGAAAACAGGACCAAGCAGACACAGAACATGAAGCTGACCTGAGTGTGTAAACCAATCTAATGCCACGGCCCAGTTTGTCTGAAATCCCCCCAAATATAACCAGTAGAAAGTAAAGGAGAATTATAAGCTCCATGTACTTTTAAATCACTTCCCCTACCAGGAATGCAAGGTGGATATCTTGTTTTTAATAATTGTGATAATTGATAATTATCTCTTGATCATTTCTCTTTAATTTACCACTGAGAAAATGGTATGATTTTGTGCTGTTGGGTTTGTAATTGGATTTCTTAGAAAATGGACGTGATTGCCAACAGCAGAGTTCACCGGATGAAATGCTGCGGGGTTTAGGTCTCATGTTGAAACCATGTAATGAATCTGTTCAGCAAATCACTAAATTTGCCCTGGTAAAGGGGTGTGTTGAACCCTGACGGAGTTTGGAGGTGCCAGCAGGTACCCATAGCGGAGGTGAGAGCTCATGGTACTGTTCAAGATGGTATCCATTTCAGATCACTCTGAATTCAGGCCCCAGTCAATCTTGCAACCAAACCCACGTGGACAGAGACTTGGTCCCATGTGGAGACGCTTTGAGACACAAGGCTCCTCCCAAGCAGATCCTGTTGGGAAAATGGGGTATGTTACTTGCATGGAGGGAACCAAAGAGAGCTGCCAAGGTGAGGTTGGTGGGTGATATTTCAGACTGGAGCAGCCCAGTGGTTTATGGAATTAAGGTTAGTTTAATGCCAAATCCTTCCTGGTTTTCAGTTCGAGGAGAAACTCACCTAAATCTGTCCTGTTTCTCCAGTGCTATCACTAAGGTAGCAGGTCCTCACATCAAGGACCTTTGAGACAAGGGCCTCATCTTAGACCCGAGTATGGAAAGCTGCAAATAACGGCTATGTGCAAAGCACAGCACCCACAAGCTGTATAACTACCTCTAATAAAACCTTGCTGATATGACAGCTTGGGCCCTGTGCTAACTTTAGTATTTTTTTATCAGTCTTGGATATGCACCAGTCACAGTCACACACCAACCATCAGCCAGTCTCATTTCAATTCCCAAAGGAAGCAAGGGTTTTTTTGCTTCCAAAAATAAATAAACTGTCCAATACAGTTTATTGAACTAACTGTATAGTTGGGAGAGATGTTAGAGAAGTTTTCAGGCATAAAACCCACCTGCTTCTCACGTATTCTCCAGGCCATCATGGCTACAACTACACTCCAACCCAACCAAAAGGGACAGCCCCTGACAGATTTCCCTCTCCATGGGTAACATGGTGACTGGCACCCCCTGGAAACCATGGATGGATGGGAGAAGGACACTCACTGAATGGCCTCCCATGAAGCCCGCAGTAGAGAAGGCAGTGGGCTAACAGCAAACACACTGTTCCAGGCCCAGATCCTGCAGGTACTGGTCTCCTACTACACTGGGTTTGTACCCAGAGGGCCAGCCCATAGTGGACTGCACACACACAGAAGGGAAGCATTTCTGTAACTCTGGCCAGAACCTGCAAGCTGCACGCGGACCAAACAATGACTGGGCTAGAAATCGTATGATTGGAACTGTGCCTGTCTTGATGACCCCACCAAAGGCTGACTTTTCATGTGCTTTGATGGTCATTCATTGTAAGCAACCCAGAGGTTTCAGGAAGGAGAAGGCACTGGCCTGGTAGACTGGTCTTAGGGTTGGAAACTCTGATGCCAGATCTCCTGGACTTTCTGCATGTGGGAAGGTCACCTTTGGGGGACTGTATGGCTTTTGCCTGAGATCTGTATTGTGAGGGTATTTGAGGCTGGGGCATGTTTTGGCACAGAACTATGCCTTGCCCCCTCCAAAAACCTACTCCATCCTGGCCGTCAAAGAGCTGAACACTAGGCTGAGAGCTAGGCCATGGCATGCTTTTTCTGACTGCCAGGACAGTAAACACTGGAATCAATTCCTGAGGTGGGGTATAGGATCTCCATTACTTGATGTTTTCAGAGCAGGGGAGACAAGTCTGCTGAACGGTTCAGCTATTAAAGGTGATCAAGCCTTGGGGCAGGAGATAGATTAGCTGCCTATTTGAAGCCCCTTTCATCCCTATTCCCTGTGATTCTACTAGTGTCAGGTTGTGAGTGATTTTAGACTGAGCACAACAAGGAACCAAGAAAGCTCAAATCACAGATGCAAAACCCAAACTTCCAAAATCCAAGATGGATCTTGCCACTCCCAGTTCCTCTGCTCTCCACTTTAATACCAACTTAATGACAAAGCCAACACACTATTGTCACCATGTGGTGGCTTTTCCCTGGGGCATTGCTATTGAGGAACCTAGTGCAGAAGGGATAGAAAAGCAGAGGCAAAAATTAAGCCTGGAAACATAGCTGCCTTGAACTTCTATGCTAAGCCCTCTGTCTCCACTAAACAGTAGGCAATTGTGATTTTTAAAAAGGTAACTCCTATTTGGATCTCCAGTCTGGTGCATTATCATAGTCATACAAACTCTCAACAAAGCATCTATTTAAAATGTACTGAATTTTGATTACAGACTTCTCTCTCAGTCTCTCGCAGTCTTTTTTTCTCATTCATTACTTACTGTGTTAAGCTCCCTGACAGTCAAATAAAATCCCACCTCCCTCTCCACCCCCACCCCCGATCCATATGTGTTGTTTGATTCACCCCTGATGTCTAAGCTTGACGAATGAAGGGGAATCTAACAGAAGACAAAGCTGTCAAACTTCTCTAGGCTGTGTTGACTTCCCATCGCCCTTGTGGACCGAGGGGAGACTGATCCATCTGTTTTGGAGTCAGTAGTACAAACAAAAGCAAGGGACAATGGCAGGAAACACTTGAAAGTTCAAATTCTTTCTTTGGTTTCTCTTGGAACAGGAGAACCTACGTAATGTGGCTGGCGGACAATAACATGAAGCCAAGGAGGCTCAAAAATGCTAGAAGAATGTGCTTACGACACAAAACAAAGGCATTTTGGAACAAAAATAGAAAAGGGAAGAAAAAAAACACTTTGGTGTTCCTAGATTTCTTGGATATGGTTTCTTTAGAGTGGAGGACTGCGAATCATTGCACCCATGTGAAGGCTTAGCTAATACGTCTGGTGGAAGAGAATTTTGTGCAATATACAATTGGCTTTTCCCCTAAAATGGCTCAGTATACCCCAAAATAAAAAATCCCCGTCCTCTCTCTGTCTCCTGCGGTCCTAATTATGTTGTGTTATCTTCTGTCACCATCTGCACAGCTAGAGGCAAAACATTCCCATGTTATTCTGAGTTTCTCTTGAAATTCATGCACATGTAAACACAGGAGTTGCATCACAGTTTATCATATATTTGGCTCGGAGCCAGTCTTGGACCAGTTTCCTATACATTGCCTAACAGTGCTCCCTTGGAAAGCTTAGAAGTTACAGGGCCAGGTCCTCCCACTGAAATCACTGGGACATGTTGGAGGAGTGAGGACTACAGGATTGAAATCCTGGGCCAAACAGCTAAGTTATACACTCCTGAGTTTGCTACATACCTGCAAAGGACCAGAGGCAGGGGTGAAACTTCAGGTGGGATACATTACATGGTGCAAGGAGTGCAAAATGCACAGTCCATTGCACATTAAGCATAACTCCCAAGGGACCTGAAGAGAGAGAAGCTCTAGGAAGGAACAGGGTAAACTTGGCCAGCTAGTGCCTCCTTCTTTCTGCTCCACCTGGCCATGACGGTAGCAGAGACTTCCCGGCTCGAGGGGTATAGTAGTTTATTTTTTGCTTTCTGAACCATCCCAGTGCAGCCTTGCCAGCAGTTTTTTGCTAACAAAGGCAGAGTGAAAATGTAGCATGGTAGCCATATCTGATATGTAGACAAATCTGAATTAGGAAACAGAGCACAGACAGATGAGGAAAAGTGAGTGATGGCAGGATAAGGGAGGTCACTGAGGGAGGCCAGGACTGGATCAGATCCCACAGCTGTGGCTTTCCCACTGGTGCACTAGATAATAGCTGTGGCAATGCCTGTGCAAGTGATGGGGATCTGCTTCCAGACTCACCCCAGGTCCCCACAGTAGTCAGGCCCCTCCAGGTCCTTGCCTTCTCCACCTTCCACAATCTGTAAGAAGCAAAGCCTAGCAGCTGGCGTGGGCAAGTTACTAAGGACATGAACAAAAACAGGGCTCACAGGTGCTCAGTGCCTTCCTCTCTGTGTCCCCCAGCTTCCCAATCTGTGATGGGGCCAACACCCACTGTACCTCAGGGGGCTGCAAAGTACTAAGTATGACCTCCAGAGATCAGGACACACATGCCTGCTCTCTGTGCCTAGGCTTCACAGCTGTGCTCTCAGAAATAGTATCATCCAAGACTAAATGAACTTCACTAATGTGTTGTGAGCCTTTAAAGTCAATGAACGCTCCATGCTAGAACAAGGGCAGGGTTGCCCTCACCCAGGTGCCAGCTCTAAGGACACCACTGGGACTTGGGCTTGTTTTGATCATTTCAGACTCAGTCTAGGGAGTAGGCCTCTTTGCACCCAGCTAAGTAAAGATTGAAAAGGCTTTGCCAACAGCGCAGCATCATCCCAGGACACTTACACCAAGCCTCAGAAGCTCCAGCCCAACATCTTTGCTGGGGGAGTGAAAAAGGGGCTTTTAATGGCAGCTTGCTAAACTGCATTGTTCAGTCTCAGAGCTGAGCCTGAGTCTGGGTTCTGCAGCTGCCTCCCACACACACACACATACTCCAGTCGCCATCTGTAAACACCAATCCCACAGATTGGCCTTTCCACCCACTCTGGGCTGCTGCTTAGAGACCCCATGCAATAAAAATGCAGTAAGACTAAATGTTATGACTGATGTTTTTGGCAGGGTTTTCTGCTAAAAACAGACGGGTTATGAACATGTTCCTTTTCCATCTATGTGGTACACAGGGGCTGGATGCTGCAGGCCATGTGTGCGTAAACAGCGGACAGCAGCTGCAACTGCTGTCACAACCGCACGCACAAGTCACCTGCCACTCTCTTGGTCACTGCAGGCTGCTCCTTCCTCAAGGCCCACTCTGGTTTCTGCTGACTTAATGATGAAATTTCCATTAATCAATGGAAGCAGGATTAGGACTTGGTACTTGAGAGAGGACTCCAGTCCTGCTGGTTGGTATTAGCATTTTACCTCATACAGAGCCATCCCAAGAACAAGCTTCCTTGGAGCATGAAGTCTGAATCAGATTAATTCCCTGTGGCTATGTTGGGCTCATGGGAGATCCTGAGGCCATGTTAGATGCATGGGAGAGCCTGGCTCTTGTAATCTAGGGTTTTGGAGCCAGAGCCCAATCACTTCTTAAAAACTGAAAAAAAATGCTGCTCCCTCCACTTCCCCTAGCTAAAGGAGCCCCTTCCATTGGCCCAGTCGTGCACATCAGAGTGCTGGAGCAGGCACACACCCACTGCATGTGAGTGAAGCAGTAAAGTTAAGAGGCTGACACCCCTGCTACAAGTAATATCCCTTTTCAGGGTGTCATCACTACTTTCTGGCTGAAGCCAGAGTTGCAGTTATTTTCATGTCAATTTATAAATACAGCATTCATTGTTGTTAAAGGATTTTCAACATTCTGGAGAGCACGGTAATTTCAGACTCTCCCTGGAGGGTAACAGAAATACATCCCTAACTTATACATACAGGTTCTTAGCCCCTGAAGTACCACACTGGTGAAACATAATGCAAAGGGAAGCCCTTGCAGCTGGGGAGGCACCTTTTCCTGCTGTTGCTGAATATGCCTAGGCATATTCCAGTGACCCCAGACCAGGCCTGCTAAGACACAGCAGGAAGTGCTCTGCCCCTAGTCTGCAAATGGATGTCCAAAAGCTTGAATCAGTGTCCACCACATTCAGCAGCAAAATTCCCAGATTTCCAATGGGAGTAGAGGCAGGCCTTATACGAAGAGGGGTCACAACCTACAGGACTGTTACGGTCTGGGACCCCAGCCTTGACATTGCTTTTGGTGTACAATCTGCAATATTGTCACTGACTTCAAGCTGGGCAAGATCAGGCCCATTGATTCAACCACAGGAGTTCATAAGTAGAAAGGTGCATTAACAGACACATGCACACAGCAGAGACCCCACCTCAGAAGGCTAGGTGCCTACAATCCTGATGTCTCTAGGGGAGTAGCCACAGCAACTAAACTGACCCCCCTCCTAGGCTCAGCCTCTATTAGCTTAGGTACCATTGGTCTACAAAACCAAGTGCTCTACATGGAGCCACAGCACACTGCCTTCCTAACCTACTCCTGGGAGCTTCCCAGCATAGACTTCAGTGAGAGCAAAGGATGCCTAGTAACTCCTAAATCTATGGTTCTCAATTTTTTTAGGCTCAAGGCACCTTGAAAAAATGCCAGCTCTCAGATTTCACTTGTTTTGTTGACTACAGAAAAATAATAAGAGCAATTCTTCGGTTGCAAAAAACGCAGAATTCCCCAACAGGCCAGAATGGTTTTGACATTATGGATTCCTATTTGAAATCCCTGGGGTTTTTGTGTGAATCAGGTTTGCACATCTAACAGTGCTGACATTGGGTGGCACCCTTGAAAGGATCTCAGGGCACCCCAGAGCTGAGAATCACTTTCTTAGATAATGGGATGGAACAAGAAAGTTTCCTTGACACCATGAGTGATACTGGAGGGGACAGAGACAAACCAAAGCTATGGTTAAAAGGAAGACATTGTTTGCTCAGGACTGGAGGAAAAGGGGTTGGCTCAGTATCTTAACCTGAACCAGCTTAATCAGGGTCTAATCAGCACAGAGGGAAGTGCAGCATGGGATTTAAAGACACCGAGTCCTATGTGATCAGACAATGGGAACACAATCCTGCAGCATTTGCAGCTTCAGGATTTATTCCAAGACCTGTTGCTTAAGGACACTTCACAACTTTCGGGTTACTCCAGATGTTGACGGGCTGTGTGGGTGTTCTGATTTCCACTCTTCTAGCTCTAGACAAAAGATAGTAGAATGACTCATGCCTCTGGTCAACAATTTAACCCTCTGCAAATGTGACTGAGTGCTACGCTGTCCCACCAACACAAATCATCAGACCAGCATGACCATACATTCATGTAGAAGAAAATGTGGAAAGAACAACAAGCAAAAAGTCACCCCCTTTTTTTTTTTTTTTTTTTTATAAAAAGATCAATGAAAAATTTATTTATAAATTTCTCACTCTGGGACTACAGGTCTATATCATACACTCAGGAATATGCTGTACTGTACAGACTTTATCCAGTTAGAAATGATCATATAGTGACCCACATACAGCTTCAATATAAGCCTAAAAATTCTTAACATTAATTAACATAATTAAAAAAGGTATTCGCATCTAGAGAAAAATCTACAGAAAAACTCCTTTCTGGAGCAATCTGTGCATCAGCTTCAATGTCTGCTTATTTCACTGACATTATCAATATATTCTTCTTACAAAAATAATAATAATAATTAAACAAAAAACCAAAAAAAAAGTGACTGCCAAAAGGTGACCAGTCATGCACAAAAAGAGCCTCCCCCCAACCTGCCTCTTTTCTTGTACTCCCCATTTTGGCATGAAGGGTCAGCAGCACTATGAGCCAAATGAGGGGGGCGGGGGAAAGAAACCTCATTTAAATTTGAATAAATCAGCATCCCTTTTATTTCTTAGGATAAAAAAAAAAAATATATATATATATATATATGGGGTTTGTGGGGTTGCATAGAAAATTGAAACTATAGGGACTAGGAAGGGCAGCAGCTTTTCAGTAAAATAAAAGTGATGCAAAAATACATCAACTCACAATTTCAGAGCAAACCCCCTTCCCCCAATGTACAATTTCCAAATTCTAATCATGTCTAAAGCTCCAGGAAGCTGAAGAGGAACCATATTTTTCTGAAACTCACTCAGCAATTCACACAAGAGATTCACAGTCTTCATAGGTATTTTATAAAAATATAAATATGGGCTACATTATGTTGTCTTTACAACACTGGACAGAGCTCCCTTTAGAATTGGGCTTATAACCAAGATTTCTTTAAAAAAAAAAAAAAAAAAAAAATCCATCTAGATCTTGGCTTTAAAATACAATTACTTTTTTAATATTATGTCATAAATGTTATGACATTTCATTGTGGCAAATCCATTTATTTAAAAAAAATGTGCAACCATCTGGTAACTACAATAAACCTCACTAGAAAAGATATTGTTCCCCCCTATAACTATAAAACAGAAGCACCAGCAAAAGTGCTTAACACCAGCTTCAATGCTCACAGAGAAAGTCTGCCAACTAAGCAGTTCCTTGTAAATTACAGCATTAAAAATTGACACTTTCAAGAAGGTCTTAAAAAAAATCTGGAGCTCTTTAATCATATAAAATTGCTTTAAGAGAAAAAAAACTGCAGGTGAAACCATCATAGACAAAGCAGAATATTCAGTGCAATGGAGAAAAAAAAAAAAACCACATGGCAGACTCAAGTTTTTAGTTTTAAAGACAAGAAAAAAATGCATATTTTCCCAAACCATATTTTTGAACCACTCACAAACAGCTTCAGTCAAAAACCAGGCTCACAAACTTCACCCACAAATATATACATACACGATAAATAGTTAAGACACAACCAAAAAACAGCAGATAACTATTTTTTTTAAATTGTAATGGTTTGGATAAGGAAAATAAGAAAAAAGCAAGAAGATGGCAGTGATAAAGGGCTTTTTTTTTAGTGCAGACAAATGTACAGGGATAAGAGACCAGCTGTAGAAAGGAGGCTTCTGAAATTTTCTGCATTTTTAATTGGATCTTCTTGTGCCATGGCAAAAAAAGCAGCATTGCAATTATACGTGCAGTCACTTCAAAATGCAATTGAAGATGATCTCCCCTCTTCTTTTTCCTCCCCTTCTCTGTGTGTGTGTGTGTGTGTGTGTATATATATATAAAAATCAATGTCAGATGAATCATTCTGCATTGAGAAGTGTTATCCAAGTTTCACCAATAAAAAAAAAAAGAAAAAAAAAGAAAAGAAAAACCTTCCCAAAACTATTTCTCAGTAGTTTTCAGTTATTCTTGACATTTTCTTTCCTAGACAGCAGGGGGCGCTCACGCTCCTTTTCTGTGCAAAAGCAAATCCTCTGCCTCTAGAATGCATTTTATGTCACTTTTAAAATAAAATTTAAAAAAATAAAATAAAATGAGGATTTGCTAACCCCGCCAGCACTATAGGTTAAAAAAACAAACACACACAAAAATAAAGATTAGATGTCTTTCCTGTCATCTTCAGGATGGCAAATGGATTCAAGGCACAGGGTGCCTGCTGGAGCACGCACCCAGAATAAAATTCAAAGTAACAAAACAAAAAAGAGAGGGGGGGGTGATCTGTCCCATTCCAACATAGATGGGGGAATGGGGCTAAACGACGGGAGGAGGATGCAAGGGAGAAACCCTCTGATGCTGTGTCGGGGAGGCAGAGGTGTGGGACAGCCCCCCAGCCCCCTCCCCCCCCTTCAACCAGCAGCAGGACCGAATGAATCGCTTTGCTCCTGTGAGTTTCAACCTTGCATGGAGGGGAAGTGAAATGAAAAGAAATCAAAAATTAAAAAAAAGCACCGATTGGTTTCCCACCAAGTAACATTTTGTTGGGGGGAGGAAATCGAGGCCGAAATCAGCTCATTTCTGAGCCAGAAAGACTTTAAAATGAGGGCCAGACCCCAGGGAGCAGCCCGCTAGCACAGGCATCACATGACAGGGACAGGGACAGGGTCAGGGACAGGGACAGGGACGAGGGGAGGGGGTTACAGAGGTGTCTGGGGATTAAAAGAAGGAAGGGAGGTGGGGGAAAGATGTGAGTGCATTTTAAAGCATCTGCCCAGCGGTCTGACCCAGACGGTGAATACTGCGAGCGCGGCCGAGGTAGATGGCAAAAAATAAAAA
>NW_017728925.1:1022519-1024660 GCF_001723895.1 Crocodylus porosus
GAGGGGCGGCGGGGGCAGCCGCGCGGGCTGATCCCGGAGGTGCTCGTGTCTCGCCGCGAGACCGGCCTCCCCCCGCGTGCGTGGAGCGGGCCCTCGGGGTCGCCGCCCCGCAGCCGCGTCCCCGGGCGTCTCTGGAGTGCAGGCTGCCCTGGGTGGCTCCTTTTAGGCAGCCTTTTATTTGCATAACAATAGCACGTCTGTGACGCGGCCCCGCATCCACGGGGGCGGGCGGCAAGGGCGGCGATTGGGCTTCGCCGGGCGGGGGGCGAGACGTGGGGGAGGAGCCACGCCCCCCGCTGCGAGCCGGGTGCGGGGAGAGCAGAGCCGGCCGGGAGCCGCGAGCTCGCGGTAGCGAGGCGCTTTGCTAGGACGGGCCCGTCGCTCCCCCGCAGCTCCAGAGCGGCGCTCCCGAGGAGCCCTCCGCCGACACGCGCAGGCTGCCGCCCAGGGCCGCGGGTCCCCCCGCTCGCCCGGGGCCGGGGGCGCCGCAGGGAGAGGCGCTGCGGCAGCGGCTGAAGCCTCGCGCGCGCTGGCGCTTTCTGCCGGGAGGGGGCGCTAGTGGACAGATGCAAAGCAGCAGGCGCTGGACTTCTCCGCGGCGCGAGGGAGCAGGCCGGAAGGGGCGACTTGGCTACTCAGCCTAGTGCAGGGTCAGTTATTTGCAGTGTTGAAGGAACCCGCACAAGGACCCAACTGGTTTTCTTCCTTTTAAAAAGCATTTGAGATGCTTGCTCCTGACTGTCCCTTCCATCCGCGAGACGCGCTCATTCAGTGCTGGGGGACTTGGTCTGTCCCGGCTGCTCGCACACACTCGCGTTAAGCATAGGGCACGTTTGCCGTTGAGGCACATCATCCTTTCTAAGGCGTAAGTGCATACAGACTGCAGGCAGGGAACATATCTGGATAATAAAGCACTATGTTTTTTTTCAATCCGAATGCGCACTGGAGGAAATGAGTTCCCTTTAAGGACAGACCTTTACTTTCTATTACTCTGGGTGATTTTGCCTTTTGTTGCTGTTGCCTGTCAGGATCTCAAGACTAGCTCCTTTTATAATTTAATCAAACACTGGTCTTTTTGGAGAGGGCCAAGGCTACCTTGACTACCAGTCTGATTCTAAGACTTTAATAAAAGCAGGGAATGGCTGCCAATTTACTCCAAACACTTCCCCAACCCTCTAAAACCAACAGTTTCTTGAAAGTTGAAGATTTGTCTTGCAGAAAAATACAGGCGAGGAAACCCCTTGCCCCAGAAAGCCTGGGTACTGCTGCTGCTAAGATGAAGCAGTATCCTGTGAATATTCTGATTTCTCTGGAATATCCCCACATTCGTTTGATGTCTCTGATCATTCATGTTGATAAAAGCAAAGATGCTTTAAAAGACATGAGTGCCCCAAAGTAAAATCTGTTAGAGGGAAAGAAGGGTGGGGAGGGCTGGGGGGAACACAAGATCATCAAGCCATTTTGATGAGGACCTCAGCAGGTCTATAGAAAGTGAAAACGTGTTTTTCTCATTCCCTTGACCAACGACAGACAGACGCTAATTTCTGGTCTCCAAAAGCCCCAAATTAAACACCTCTATGTCAGGCAATGGTCATTTTTGGATGTACTTTCTTAAACACCAAACAAACTCTAACTTGTGCTGCGGAAGTTAGTGCTTAATGCCAGGAAGCCAAGACTGAGATTCATAGGAATGCTCCACGGACTCCTACAGAGTACAGTACTACAGATTTACCCCAAGCTGCTGACAGCAAAATATACCCCCACATTTGTAATAGTCCTCATCTTTGCTTCATCTTGTCAAATGCATTCTTTATAGTAGCAAGCCCTAGCCCATCCATTTATCCGTTAAGCACTTGGCCTGACCTGCGGTTGCTAGAAATTAAAAAGAAACAATTCTTGATAGTTTGCGAGCAAGCTACACATCCTCACACTGTGGCATGTTACAACATGCATCCTTTTTGAAAGGGATCTACTGGAATTCGGCCTGCGAGGGAAGTCTCAGCTCCTAGCATGGGGCTGGAGTCAGCAACAGGGGAAGAAAATGTATGAATGCATACATTTCTGAGCAGACGGGAGCATGTCTCCTTGTTCAGAGCCTCTCCTACCAGTGGCAGTTGTAGGAAAGCCAATGAAAACACATG
>NW_017728925.1:1026210-1034521 GCF_001723895.1 Crocodylus porosus
TCTGCGTCTTCATTTGTGGCTGTCTCAGAAGATGGCAATACTGTCATATAGGGCTTCTAAGTATTGTGTTTGCAAGTAGGAAAGGTTTACAAGCAACTAAGCATATTCAGAAACCTGAAAAATGTTAGCCCTGTGGGATCTTGCCTACCCCTCAGGAATATTAATTGCTATTTAATTGTTTGCATCCCAAAATGTTTTGTGCCCAACTGAAAATGGCAAGAGTAGTTTATCTTTGTGTTGGGAGGGCTCAAGCCCACCTTCAAGTTGGCTTGTCTTTTCGCGTGGAGGTGGAGGTGAGCTCAGTGGCCGAGCTAGCCCACCAGCCTGCCTGTAGCATGAGTTTACAGAGTTCAGTCACAGCGTGCTTTATCTAGAATCAAATCTGTTTCAAAGCAAACGAGTTAATTACTGGGCACAAAAGTGCAGGAACTGCTGACTACGAAAGTTTCTTGGGAAGCTACAGACTGGAAACTGAAAGTGGACAGAAGAGCATGGACAGTGTATCTAAACTATTACATCATATCGGCGGACAGAAATGTGCTGGCGTGTCCTTACCCCTTAGTCTATCCGGTGTTCTGACCCGGGTTTTATCAGAGGCTACACTCTTCTTCTCTGTGGTAGTAACACAAAAACTATCCCAAACCCCATTGATGCCCAGCACCGTTTGTGTAAGATGACTCATAGCTACTCCATCAGAAGCACCACCTCGTCTCTCTCCATATGGCAGCTGTTAAAGCTGGTCCTGGCTATGGACCAGCTAGTGTAACGTGTTCCATTTGGCCCTGGTCAAGAGCAAATGGTGAAACCTCAGTGGGAAATATAAAACTGGCCACCAAATTGGAAGTGCCAAGCATGACATTTCATGGCATTTGTGTCCATTGTAACATGTGGCATGAAAATAAAAGTAAACACATTAAAAATAAAGGAGAACATGATAAATATGGGTTAAAGAAAGCTTAACACCTTGTTCTGTCCATGCTGGCATCTGTTCAGGGAGATCACTGCTTATGCTGACTGCAGTTAGATTAGCCTGGTTGCCTGCAGGTTGCTGTCACTGAGGTTTTTCTTCCTGTCTGGCTTTGCCATTCCTATGACAAGGAGAAGTACAGAGATCCCAGACTTGTATGGGACCAAATGAGATTTCCTTGGTTAAATCTACTGGGAGTGGAAACATTAACATCGGGTGACACCGACGTTGATACTTGCAGCGTGGACTCTCTAAATTCCCAGTCTCTGTAGTAGGAGCTGAATAAGTCACAGGACCTGAGTGAATGCAGAGAGCTCCATGAAGATGAGAGTAATCCTTCCATTGAAAAAAGAGGTGTTATTGTGTTTAAGGCTTTGACTGAGGACCTAGAGGGTTTGGGTTCGGTTTTTGAGTCTAGCATACATGTCTTGCATGATCTCAGTCAAGTCACTTTGCCTCAGCTCAACAAAAGGACCAAAGTGCCTAAGGCAGGATCAAAGCCGAGGTGCTCAGACTCTGTGCTCAGCTGGCACCTAACTCCAGAGTTGTCTGAAGCACCTAAGTCCTGCCAGTTCTGAACAGATCAGCACGTAGTTCCCTGGGTGCTCACAGGCGAGCTGTGTCTCTGCCTCTTTTGCTTGAGGACTTTGATCCAGTAGGTTTGCCAAAGGCTTGACTATAGGACTGTCATGCTTATGCAGGATGCAGTGGTGGCTACCTTATAAAACGCAGCCAGAGAAGTGGCTGCCATCACATCTTTCCCATTTATACAGTCTTTCACTAGCTAGAGCACTCACTTAAGAAGTGGGTGAGCCAGACTCCACTCCCTCTTCAGCCTGAGAGGGCTCATTCCCTCACCTCCCACCTCCCTCAGGCTAGAGGCTATTCTGGGATGGGTTGTGGGTGGCCCTTCCTCACCCCTCCTGTAGCAGCTGTCATAGCTCCCATTATTAGACACCGAACTCCCCATGCACTGTACATGGAGCCCTGGGTGCGGACTCATAGCTATGGGTCCCACAGCTGGGGCCAGGTGCCTGAAAACTAGGTGCTGTGCGGCTGAACTTTGTAGTGTGTGCATCTCTCTGTGGATTTGGCCTAAGTCTTGATCTCTCCATTCCCTGGCTGTAAAACCATGGTAATAATACTACTAATGTCACTGCAGTGCCGTGCGGATAAGTGTTTCAGAGACAGGAGGTACTCTTACAGCCAGGAGCTCATGAAGTACCTGAGGCTCCCACTGCCATTTGGCGTAAGCAGCATGGCAGCAAGCTTGCAAAAACAGTAATACCTCATACAACAAGCAAAATAAGTCTGGGAGGTCACTGAGTCTACTAATTCTGTTATCATCCGCATGACTGTAAATACAGGATAACATCAGTGTGAGTCAGGGTGCCCAGCACCTACTGAAGCATTTTTGTAATTAACACTACTGTATGGTCATGGACCCCTGGGAGACAATAGAAAGTGCTTATATTTAGTGAAAGTGCCTAAGATTTTGTAGATCTGGGCAAAACTGGCTTTTGCGAATCTGGATAAATCATGTAGATCTCTTCCTGAGACTGCGATCCCATTAATATTACATATTTG
This sequence comes from Crocodylus porosus, assembly GCF_001723895.1. Classification (NCBI taxonomy): domain Eukaryota; kingdom Metazoa; phylum Chordata; order Crocodylia; family Crocodylidae; genus Crocodylus; species Crocodylus porosus. The sequence continues at coordinate 1,028,765 of NW_017728925.1, forward strand.
ACACCTTTCCTATGCCAGGTTCTTCTCAAAAACCTTCTCCTCTTTTTCCAGTGAGTGGCTTGTGCCAGCAACACTCTGATGGCATTCATACCTCCCAACTGCATTGAAGACAGAGCCAAAGCAGACAGGCGCAGAGAGAGGGAGAAGTACAACAGACAGTGGGGGAAAAGGCAATGGAGACGGGAAGGGCAACCACAGAGTTGCTTGCTCCTATCAGCTGGGAAAGAGGGGACTCTGAGCACCTCATTACTGTATATTCATAGATGCAGGACTACCAGCCCTGCCAATAACAATTTACCTATTAGGAGATTGCCTGACCTTTCCCATTATACAGCCTGTTTTCAGTTGCCAAACTTGAACCATTTTAATCTGACATTTCCCTGGCTAAATGCCTGTGTTAGGCTGAGGCATTCTGTTTATATGTTAGCAAAAATGGTTCAGCTGTTTCACAGAAAAAGGGTTTTTGGGGGGGTGGGAAATATTAATGGCAACTTTTTTTTCTTTAGAGTTCTAGTGCCCTCATGCACCGGAGCAGGGACTTGACATCTGCACAGCAATCAATCTGCCTGAATCTGGCCAAGTTATAAGTTATTTGTTAAATCTGCTTCAGAGAGACTTGCAAGAGCCCAGCAGCTAAAATCTCCCAAGTTCCTATCTTTTCAATCCTCTCACAGCTCCTGCTAGCGAGACTGCACGCACTATCCCCACACAGCAACTGAGCATACTGAAGCCCACAGGTACAAAGTGGCTAGCTTATACCTGTACAGGCTGCTCCCAGCTATATCAGGCTAGAGTGGGGCCAGACACCAGGGCTGAGAGCAGGGAGCCTGTGGAAAAATACCTTGGGATCACTTCAAGACTGTATCATCATAAGGCTTACGCAAAAGGGGCCCATGTTAAAATTGTATAGGCAACCCGAACTCAGGCATTTCCTACCTTTTGAGCGAACCTTAGTGATGCTCTACTAATGGAGGCTTTTTTGTGTGTAAATCTTTGGTGTTATCTTCACACAAACTGGCAATAAAATCATAAAATGAAGTGTAATTCACCCCTGTTGCCATTTCTGTGTAGTCTGTACGTAGACGCTCTTTTTCTGGATTAAGAGCCTCTTATTTCAGTGTTAACATAAACTGGTTTAAAAAAAAAAAGCCCACAACCAAAAGCATGAATGGTCTATTATGTTGGTGAAGGTGTGAATTACATCCCATTTCAAATTGTCAGTGCCTGCTTGCATATAGATCAGCTCGTACTGAGCAGCATTATTCTATAGCGCAGAATATCCAGGAGGGATGAGCTGTGTCATAATCACTAGTGTGCCATTACACACACACGCGCACACAAGCCCATTTTGTTTGAAAAAGGTAAAATGCACTTTTGATCTTTTCCTTTTCCAGGACCAGGGTCCTCTGTTTAACAGCTGGAAAATCCACGCCTTGTTTCTGTATGCAAGGAATTGACAGCATGCAAACGTGGAACGGAGCGAAGGCAGCACGCTCGTTAGCACGTCCAGCAGGGCTTGGAACGGTTTCAGTTGCCCCCCCACCCGCCTTACTTCCAGCACTATTAGACTATACCAACACTGCTTGCCTAGGCAAGGGAGCAATGGGAAATAAGAGCCCATGATATCTCTGTGCGAGCCACCTAATTCTTAGGGCAAGGTGCATGAGAGAAAGCTGATCAGGGGCTGATTAGAAAGTGGTGTATGGACAGACCATGGACTTTCCCTTCAGTTTTAGCTGTGCCAAGATAGCAGGGTATGGAGGGCATAGACTTAAAGTCAATCATTATCTCCTCTTGCATTGCAAGGGGGCAGTGGGAAGGGAAGTGCTCTTCAGAGGATGTCTCTGAGTCACAGGACCTCACCCCTTGTGATGTCTAACAGTCCAATCTAGCCCTTAATAACTAACCTATGCAAAAAGACAAAGAGTTATGTGTGGACAGCTTCCTTAGGTCACAGGATCCCATGTAAACTCCATGCCAGGAAAAGCAGAATAACATTCTGCAATGACAGCTACTGGAGGCTGAGCTGTTTGGCACTATTCGTACTTCAGCTTAGCCTTGGAAAGGATGTATTATTTAATCAGTGGCTCTCAGGGAATTTCTGCTTACCAAGGGAGGCACATAGCAAATTATTTTATTCAGTACAGAGAGGCTACTAAAGGGAAACCCTTTTGACACAGAAAATTGCCCAAGAGGATATTACTCGGGGGGGGGGGGGGAACCTTTGGGGAGGCAGCAAGCAGAAGCTGGAGAAAGGAAAAAGATCTCGCTTTGGTTGTTTATATCTGAGGTTTGAGAGACCCGGCACGAGCAGACAAAGGCTGTTCTGTGATACCCAGTGTGGGAAAAGTGTCAGTGACGATTCCGCTAACTTGGGGTTATTAAATCAATGTCATCTCCCTCCTCTGGCTATGCTGAGCAGGGGCTGGACCATTCAAGATGTGAATTCCATTACGTGAAGAGCCGCTGCTCCTAAAGAGACCCATTCTGCCACCCGCTCACCCCCCGCAGCATCCACCACAGACCGGAGTGCTGCTTAGATGGAGGAAGGAAGCCTGAATGTGGGTCTCCAGATGATAGAACTGATCCCAGAGTCAGTACAGAAACACTCCTAGTTTGTGCACGTGTCAATCCTCTATGGATGCAGACTCCTGTTATTTTCCAAGATCCATCCTTAAATACCGCACATTAGTTGACTTTGTAGCAGGAAATCCTACAATTTTCATAGCAGCCAACAGACATTGGGGGTGTTTGCTAGATTGGACCCTGACTGCAGGACTGAGCTGCATTGCTAGTTCCACTGGGGAACAAAGTAACAACTCAGCCAGGAAAATAGCCAGGCAATATTAATTACTGCCGGGTGGGGGCAGGGATCCATACTGGAGGAAAGCCAGAAAAAAATATACATCCATTTGTTAACACACATTTCAGCTCTGTTTTATGCTTCATCTTTGTCATTCAGGACAAAGCATGCATGCGCATTTCTGTGTCCCTCCCAGATCCAAGGCGGCTTTCTCACACCAGTTAGAGTTTCAGCGGCTAGACAGCCTGGGGGTTGCGAGCTCGGATTGTAGACAAACGGGTGACTGTAGCTTTCAAGAGCCCCGACAGACATTCCTCCTCACCCTTACTTTTGGTTCTTCCTTGCAAAACCAGTAGTCCCACCCAGTGATTTATCTGTTATGTTCGAAGAACAAGGAAGCCATGCAAAGGTCTGAATGCTGCAGACAGAGGAGGGGGAGGAAACGCGCAGTGCAGTGTCGTACGTCTAGCAAACGAACATGCAGAGCAACGGAGGGGGAAAAAAGAGCCAGGCAATGAAGAAAAAAACTTTCCCTTGGCTAGGGAAGTTTGGAGGCAGAGCTCACAAGGGGCCTTCAGCTCCTTTACGCATCAGGGGGATCAGTGGGACAGAGCTCAGTGCTTTAGGTTGAACGGAGCTCATTTCAGAAGAGGAGTGGCTGGCTGACGTCCTCCAGGGAAGTCTAACAAGTAGAGAGAGCAAAGCAGCCTCAGAGGCCTCCTTAAAGGGAGCTGAGGAGCCAAAGGGGCGGGCCCAGAGGCAGGGAGGGAGGGGGCGTGGCCCCCAGTTAATTCATTAAAATGTGTCGGAGAGCGTGGGAAAGACGGGAGCTTTTCTTCCCAGCGCAGAGACCCAGCAAAAGGAGAGAGAGAGAGAGAGAGAGAGGATAGCAATCAAACTACAAACACCCTCCGCTCACTGCAAGCAGAGAGGAAGCACAAGGCCGTGCTCAGGAACTGCCGCAGACAGTCACTAGGCAGGACCGGCCTTTTGGCTTCACCTTCCCCGTGAATCCGGCCTGAGAGCAGCAAAAATGACACAAATCCATCAAAAGCAGGAGCCTGCAAACAAACCAGTTGTGAATTTCTGAGGGTGGGGAGAGGTGGGATGAGGCCTGCTGCCTTGGCACAGAGGGAGAGGCCGGGAGCAGAGCTTTCTGGCCTTGTTCTTGGCTTCTGGTTTTGTCCCTTATGGTTTAGAAGTCTCTGCATTTAAACAAGAAAGAAAGGGGAAAAATAGTTCAAATATCATTAGTTGCAGGAAACAGACCCAGATGCCTGACAAGCTCTGGCAGTTTGCATCCCTATAATAAAAACGGAGAGGGATGGAGACACAGCCAGTGGGGGTGGGAGAAAGAACCTGACTAGCTGCTGGCCAGGGATTGAGAAAGCCCTGGCCTTCCCCGCCAGGTACTGAGTGCTCTCAGCATTCATTGGTTTCAATGGGAACTGAAGGTACAAAGCACAGTGCGGGAGAGGGTCCTAAACATCCTTACTCCACAGGTCAGGTTTACAGAGTACATAACCGGTCCCTGCTGCTGTACGAAGCAATCCTCTAACAACTCTGCGGGGAGGTGGAGGGTGCTACATCAATCCCCCTTCTAGTGGGAGCACCGTGACACAAGCCACCTCAAGGGACAGACCTCTGGAAGTGGAGATGGCATGGGCAGTTATTAGTACTAAAAGGTTTGGTCCTCCATATCCCTTCCTGACCTCCAACGCCCCAGGGGAGTGGATGGGTCCTGTCAGTGGAGTAAAAACTACTCCCTTGAGGCAGGATCTTCAGGATGGCTCACTTGCTTCAGTAAAAGATTCCAGGGCTGGGCACGCAAACACCCCTTGGCGTTGGGGCCATGGAGATTTAGGCCCCAAATCAGAACAATGAAACCTGTGATTAAGTCCACTGCAGTTCAAGGCAGAACTCAAGTATGTGCTTATGTCCCATTGACTTCAGTAGGACTGCAGCGCCTTAAGAGCTCAGGCCTTAAGTTAGCAGGTACATGGAGAGACCAGACAGCATGAAGCAAGGGCATATCAGGAAGCTGGCCTGCTTTAGGGACCTGAAAGAGGAGTGGGGAAGCTCACTTTAAAGCAGTGCTGCCCAGCAAAGCTTGACACCCCTTCTTTCAGACCCGCTGGTAATCACCCCTTGAGGTACAGGGCTGGGGAAGGAGGCAGGGACAGTCTTGACCTTGAATTTCCTGTTTTGTGACAGGTCCAAACAGCAGCTGATGTTGTTCAGCTGTGCAGTGCAAACCACATTTCAGCATCTCAGTGTAGCAGGAAGTTAGAAATTGCAAATGCCTAAATGCCTCTGGAATCTATGAAGAGTCTCTTTAAAATACAGGTCCTGATCCTAAAATGATGTAAGCACAAATTTAAGGTAACCCTCTTCCGCTGAGCTTGGTGGGACTACTTACATGCACTTAACTTGCTGCACTTTATGAGACTGAAGAATAGGAATCTCCTGATTCTGCAATTCGATTTATGTGGGTAGACAGTGAGGTTCACAAGGGATCTTTTGGGGGCTGCATTGACTTGGGCTGGTTGGACAGGTCCAGAGTTGAGTGCAGGGCCAATCCGGGTGGCACAAGGCCCAGTCCTGTGTACAGAAATGCCAGCTCTTAGTTTTCACTCAAAACTACCACTGAAAAATACTAGAGCAATTCTTCTGTTGCAAAGAATGCAGAAAGACCGTGATAGGTCAGGGTACATTTAACACTATGGATCCTGTTTGAAATCGCTGCATTTTTCCTGTGAATCAGATTTGCCCGCCCATGCTGAGGCACCCTGCGCCTTAGCCAGCCGCTCCGCGGTGTGTGGAGATGGGGGCAGCCCTGGTCTGGCCGCTCCCCCTTCTCCGCATGCCCTTCTCCACATCTCCGTGGCTGGCTGGTGTGCAGGGTGCCTCAGTGTGAGCCCTGCACTGAGACATCCTGCGCCCCAGTCAGCCCC
>NW_017728925.1:1034621-1052974 GCF_001723895.1 Crocodylus porosus
CGGGTCCTCTGCCAACCCGGGCTGCTCTGCCTGGGCTCTGTTTGGTGTGCAAGAATACATTCCAAAGCAATTTGCTCCAAAGTTTTTTACTCCCAGAAGCACATTCAAACAGTGTACTCAGAAACAAAAAAGCCCAGAGCAATAAGCTCCAGAGTTTCTTGTTCGCAATTAATTGCACATGTAGACGTGCCCACTGGCAGTCAAACCAAGTGGCAAATTGATACTGGAGACTCAGTGCCACATTCACTCTAAATGGAGTCCCCTCGGATCAGCCTTCGAGGTGGGAGGAGCTTGCACTTCCTTTGCCATAGCCTGCTCTCTGGATGAATGAAGGCCTGACAAGACAGACTCTGTTTCCAGCCCTGAAGCGGATGTCGCTAACTGCGGGGGGGGCAGGAGTTGAACACTGAATTCATCTTTTGAAAACCCTCAGCTGTGACCCCAAATAAAGGAAGCAACATTTTGACAGTAAACACGATGCCTTTGCCCAGTGCTCTGAGTCCAGAGACAAATCCCAGGGATAACTGAAGTTGTTGCTTCATGGACTTGGTTCTTAACCATGGCATCAGTGTCTCATCTCTCTGCCGCTCTGCTTCAGTTCAAGCCACAAAGTCACACCATGGAAAGCTAAGCTGATTTCTCTCTGAGCCAGTCAAATATGCAGCAGGGTTTCCGATCCAGATTACACCAGGAAGGAAGTTTGCTCGGAAGGGGATGGGGATAAGGTGGGGGAGAAGGGAGGGAAGCACATTCCTGGCTGATGAGGAACAATGTTTATATGTTCATTTGTAAACTAAAGTTAGCCTGAGTGCCAAACACCTTGTCCCCATCAAACTCATAAGGACATTCGAGAAACACACCAGAGGGGAAATGGGACTCAAACAATCAAGCAGCATGCAATTTCTCAGTGTTTGCACTTCCTCTAGGCTAGTTTGGTTCATCGAAGAAAGGAGCCCGGCCGAGAGCTCTGACACAGAATATCAACAAGGCAGTGTCACTGCGACCAGAGCTTAGTACTCACACAAATCAGGACTGTGAACCCTACCCCAGGCACCCATGAGGCACAGTGATTTTCAAGGCAACCTGAGTCAGCATGTGCACCGCAGAGCGCTTCAAACCGCTGGCTGCTAAACAGCAAGCTAGTCTTAACCATACAGTCTCATTGGAATAAAACCAGCCCCACCAAGCAGTAGGTGTGTGATAAAGCAAGCTCAGTACTCAGCATACTTCAGAGAGGAAGCCTGGTCAAGTGGGTGGAGCACAGGGCTGGGACTCGGAGGACACCAGGTGTCTTCTCAAGTAGCAGAATATCCTCTGGTATAACATTACCCATTTCTGCGCCTTGGATTCCCCACCTAGGAAAAGCAGCAGGATCTTGCCTACTTACCTCCTAGGACCTAGGGCATTGTGAGGCTTTATTCACCTTTTCACCCAACCCAGAACTAGACAGTAGGACTCTTTGCCACAAGTCCTAGAGGGCAAAACCATAAGAGGCTTTAATACAGGACTACAAACTTGAGTGGATAAAAAGAAGGTACTGAAAGCTAACGGTAAATAACAAAAGGTAAAACAAGGGCTTTTCGTAGAGACCAACTCCAAAAAGGACCATTATGATCATTATTCTGATCTCCAACACAGTACAGAGGAAAAATCTCACCCTTTTGAGGGACAGAAACCTCCTCGCTTCAGGGATTTAGCTGACCTCTAAATAGCATGTCCTTGCGTGTGTGTTTGAGTGTGTGGGGGGTGGGCGATTATATGGAAAGTCGTCAAGGAGAGATGTCATGATTACCCAGTACAGGGTCCTTGATCCTTCCTCCTGGTCCTGCTCATTGTATGAGGCAGGATTCTGGACTAGATGGACCAGAAAAATCCAGCCTGAATGTTGCTTTGGCCCCATGTTATAAAATGCTTTGAGATCTTTGTATAGAGGATTCTGCTGGGCATTATCATTGTTAATAATTCCATTGCCAAGTGGACATGGATAAGGGAAGGCAAACTATACATATTAACCAAAGCTTTTACAAAGGGTCTTGGATGGAAAACATTCTCAGGTCAGAGCCTGAAATGCCCACACAATGATATCTCTGCCTTACGCCTGACCCACAAACCTGTCTCAGGCACTTCGATTCCACCCAATGCTTTTATTTATGAGATACATTGGAATCAGTTGTCTGGGCTGCCCTCCGAACAGACGACTAAACAGCACCATAAAAGATGAAGGGCTCATTTCTGCACTAATAAATGTTAAACATTAGTACAGGAGCAACAATGGCCTTAAAAAAAAAAAGGCAACCGAACAGGAAAACAATACCTTGGTCTGATTAAAACACTGGGTTTATTTCTCTTTGATGTTTCTCCTCCATTCAAACCTGGACAATTTATTACTTCCTGGATGGTGCTCAAGGCCAGTTCGGCTTACAGCTTGGCTTTGAATTCAGCTTTGTGACTAGAGATAATCTTGGCCTGATGATTATATCTCCAGCGTTGCCTCCTTTGTGCAACAGCAAGGTGGAGCTGGTGTCTGGAAGGGGCCCGCTACAGGCAGTGGGAGAAGTGCTTGCTCTGGGAGCAAGGAAGCAAGGCTGCTGAGCTAGGTACATTACTAAGGGCCTGCTGAAGACTCATTGACACCAGCTAAAACCTCTCAGTGGGCTTTGAATCAGATCATTACCATTTTTTTTTCCCTTCCCTCCAGTGGAAGCCTTTGGGGAGGAGAATGACCTACTTAAAATGTAGTCATTGAGGGATTTTAGTCAAGCACCTGACTCTTCATCTGAAAGAAGGACACAGCCATGGGCTTTGTCACTTTTCTTAGTGAGCAAAAGCAAACCTACACTCATACATATTGCCAAACCAAGTGAGGAGAGTTTTGCAGCCAAGGCTGCACAATCTTATGGCTGGGGTAGGGCTGGAAGGTCAGAGCTATATTGTTGACACTGCCCTGGCTCTCTGCATGAGGTTTGGGAAGATACGCCCCATCTCTGCACCTCTAGGGGGGTTTTGTCATATGCACACAATGATAGGGCCCCACCCTTGTGAAGGGCATTGAGATCCTTAGTTGAAAGGTGCCATAAAATCACTGCATGCTGTTAGTAATCCTTACCCTAGTAAATCATAAACCAACACAAGGAAAGCTTGGAATATACACAAAAATCCCAGCTAGACCTAACTGTGCTCCCCAAGAAAGGCAATAAACAGGTGGGGAACACTGCTCCTTTAATCTTATGTTCCAGGGTGTAACACGGTTGGTCTGCGAGACATGATTCTCATGCACAGTTTGCCGTGTGTGTTAAAGGGAATGATCATCTTCCTTTATCTATAGCACCTGGAGTAGGCCCCTGCAAACAGAAGGCCACTCAGGAATGGACAGCTAGTCTGAGCTAATATGGCTGATCTTACATCATCTGGGCTAGGGACAGACATTACACATAAACCAGTTTAAGTGATCAGAAACTGGTTTAAACCTTAACAGAATATAAGTTCAGTGCACATAAACCTGCTTCAAAATGAATTAAACTGGTTTAAGATAAACCTGGTTGAATGTAGTATCAGACTTAACTGATTTGGGTCAAACCGGTTTATGCAATGTCTGTCCCAGATCCCTTCCTGGTTAAGGTTAAACCAGAGTCCCCCAGAAACCCAGATGCTTTGCAGCCCTGGGCTGTGCTGTCTGCTCCAGAGAACGGGGCTGGCCCTGCTCCTCTGTTCTCTAGCCAGAGCTCTGGCAGAGACTTCAAGCACAGCAGGGTCTGCCTTGCTTCCCCCTGATCCACCCCACCCTCGCTGCTCACTGCTCACTGCTCAGGCAGAGATCCTCCCCCTTCCCCCCCTCCCTCCTCCCATCTCCCACAGCATGGCCCCCAGCCCCACGGACCCTAGGCAGATGGTATGCTAGCTAATGCTGAGAGGTGTCTGTGTGTGTGTGTCTTCAATATCACTGGGACAGGCAGACAGAACAGTGTCTACTTAGGGCTTTTTGGAGCTAATCAACAGGTCAGCTGGTAATGTCCCTCCATTCCTTCCTGGGAAAAAGTTGTTTAAGAAGAGCCTGACCAAATGAGGAAGGCTTTTGTTTTGGTGATGGGCTGATACACACTGTGTTATCAGCCCCTGCTGGCTCCCTGTCATACTGTCAGGTTTGCAGACAGTATGAAGAAGCAGGGAGAAGGAGATTGAAAATTTCAGTATCATCAACAGATGCATGCATACCTTCCCCCTTTGCCTCAGAGTGCTAGCCTGCAGCTGGGGGCTGGCAACACTCCCACTCCTTAAGCTGCAAGTGGGGAAAAGCCTGGGATGGTGCAGGCAGGCACCCTCCCTAATCAGAGTGTCTTGTTGGGGCCTGGCCATGCTTCCCTTTAGCTCAGTACTGTAGAAGGGAAGAGAGGGCTGCTCTAGCACCCATCCCCTCCCCCCCCCATGGCTTCTATCCTGAGCCACTGCGGGCACATGCCTGCATTTCCTCAGTCCAGAGGGAATGTCTGTGCAGCTGCAAACCAGTTCAACCTAGGCAGGTTAGACTAACCTGCAAAGATTTAATCAATTCAGGCTCAGGCATTTTGAATGTCTGTCCCTAGCCCTGTAGGCAGAGCTAGCCTGCAGTGTAGCTGGCTCTGGCTCTGGCAGCTTTGGATGCACGAGAGAACAATTTAAGATGCACCCATCAACAACCAATTTCTTTTCCTCTCTAGCAGACATCCCTCAGAGGACATGGGGCTCCCAGCAGGCTGTGTTATGTATTTCAGACCAAACTGAGCAACAAGCCAAGGGGCAGAAATTTAAGGATGCCTCAACTGTCTTCCAAAGTGAGAAGGACCTGAAGGAGCCCAGCATATGCTGAAGCAGCAGAGAGGAGACTGGTGACCTAGAAAAGGGCCAGCAGAGGGTTGGCAGGGTGCTTTAATCAGGCACCTACACTCTGCTGGTGAAGTCCTCCCTGAGGAGACAGTCAAAGCACAGCACAAGTCCTATAGAGGGTTGTGTGATGCCAACACTTTGGCTGTCCCCATGTGCCATGGGTGATCTCCTCCCGCTCCTAATGGAAGGAGACCACACACGACCTTCCTACCCCCTCTGTAGGAAGATAGGCTCAATGGTTAAAGTCCTCCTTTCTGGCCGTGGAGTCCAAATCTATGAATTCTTCCCTTCATGGGCTGTGGAGAGAACAGAGAGCCCTGTACTGGCCTCAACATGCCCCTAGCAGTAGTTGCTTTGTATTAAAACCAAGATTGTAATTCAATGGAATGCATCAGGGCTGCAGCCAGGCTCCTGTGGGAGTCAGGGAGGGAGTTTTTCCCCTGATGCACAATTGGCTTTATGTAGTCTGGTTTTTTTTTTAAGTTTTCCTCACTTTCCTCTGGAGCACCTGGCCTGGTCCATAGCTGGAAAAAGGCACCTCGTGGGATGGAGGAGGCAGTCTGGAGAATCCTCTCTCTCAGGTGTCTGGCTGGTGTGTCTTGCTTATGTCTTGCTTATGTGCTTGGTGTCACACCAACTGCCAGGATCACCACAGTTTGGAATAAAATGATTTGGTCAAATCCGAGTTATTGGACCTACCATGAGGGTAGCTGGAAGGTATCTATTACAACAGACTAGATGATTTAATAGCCCCTCTGGCCCTATATGCTGTGAAACAATGGAAAAGGATACGGCATTCCAGTGGTGTGGGGCCCTGCTGAGGGATAGAGCCATGCTGGCCCTTCATTACCATTGTCCAGTGCAGTGATTGATAACCTTTCCCCCTGGAATGACCCACCTTGGCTCAGAGGCAACTGGGCGCTAGGACAGGCCAATACAGCCAGTGCTTCTCCCTGCAGTAACATGAGGAGACCACCGACAGCTGAGGCCCCTTGCTGCCGAATGCTGCTAAAACCCCACATCCGCAGGCCAGATCCAAGGGCTTTGTGGGCCAGACCCACCCTGAGGCTGTAGGATTCCAATCCCAGTCTCATGTCCTAAATGGCCTTAATCCAGACTCCCACCTGGTCAGCCTCGCCAGGGTCCCTGGAAGAACACCGCTGAAGGTGGACACAAGGGATCCTGTTCTCATGAACACTGGTATAAAAGTCTGAAGTGACTGCAGTAAGAGTAAAGGACACCTCCAGCTCCCATCAATATATGGCCCTGTTTATCCTCCCTCCATCTCCCTGCCCCCCAAAATCCTCTCACTGAAGCTAATGAGAAAGATGAATAGCATTTACTCCTGCAATTACACAGCCAGCCTGCCAAGACAGCTCTCAGCATTTCCCAAGACAGAATTCCCTCTGGGAATTTTACTTCCCTCTCCTCATGCCCTCACACAGCCAAGGTCTTGTCTGCAGGAAACTAGGTTCCCAGCTCTTAGAGATGCACATGCCTGCACACTGCACTGGGCCGGATGCTGGGTCTGTGACTGGCAGTCCCTTCTCAAAGGCTTTGCTTTGTTACAATGGAGGAGGGGGGTAGAAGGATATGCGGGGAGGGGTGTAGCTGAGGACTGGCCTACAAACAAGCTGGCACCAAAATGCCAACACCTGTGTCGAGTTGCACTTTTAGGTAGGGGCTTTGCTGGTATAGCACAGGCTGCCCAGCTGCAAGTGAGTAAGTACCCAGGCTTTCCAGTGAAAGCTGAACCATCTCTGCTGATGCCTTTGACACAGACTCCATTGTTTTGGGGGCTTCAGCCTGCTAAACTAAAAGCTACCTTGGGCTGGGGGGGGTCCATTGCACTCTCACCTCTAACGGGAGTATTAAATGCACCCTTACTTATTTCAGTGTGTCTGTATGTGTGGCCACTCTGACTCTGGAATTCAAGTGCCCCATTTCATTTCCATGGGATTCACTTGCCTCCTGTTTCCGTGTGGGGGAGCCTGCAGGAAGACTGGCCTGCAAAGGCCTAGGATTTTGGTGATGTGCTAATTTTGCTGGTGCTTCCTGCCTTTACCCAGGGTCTGTTGGTTAGACTCCAGGGCAGGGGCTGTCTGTTCTGTGTTTGTACAGATCCTAGGACAATGAGGCTCCGTACTTAGTTGATACCCAGGCCCTGACTGACAATAAGGTGGACCAGCCCCAAAGTACTGAGGAAACACAGTGACTGGCAAGTAACCATTTACCATAACCAGTTGCAGAGATGCAGAGCAGGAAGGCCTTCGGCTAACACAAAGAGTCCAAGCAGGCACTCAGCCTTGACCTGTCCGGCTCAGGCTAGGAGATGCCATTAAAGACTGTCCTGCTGGGCATGAATTGCACCAGCACCCACTCCACATAGCCAATGACTCATGCTGACCTGCTGAACAACGTTCAGACCCCAGCAAACTGCCTCTTTCCTGTGGGAAGCTGTCTTGCTTAAGCTCTTGCCTGAAGGACCAGCTTTGCAGGGCTGGAAACCACAAGCAGAGTTCACTGTGCAGGTTCTTCCTCACCCTGATACAGCCACAACCTGCCCTTCGGTCATAGGGGAGAATAATGCACTGACCAAACCCTGCAAGGCAGCGCTTGAGTCTGGTTCAAAGGCATTGCTCTTGGACAGCACTGGCTCCACGAGTCACTTCTATGCTCTGTGTGGAGGCTAGCAAGAAACAAGGCCAGCCCTGGGGAGCAGACACCAGCATGAGCACAGCTCTTTTCCTACCTCCTTTTGGAGGCCACTTGCAAGAAACTGGGGAAGGAGATGGAGGGCTCCTCTCAGCAAGCAGCCACACAGCACCACAGAAACGCAAGGAGAGCTACTTCCCGATCAGCAGTAAAGCCAAGGGAGGCCCATTTGCTACTAACTCCTCTTCAGGGAACAGCAGAGAGGAGACAAATATACACGCACCCAGCTAGGAGAGAAGGGCAAGGTCCCTTCTACAATAGGGCAGTTGAGTGAGTCCTGGTGTTAATCCGATCTGTCCAAACAGTGGCACAAGATAAGCCAGGCTTTTCCTAACTTTGCTCTGCTGTTGCAGCGATCAGACTAGAGTCAGTGGGACTGGCAGAGGAAGGAAGCAATGCCCCTGTGCCATTCTCCCAGGCAACTGAGTTATTCCAAGTGGGTGCTGGCATGTATTGCCTTCCCCTGGCCTCCCCGAGTTCTTCTGGACACATGGTGCGTTCCCTCATGGACACCAAGGAGAACTTCAGAGAAGGGGATGTCTCATGATAATGTCTCATCATACAGATCCTTTCATGCCAAAGCCCCCACCTCCCCCCCAAGTGCTATCCAAGGATGACACCCAGAAATGCATATTATGTGTAAGGATTGCTTCACTCACCGTCTGAAATGGAGCCGTCTCTGGGAGGAATGTGGGAGCTACTGAACAATGCACAGCAATGCTCATCTGCAGGGAAATCTTAGGGAGATTGAATGAAACAACACAAGGGGGAATTCAGTCAAAACACTGTGCTTTGCAATTCTCCTGTTACAAGAAGTGCCGTGAGGTATTTCATCAGCACTAGTCAGGGCCTGGATATGACAATCACTGTGAAGATGGCCCTTAAGAAGTCTGCCTTCAACAATACTGACTTAAAGCAACAAGTCCTTCCTGTGCTATTAGCAACATTGCCCTGCAGCACGGAGGGGTGTTGCTCAGAGACCAGCAATGGGTGTTATAAGGGGTGTATGGACATTTAGAATTAAGGTTGTTTTAACCTGTATTTTCCAAGCTTTGAAAGCCAAACCCTGAATGAGAAAAAAACAAGCAATCCTGCCACCTTCCAAATCCACCATATGAGGTTAAAGGTTTTTGTGTCTAATCCCGATTATGTGCAGCCCACATTTTGGGAAACAAAGTAGTACAATCATTACTGCAACTTCTTTTCAATATGCTTTGAATGTACAATAATTACTATGGACCTTTAAAGTATTATTCCTGGTGTTTGAATCCCACTGAAAGGACTGCAGCAGTTCAGGTGTCAGCTACTGCTTCAGACACTCTACAAATTCAGGCAGACAATGGTATAATGGATACACTTGAGTGATATTGTGACTGTTTCCATTACAATCAGAGCAAACCAAATGCTGAGACTCTGGAGATTAGCTAAGACATCTGTCCGTGCCCACCTGGCTTGGCTAGACCTTTGCAGGCCTTGGAGGCGACCACACCCACCCCTGGGAAACACTGGCTTAAAACACTTCCATGGCCATAGATCATTTTCAGTTTCCTAATTTTCCCTTGCCTTCACAGCTTAGTTTTGGCAGCATGCTCATTTCCCTGGCAGAGAGCAATTTTTTCTGTTAACACTTCACCAACGCCAGTTGAGCCATTTTCAAGTACTGAAAAAAAATGCTGTGACTTGCTGCTCTCATGCCCCACCGAGGGTGATGGCAAGGTGACGGGCCCCATGGCCCCGTTGAGCAGCATAGCCTCACCTGTGGAGAGTCTCATTGCCTTAAGGACTGCTCGGGGCTGAAAGCCAGGCACATGCTGAAGTTCTGTGCTGGATCGTGACTGCCGTCCTTCAGTTGTCCTTGTGCCTGTTGGTGGTCGGATTTGACTTGCTCTTCAAAAATGTGCTTCACGCATGCAACAACCACCTTTGCTTTGTCATTTCCTGACTTCTTGGTGATTCATTGAACATCCTTTCAATACCGTTGTTTCGGATGGAATGAGAAATACATGTCTCTGCTTCACCTCTAAAGAGACTTAAATCTACAGTGGGAAAATAAATATTGTGGTTCTTTTATTGGCTACAAAGGGGGAACAAAATGGCACTCTGCCCCTCTGTCTGTCTTCCTTGCCCTCCGACCTTAACTTATAGTCATAGGACCTGCACATGTTGCAAGGTCCAAGAAACTTAACTAATGACAATCTCAGGGCCTGGAGGGTAGTTCTGTGGCATATCTGCCTTGACCCACCTCTAGGGTCCTGTTGATAGGGGTTTAATTCAGCTGCATGCAATCTGGCTGTTCCTAAAACTAGGAAGTGCCCTTTAACTCACCTTTTTTTTTTTTTTTTCAGCAACAAAGCTCAGGGCAGGGGTAGGTTTGAACTACACAGACCCTCTGGACAGACTGAATCAGAGGGGAGCCTTCATTTATTTCAATGAACACAGACAAACTATAGCCATAAGGCTGCTGTGGTGAAGGCACACCAGCTTCTATAGCCAAGAGCACACAAGGGAAGAATACGGCTAGCAGTGCACCCACCTGCTTTTGACTCCCAACCCAAACAACCAGGGGGGCCTGTTCAGCTGCTGAATTGACTGGGGACCTGTGTCAAAGGCTGCCTGAAGTAGGGCTTGAACTCACATCTCTGGAATCAGAGTAAGAGGTCTTAACTTCTAGGGCAGCACTCCCACACGGGCTGGGTGTCAAGTAGGGAATTAAGTGCAGGTCTTTTAGGTAAGCTTTTACAACGACCGTCTCTTCACAGGCCCTAGGTATGTTCGGTAAGTGCAGACATTTGCTCTGGTCTCCGTGACCAAAGCTCTTCCTGTGATGCCAGTTATTTGCCAGGGGGCTGCACCCCACCAGCAGGGGTGCTTCATCAAGCTGAAAGGACTCCTGAAGATCCAGAATTTGAGTCTTCTGGTTGCAAGTCTCTACAGACACAGAAGCTTGGATTCTCTCCTGGAGATCAAAGAGAAATGGTTTGCTTCACTGCTGGAGTGGAAATCTGATCTTAAACACAGCCCTGCCAGCCCTGGAAATATCACTGCTGCATGGAGATCCTGAACAATGGGGCTTCTTTGTCATAACAAGGGCAATTGAACCATCAGCTGTTAATGCCTTTGGAAGTGTCAAGGAGTTTGCTGAGTGGAAAAAACAGAGTTCCTATATTCTACTGGAGAGATTGAAACTGCAGAGTAGAAAGGGCTCCCTTTCCAGGTCAGTGGTACTAAGCCCCAGCCAGGCCCTTAAACAAGGAAGAATAAATGAAGCAGAGCAATTAAGTGCAGGTCATTTGGGGGCCTGGCAGGAAAAGAGTCGGCTGCCACTTTCCAGATGGCTCTGGGATTTGGGGGAAGACTGGTCGCCCCCAGTCCAGGCTCTTAAAAGATAGAGGAAAAAAAGCAAGAGAGCAAGCCCTGAGAGTTAGTGTGGCCTGAATGCCTGGAGCAGAAAAAGCAAGTCTTGGATTTCAGCACACAGCCCGCGCAGGAATTCCTTTGGCCCGTGAATGTCACACTTCAGCCAGGAGCCCCTCAGGCCCTGTTAGCAATAACATCAGTGCCTGAAAGTTAACTGGGATTAGGAGAGGATTTCTGCAAATGCTGCCTCCATAAAAGAGGGTGGAGCTTTTCCAGCCCAGCCTGGCTGGGGGAGGCACAAAGGCAGGAGTGCCATAATGCTGAGAGCAACAGGCATTCAGCTCTTGCTTGCCTTGCTCCGGTGGCTGTCTTCCATTGAAGTGGCTGGCACCGCTCGTGCTCCTGTCACCAGGAACCTCCCGCTGATGCTTTGGGTTCTGGAGGAGGAAGCTGGGTTACAAGTGGCAGGGCTGTGCTCCTCCTCTTCGCTCACTCCTGTGTCAGGGAGGAGGCCTGCCAGGTGGCATCCTCAAGCTCTCAAGATCTTGTCTCAGCATTGCAGGTGCCATCTGCGGTTCTTGGCTTGGCTCCCCCCTCCCTCACATCATCTGAATCTAGAGCACATTTGTTTCACATCAGATCACCACCCAGCCCCTCAATCTGTTCTCGCCACAGTTGGCTGCAGTTTTGTTGAGACTCTTCCCCTCGGCTTGCAGGATAGGCCACCGCTCTTCTCAAATGCCCAAAGCTCCGGGCATGCTCTGCCCCAGCTCAATGGCCCAGCACTGCTCATGAGCTGCAAACATGCTTGCTCCGGAGTGCCTGGGGAAGAGGGACTGAGCTCTCACTCCAGCAGGAAGTCCCGCCTGGGGAGAGCTCAGGCAGGCTTTGCAGTTCTCAAGCAGCGTGACAAACCCAGGGGCCACTGGGTGGAAGGAGTTCTGCTGCTCGGTGCCGGGGGGTGTTGTAATGAGGATGGAGGTTTCAGTCCGGCTGTCAGCACCACAGCAGCCACCCAGCAGCATTCAGCAGTGATCAGGTTTAAGGCTGGAGTCTGGGCACTGATTCAAAGCACATCACACACCCTTTTGCACCCTCCCAAGAACAACACCAGCTTAATTGGGGCAGGCAAGCACTGCTTGGTAAGCAGAACAGCTCTCCCTCAGCCTCCCCTCTGCGGTCCATAGGGGCCTGTTAGTTGGTGGCCCTGAATCTGTACATTATGAGCATTCAGATAAGGTTAAGGAGGTTCTTGGTGTCAGTGGGCATTTCTCAGCCTTCTGCTGCCCACAGCCCTGGATGAAACGCAGCATGGCTTGTGTGGCTGAACTGGTGAGTGGGGGAAGGTCGGATGCCAGAAACCAGGAGGAGGCTTCCATCTGGTTTAATGCTGGCCCAGCTATCAGCTGCTGAGCAATAGGCCAGTGGTGACGACTGTCTGGTCTGGGCATCAATGCTGGCACCCTAGGGTCACTAGGAAGGTAGCCAAGGCCAGAGATGCTGGGCTGACCCCCACGGTCCAACCCATGGAGGTGAGAGAGGGGAAGCTCCTCAGTGGCTTTCACAGCCTTGCCCAGCTCAGCTTTCCCCTCCGAGATGTGGGTCCAGTGGGACTGGAGGCACCTCCTCCCTTACCAGCGCTGCTGAGCAATGTGGTGGTTAAGGGAGCATGCCAAGCCACCCACGCTCAGCTGAACATGGCCACTCTCCACCTGCTCATGGGCGGGTGGCCAGCACCATTTTGGAGGCAAATTCTTGCACAAAGCACCTGGGCTCTTATTTAATGCTGCCCTCCTCCAAATACTTCTCTATGTCCTGAGCAGCCTCCCACAAGCACTCCAGCTGTAACTGCCTACTCTGCATGTGCCTGCAGGTAAGGGGCTGCTGCACTCTGCAGGTAGCTGGCTGTGGGCTTCACTAGGAAGATTTGCAGGACTTACTAAAGTCTTGATGACTTTCCTCACTCCAGAGCTCAGCTTCTCTCTGCTTGTGCAGCTCTTCAACTGTGCCAGACTAGAGAAGGATCGGTAAGACCCCATAGGCCTGTTTGGTATATTTGGGACAACACAGCTCTGGACATGCACCCCTTGCTGTGTGGGAGCAGTGGGATGCCTTTTGGGTGCATGGTCTCTGTGGTGAAAGAGTTGGTCAGTAGTTGACATCAGTACCTGAGGATCCAAGGAACTGAGCCCCCGGGGCTGTGATACGAGGCACAAGGAGCTTCGAGTATCTTTCTTCAACCAGGTACCAAAAACCACACCACCAGGCAGAATGCGGGTGAGCCTGGCAGCTGGAGGGGAAGCCACAGCCCCTGTTCTTCTAGCGGCTGAGTGTGAAGTGTGGGCTCATTATCCCTTAGGAACTCACAGTGGAGGGGGAAGATTTCATGGGGCCTGCCCTTAAATTCAGGTAGAATCAGGCCTCATTTGGCACTGACTCAGCTTTCCCTACCATCACTCCTCCCATTTGCACCACTGCTGCTACTCAATGAGAAATAAGACGGGGGCTTGTTGGTTGCACCTGACAGTGCCCTTTTCCTTCCTTACAGACCCACTGCCTGCGTGGGAGGAATACAGCCAAATCCTACTCAGGGAGAAGAAACTCAGTCACAGCTGGGTTTTCGATTTGTGAAGCCCAGTTAGGGAAGATTGGCAAAAATTCCCAGGGGGATGTACCATGGGGCGGAGAGGTTTCCTGCTGACTGTTGCCCTTCTGTCTCTGCTGAGGGTTAGGATGCAGAGCAGAGACCAAGTCTTCCTTGAGGACTCACTTTGCTGGATGCCCTCAGACTCACAGACCTGTTTCTGCCCACACAGAGCAGCCCAGGTCTGTTTTGCACATTTGCCAGCACAACACCCATCAGGTGGCTGTGAAGAGGTGCAATTCCTGCCTGTCTTGCCTGAGTTAGTAAAAGCCCACAGCAGAGAGGCAGTTACACTAGCCACGCCAAACTTTTACTGATATAACTTGGTTTGCTCCTGAGGGACGGATTTACTACACCAGTGCTCGTCACAGTTGTGCACAGGACTTTGGGTGAAGAAGGCTCTGCTCCCTTTCAGATGAACCAAGCAAGGGCATGGTGTTGGCCATTTGGGAATGGGGTCCTTTGCCAGGAAGGGCCTGGGTGTTGCTTCTGCCGTAGGACATCTTGGGCAGACACCCAGCACCCAACAAGCTCACTCCAGGCATGTCTATACTGCATCTGTAGCACCCCTAAGAGTGCCATCGAGAACCAGGTCCCACCCCCCCGCTGAAGCTCTACAGGTTCCAAGCCCTGAAGTGAGTCAGTTGAGGGTGATGCCTGCTGCTACTTTCAAGCCTCAAATATGGCTGCAAGCAGAGCTTGAGATGTGGAGAGTGGTAGCAAGGGCTCAAAGACCCCAGCAGCTCAGGCCTGGGAGGAGGCAGCAAGGCTCAGCACCTGCCAGGAGGTGTCATGGCAGCAAAGTTCCTCCAGTACTCACTCTGGCTGCATTCACAGTGGTGGTGACTGGTGCTCTGAGGGGTCCGCTCTATCCATGGGAGAGCTCGGATGCCAGGAGCTTCTGGAGGGAGGAGTGGAAAGGGCTCAGTAGATGGCTAGGGAGAGATATTCTTGTCTTAGCGGCACCACTGCAATAAAGGAAAGCGACTGTTTCCTGAACATCTGATTTAATGATCATGGAGAAGGCCATTACATCCCACTGGCCCTGTTACAGTACACACACAGAAAGGCCCTAGGTAACAGAGTGCCCTTTGCCACCACCTTCAAAACACAGCTTCCCCCACCAGCCAAGCTCCTAATCTTCAACCTCAAATCAAAGTCCATTTCTTCTGCCAGCTGCCGTGACCCATCAGGGGACAAGGACCCCACCTGAGAGTCCCAGCTCTTTCCTCTGTAGTTTAGCCTGAGCCAGGAATCCTTCCCCTCAGCTCAGCTCATAGAAGCTGGGATTTTCCTTCGTGGCAACCAAAATATCCTTAAACTGAGAGACCACGCAGCCAAAGTGTGACCCCTCCCAGAACACCTTTCCGCACTGGCTGCAGCAGTAGAAATAAGATGGATCCGCTTTGTCCAGCATCTTGACTGGGATGGCTCCCAGCTGCAGGGCGGTGCCGTTGGCCAGTGTCAGAGACTCCATGTTGAGATCCGACTCGTCCAGCCACTGGCAGTTTGGGTTGTAAACCAGCTGTGGAGAGCCAGATTCTGGGACAGTGGCCTCTGCGTCCGTCTCTTGTTTCTTTTCAGTGCTTGCCAGGCAGCCTGTGGAAACAGGGAAGAACAAGCAAACCCTTGAAATACTGAGTAACAAGTGTGACAAATGGGGCTGGTGCTCAGTAGCAGCCCCCTCTCACATGGCTTCTGCTACAGAAACCCAGTTCCCAAGGGGGGGACTCTGGAGTGCAGCCCAGAGGTGGGTGGGGACGAGGTGACTGGAAGCCCCCTTCTGATTCTAGGGCACCTGGAGATTGCATTCGGTCAGACCAGGCTCCCTGGTGCTGCCTCTGGCTTCTGGCACAAATCTGCACGCCTGCTGCAGTGTGTGCTGGACTCCATGCCCTACATGTTGCCTTTGCTGGGGCTTGATGAGGGAGCTAGAGGATGGTATAGAGCTTGTCTATGGTGACCCCTAGCAGCTCCTTCACCAGGGATATTCTCCCTTGGCCTCACCTGGCTGCCATAGTGGCACGGAGAGGGCCATATGAGGAGGCAGGTGGATCCGACCCCTACAGTCCCATTTCCAGCTGCTCCACATGGCATTAGGGAACCCTGCTGGCCACAGTGGTTATGTTAGGCACACAGTCCCTGGGCTGAGCTACAGCAATCGCTGCTCCCCTGGATGGCCATGTCATAGGCACAACAGCTTGAACCCTGGCAGCACCTGATCTGGTGAGTGCTTTGGTCAAAGACCCCAAGGAGAGTGCAGGTGCTGACAGTTAGAGGCACTGTCTTGTACTGAACCAAAGGCAAGATGTGTTGCTAGGGGCCCTTTGCTTATGGAAGTATTGTCTGTTATGCGTGCTGGGGAGCTGAGGGTCATGCAACTGGAGCTCATTAAAGATCAAATTGCACTTTCTGCAGGAGCAGGAGTATTATCCAGCATCTTGGATGAACTCCAGTTGGGATAATTGTACTCTGTAATTCCCCTGCCATTTAGGTGGATATGGTATTTTTCACTTCCTGACATGTACTGGTGTGTTGTGTCGCAGTGTGCTGTTAAATGAGCCCTTTGATCCACCCCAGAGATGGCTGTATTTCAGATGATGCAAAGAGAAAGCACATGCATGTAATGTACTTTGGAAACCTTCAGCATTAAAGGTGCTGTGGAAATATAAAAGATCATTACGAGTTATTATGTGGATTAGTCACCAACTAAATGAACCTCTTGTAGCTTGCTCTATATTCAGATCCTAAAGGCATTAGGCACTGGACAGTCTATATGTGATGAGCAGAAACAAAGCAGCAGAAGTGTAGTTCTGCAACTGTTTTCTCCCTCTCCCAGTGCTGCCCCAAAGGTGATGTTTGTTCAGATAAAAGAAACCCAAGAGGCGTGGGCCTCCCTGCAGGTGCTGTGTTGCTTCATGGAAATCTGAGGGCTCCAGTAAAAGTTCAGTCAGGGAACCAGCACCCAGGATCTTTGGCTGGATGCTTCAGAGCACGTATGCACCTCCATGTGAACTCCCACCGTGGGCGGAGGGAACTCTGCCATTGCAAACAAAGAGCCACAGAACCCGTTATGACTTTGGCAGCGCCGCTCAGGCTCGCACTGCTCATGTCCCAGCGATGAGGGCATGGTGAAGCCCTGGGATCCCAAGGCGGAAGTCTCCAACTGACTTGACTGCCATCCATCAGGACATCTGGCAGCAAGTGATGCAGGGAGGCGGACTGAGATTATTAGCCAGGGATGATTCATCTTTGGCAAGGGAAACGGTCTTGCCTAGACGTAAGTTATACAACAAAAGGCAACTTGCTTTTCTCCAGCATGACATCACTGAGGCTTTCAATGTGTTCCTCTCTAGGACACAGAGAACTTTATCAGCAGTAGTCCTCAGTGCTCCAGGCAGTGAAGTATAACAGTGCTAACAGTCAGACCTGGCTCTTCTGTAGGGCTCTCTAACCCTACATTTCAAAGCCCTCAACACAGATAGAACTTTTACTCCCGTCCTATTGATAGCAAAATGAGTGCTAGGGACAGTGATAAACCAAGACTGACCCCAGGAGGGTACTCTGGCCACTGGACCCTAATATTATTTGAAGGGGGTCTGGGATTCAAACCTAGGGTGATGCCACAAAGGAGAGATCCTGGGTTTGAGACCTGAAGGATCTTACAGATAGGGATGCAATAAGATTTTGTAGAAATGCTCCCTCAGCTCTCTAGAGACAGATTCTGTTTGGCACCTCCTGGGATAAATGGCCTAGAGCTAGGGGAGGCCCCATACACCATCTTTGCACCTTCCGCAGTCTGTACCACGTGAGGACTCCCTGCTTCTAGTCTACAAAGTCCATCATGTGCAGCAATGCTGTGTCTGCAGTGCTGCAGCTGGGCATAAGTCTGAAGCTTAGACATGGCCTCTGTCACGCTGAATAGTAAGAATAATGACTCCTAAGTAAGAACACAACTGAGTACCCATGTGCCATCCTTCAACTGCTACCGTGCAATGCTCGGGCCCCGCTCGGGAGTGGATGTTCCACAATCTAGTGGCACTCCTAAGCCACATGACAAAAGGCCTAATTATGCTCTGCTTGAACCTTGTACTCCTTCATTCCCATGCTAAACAGATGCTAATTGCTACCAAACCGGAGGAAGGAGGGTCTTACAGTCTGAAGCCCTGGGCTGCCACTTAGGAGACGGGAGCTGTTGTTCCTGCTCTAATACTGCAGCCCTTGGACAATGCATAGCCTCTCCCGTGCCTCCATTTTCCTTCCTTCAAAATGGAAATGGCAACCCCTCTCTCAAACCCACAGTGGCATTCAAAAGCTTATGCAAAGAGTGAACTGAGACTCTTTTGGGGCTAGAGAAGGCCAAAGTATCATTAAGGGTTGCTCAGTGCAGGGACATAATCTTGGACCTAGGGTATGTGAGAACCACAGTGGACACAGCTATGCTGTTATATGACATGTTTGAAACTCCCTGTCACTCCGAGCTCCCAAACCAAGGATGGATGGGATGCCAGCTAACAGACATGCTCCAGGGAACTGTGGGCTGGTTGGCTTAGGACAGGAGTAATGGGGTGGGAACATCTGGCCTGTGCTGTGCAGCAGACCCGACCACAGTTTCATTGTTTGTAGGGTTGGAAGGGACCTGAGCAGATCATCGAGTCCGACCCCCTGTCATGGCAGGAAAGAGTACTGGGGTCAAACAACCCCAGCAAGGTGTACATCTAGCCTCCTCATAAAGACCCCCAGGGTAGGAGCCAGCACCACTTCGCTTGGAAGTTGG
>NW_017728925.1:1053739-1056900 GCF_001723895.1 Crocodylus porosus
CTAACTGGCCTATAGTTCCCCGGGTCCTCCTTCCTCCCCTTTTTGAAGACAGGAACCACATTGGCCCTCTTCCAGTCCTCTGGCACCACACCAGGGCACCACGAGTGCTCGTACAGCCGTGCCAGGGGTCCTGCAATGACCTCAGCTAATTCCCTCAGCACTCGGGGATGGAGATCGTCTGGACCCACTGATTTAAATACATCCAGTCCCTCCAGAAGTTCCCTGACTAGATCCTCCCTGACCCTTGGCCTGGGTGCGCCTCCCCTGTGATCTAAGGGGGTCCCGGGGCAGGGGGATTGTTCCGGCCCCTGCTTGATGATAGGACCAGATGACAGGAACAGCCCCTTTGGGCTCTAGCATCTGCTGCTCCACATAGAAGGTCAGTTTTGGTTGGCATTGCTTCTCTTACCACAGATGAGGGCACAGGCAAAAATCAAGGCAGCACCTGAAAGGTAAAAGAGACCCTTTGTATTCCCCTGGGACCTGTATTTCGGGGGATGAAGACCACGGTCTTTCTGGTCTGCCTCCTGCCATTGGTCTGTCTTGCCTGCTCTTTAGGGACAGGAACTCTCTCACTATACCAGTGTACAGCACCATGAGGCTCTGGCTCTTGGTTGGGGCACCACTGTAATACAACAGATAACAGTGATGACTTTAATGCAGCAGAATCCCCAGCAGTGACCCCAGGACAGTTTGCCATGCAGTTCTACCACCCTCCTTCCTGCAGGAAGGGAGGTCCAGCCTTGAAACGGTTAACTCTATCCTTCCCCCTGTTTTCTTCTGTGAAGGTATTAAAATGTCATGGCCTGGCTGTATTGATAGTTGTTGATCTTTTGCGCTCTTCCAGGAATGCCTGGTATTTCTGCTCTCTTTGGAAACCACTCCATCTATTTGCCACGGTGCAGCCCTCAGCTCCGATGAGCTCACAGCTCTCCGAAGGGTGTGGGATTGGGAAGAAATTCCCAAAGGCCCAAGGCTGTAGAGCGTGAAGTCACCGGCTCCCCCCAGCACTCCTCTCCCCATCCCCCAGGAATGTAGCTGGTGAGAAAGAACTGGGGTGGGGAAGAAAGTTCATCTCTTTAAAAAGAGAGAGAAGAGAAAGGCGGTGATAGTCACCCGGCAGTTTTGCCTTTTGATGGGACCAGCCCCCCCCCTTTAATTGTGGCGCTTCAAAGGGTTGAAAATGCAACATCACTTCAAAGTAACAATTTTTCAATGGGAGCTTGTAAAACTCCCCCCGCTCCCGGCAGCCCCCGATGGAATTCTTTTCAAAGGCTTTTGAAGATGCCTGTGTTCCCCGTTGCAGCCGGTCTGAAAAGGCCACTGGGCGCCAGTAAGCAGGGTGCCAACTAGGCAAACAATCTTAAAGGGGGGGAAAAAAAGCTGCTGTGAAAAGGTCATCTCCTTCATGGCTCCGGAGAGAAAGGGGTTCTTTTGGAAGGGGCATGGGGGAAGGAGAGAGGGAAGATTTCTTTAAGGAGGGATTTTCCCCCCACTGCCACCTCTTTCTTAAAGCAGAGTAAATAGGGCTGCCTTAGCTGTGTGAGAGAGTGCTAAGATACGCAGAGCAGCTCTAAGGCAGTGGCACCCAGCGCAAGGGAATTGTGGGTCTCCCATGATCACACGGCGCGGTGCTGGGCCTCACAGCATGCAGAGTGCAGGAAAACAAACCCCAGACACACCTTGACTGCAAGGCAAACTGGCATGAACACCCCCCCCGCCCCGACTGCAGTTCAAAAACAAAGGTGTGCTAAGCATAAGCCTCTTTGACAGGTGAACCCTACAGAGCTTTGGCTGTCACAGTCTTCCCAGCCATACCAACTTGCCATTTCTGTGTGCACACCCACCAAGCGCAGCTTCTTCACGTGGGCTGCATGGCAAACCAGCTCCAAAATGATGTGCTCTGCGGTGGCTGGTCCACAGTTTAGCTGACACAGCTGTCTAAGCTCTACTATTCACTTGCAAACTAGTGTGAGACACAAGGATTTATTTGGAGTGATGTATTTCATTGGACCAACTGCACAGCTGCAATACAGTTAGACAAGTTTTTAAACGCGAAGCGTTCCAACAAACTTGATTCCAACAAAAGACATTACCCCCAACAAATGCTTGCCTCTCAAATAATTCCTGGACCATCATGGCTACAACATCACTCTAACACTTGCAAAGCAGTGGGATTCTGTGATAGAGCAATGACTGGACCTTATAACTCTGAGACCCAGCAATAGGCAGGAAGAGGGAACAAGGATGTGGGGGAGGTTAAGGGGAGCTGAGTGTACCCCAGAGGCTGCTAGATTGGCATTTTCAGGGTATCTGGGAACATTCATGCCAGGGGCTGGATTCCCACCACAGTCTCCAGAGGGCAGAAATGAAAACGGTGCCTTATCAAATCAATTAGAAACATTCTTGGGGACCAATATGCCCATTGCACAACATCTTTAAAATAGATAGCTCTTTTTCTCCTTTCCCTTTCCTCCTCCCTTGCCCCACTCCCTACAGCCTTTGCACCAGATGCACTTTGCAATTGTGTTCAGTGCAGAGTTTCTGACCAAAAGAGCACTTTGAGAGCACTTTGATAAGCAGCCTATATAGTTCCTTGCTTTGAAATACCTGATATGTATGCTAATGCAGGGCTGGAGTGGAGAGGAGGGAGGTGGCATAACATGAGCCTTTTCCAAACTCTGCCGAAAAACCAATCTCTGTCCATTCAAGCTGCCAAAAGTTGATGTTCACATGCAGTCGATTGAGCATCTTTTCACATTATAATTGTTGCTCCAACTTCCAGCATGCTGGGTACGCACTTGCACTGATGGTGGCTGCGGTAGTCGGCATGCTGACATAAGTTTCTCTCTCTCTTTATGAAGGTTACATCACATTTGACTCTCTCAGACTCAGTGAGACTCCTCAGCACCACTCCTCTATCTCGGGTCTTATCCATCCCACACTTCACACCATGCCAATGCAGATTCAACAGTGCCACCTCCATCTTGGAAATCAAACAAGCCAAGCAATGATCTGTTCTAAGACCATAAAAAAGAAGATGCTGACAGGACCAGGAATTCTCCTCTTTTTTCACTCTTTATCTCCAAAACTTGTGGCCTGTTATAAACTAGTCAGGGGGGATCAGCAGGCATTGGGGAGTCACTGTTCCCCCGAGCACC
>NW_017728925.1:1057000-1102006 GCF_001723895.1 Crocodylus porosus
GGCTAGGATCTGGAACCAACTTCCAAGAGAAGTGGTGCAGGCTCCTACCCGGGGGGTTTTTAAGAGGAGGTTAGATGAACACCTTGCTGGGGTTGTTTGACCCCAGTACTCTTTCCTGCCATGGCAGGGGGTTGGACTAGATGATCTGCTCAGGTCCCTTCTGACCCTACCGACTATGAAACTATGAAAACAATCTGCCTACTTCATTGACCATTACCAACCTATGGGGTAAGATCAGGTTTTTCAAAGCAAATGGTGGGGGAACTCTGTAGAGTTGCTATTTTATTTGTTGGGTCCAGGATCCAAATGGAGCAGCAGCTCCATCACTTGTCAGTAGCAGATGCTTATGTTACAGTGACACTTGAAAGACAGGTGGGTCTCCATTACAGCAGCAGATGCTAGTGGAGCAGACTACTCATAAGCCAAGGTGCTGGGGTGGTTGGGATACTTGAGAGCCAATGGCCAGGCAGTAAGTGGATCAGGAAGACCGTGGGGCAGTGCTGGAAGACATGGGATACTAACCTACTGCAGGTGCCTTGTAAATTTTTCCAGTGCTGACGCTGAAGCTTCTGGCAAGGGGCCTCCTTTTCACATGCAAGAAGCAATGCTTAATTGGTGCTACTTGGGGTGAAACAAGATTGCCTGTCTACTAAGACAAATTCATCATTGTGCAGACACTATTAATTGCAACAAAGAGGAGAGGAACATCACTACAACTTGTATGGACAACTTAATGCCCAGGAGGATCTGAAGCTATGGCAAGTAGAAAACTGTTGTTAAGAGTATTGTCATTGAGCTGGGATCCCAGTTCACTGCCAGAGCTAGGAACAGATGCCACTTGGACATTACAGATTTCCTCAGAAAGCCTTAGCAAATTACCAGCCAGTGGTGGGAGAAGTTTGCTCTGGAGCTCTAATGGACCCAAAGGGACAGCCTTCCATCTTCAGCTTCCTCTGTGCAAAAATGAAGTTTATTTCCTACCTAAGAGGACTTTTTGCCATCTTGTACCACCTATACTTTTCCCAGAGCCTGACAAAGGGACTTTGATTCCAAAAGCTTGCAGAAAAGGACAATTTTCTTGCAATTTCCAAGTTGGTTTAATAAAAGGTATCATTTTGAAACCCAAAGTTCTAGTTTTTTGTATGTCTTCTTGTCTCAGATCAATACAGGAGGAGGATTATTTAATGGAGCTTGGCTGCTAGGTCACTGAGGTGGCTTAAGACCCTCCTCCCCAGTGCCTTCTCAAGCCAAAGTGAGAATATAGTTTCAAAACAGTAGAGGCTAGATTCCACTCAGCATTTTAGGAGCTGAAGCGGACTTATGTGTCTAAGGGTGACCCAGTTCCACCCTGCTCAAGTCTGTGAAATCTGCTTTTGCCTATATTTTAGCCTTTAGGCCAAAAAGCTAAGCAAGCAGTGAGGAAGAGGATGATCCCTCCTCTTTATGTGTTCAAGATCATGCTTAGGTGATCCTGACTAGGTGCCCTCACATTCTGACCTGGTGTGGGGGTTATTCACCTGCTCTCCCTTGGCTGCCACGTAGTCTAATGTGGTCTCAAGAGGAAACTCGACTCCTAGTTCTAGCTTCTCCTAGACTTCACGACCTGCTGCCGCTGGCCTATGTTCATTTATTTAAGGGTGACCGTGCTGCCAGACCCAGGTTGAAAGGCCTTGTGTATGCACTGGCTGGGCAGAGCTAGAAAGCAGCAGCAGGTCCCTGAGGGGCTGCAATCCTCTAGTTCACCTCTTCTTTCCCCAGTGGGAACAGCGGCTTCCTGCCAAAGCCTGAGACACACAAGATCCTGTCAGGTCTTACGCAAGCCTTGCCCTTTTCACAGGAGCACGGCCATGCCTGGCTCTCACAGCCTGTCATTACAGCTCTGCACACACTGTCAACTCTTTTGTAATTTGGCAATTAAGGAATAGGTGTTCTGGAGAAAGCACTTGCTTTAAAGGCTTTGCACAAGTCTGAAAACACACCCGGGAGCATTCTTGGAGTACAAAGGTTCATGGGAAACCTTTCCTTGGTGAGAGATTGCTCCTGATAAGGAAAGCTAGAGCCTGAGAAACAGCATGCTATTGCAGGGCACTGAAGATGCCTGGTTATCTCTTCCTTCCAGATAAGCCTGATAAGCGAAGGACAAAGGACTTAGGGTTATGCAACCACTGCTGTGTACGATAGGCCAAGTTCTTAGGACTTTCTCAGAGGAGCTGGTGTAGCAGGGGGGAGAGTAGCCAGCCTTGTGCTCTCCTCTGCCCTGCTGGCACAGATCAACCAGGCAGAAAGTGTGGTAAAGGGAGCACAGACTCTACAGGTTTGTCTGGAAGGGGGAAGGAATCCTGCTGGAATCTCCTCAAAGTCCCACCGGCTTTGCTGGGCTTAACCCTTGCAGAGCAAGGGACTTGCTTGCCTCTTGCTTATTCAGATGGGCAACATCTGAGAGTCTGTCTGACGTTAGCAGATACATGCACAACTCTGTGAATGCACAGCCGCCAAATATCACTGAGTTCACACCTCCACGGTGGTTTTCACATGACCAAATACAGTTTTTTTCACTGGCAGTCATATCTAAAACCCCTCCAGAGCCTGCAGGGCTCAGGCCCAGGAACTCGAAGACTAATCCCAGCTCTGTCAGTGTGGCCTGCTAAATAGCTGCAGACAAGTCATTTCACCTCCACTTCCCCACGCTTTGCCTGCTTCTCTATTTCAACTTCCAGCTTCTCAGGGTAGGAACTGCAAGCATGTACATGTATACACAGCACCTAGCATGTATTAATATTGTTATCCGGTAGTTATATTGTGATAATGTCACAAGACCTGGGTCACATTATGCCAGGTACTATACAAGCATGTAGAAAAAACTGGGGCACTGGTTGCCATTAACGCCTTTTGATACTACTGTTATAGTATCTGACAAAGTAGGTTGTTACCTATGCTGAATCAGATGTTACAAATCAGACTGTTGCCTATGAAAGCTCATGCTTCTCTGACCCACTTAGTCCCCCAGGTGCTACCTTGCCCTACCTTCTGCCTCACTTCAGACTAACATGGTTTAATACTTCTGCACACTTTGCTATCACTATAACTAATACGAATTTGGGGGTTATACTGTGGCCCTTTTCAACGTACTAGTCAATCTGACAACCTCCCCTTCCTGTAGCCGTTTTCTCCATGGGCTGAGTAATGAAGTGACAATAAGAACTCCTCAGTTCAGTTCTTGGTTCTGCCAATCATTTGCTTTAGACCTCAAGAAAGTCCCATTACCTCTCTGTGCCTCAGTTTCCCCAAGTGAAAAGTGGGACAAGTGCTCAGTTATGACTACAAAGAAGCTACATAACAGCAAATAAACACCATGCTACTCCAGGTGGAGAGCCCTGGGCGCTCGCCCCTTGGAGATGTTACTGCTAAGCTCCCAGCCCAGGCTCTCACAGGACAAGATCAGCAGCACAGTCAGTGTACTGTGCTGCAGCTATGGGTCCTGAACTCTTTTGTGGAGTGGGTCACAGCGGCAGCTGTAAGAGTCATGAGTGAGATTTTGTAGTCCCTAGTGAGATCTGCAAGCCTGCCTTAAAGTTATTTATTTGCTGGCTATAAACAGCCTGACGCCTCCTTAGCTGTAGAATGGAGTCCCAGACCAAGGGGGCTGCTGGGTTTACCCAGTGCCACAAGGTGCCTGCAGGAAAGGTCCCAACAGCCGTAGTGTCACTGGCCTGGGTGCAGAGAGCAGATGCACCCCTGCTGCACAGCTTCTTGCTAGCTTCGCCTTTGGCTGTGAATCAGTTGCTACAAAGTTTTCCCCCATCTGCCTGTGGTCTTGGCCTTACCTGAGATTACACACCACACCACAGAGAGTGCCGGGCTCAGAAAGTTCCCACGCTAT
Source organism: Crocodylus porosus (assembly GCF_001723895.1). Taxonomy (NCBI): domain Eukaryota; kingdom Metazoa; phylum Chordata; order Crocodylia; family Crocodylidae; genus Crocodylus; species Crocodylus porosus. The sequence goes on from NW_017728925.1 coordinate 1,060,881, forward strand.
AATCAGCAGCAGCACAGTGCAGAGTGACCTTAAGAATGGCGGGGAGGGGAAGGGAAAGAAATACTGAGTCACTTCTGCAACATAAAGAGGGGGAAAGTGCTCTGCAGCAGGTGGCCAGGGTCATGGCAAGGGGAAGTCTCACTGCTGTCACAGGATTTCTGCAGAAGCTGCCTGTCGCCATTCACCTGCCCCAAGCTGTCTGTGAGCAATGGAGGAGGCTGGCTGTGTGCGCTCTGCCACATGTGCTTCCAATGCCAAAGGCACCGCTGGGGCTTGTGGCTTTGTACTGACCTATCGTACTGTGGCCTGTCCTGCTCCGCAGCTCACGTGGCCTTTGCATGAATAGCCTGCGGGTCTCCACAAGGCTGGTTCCAGCTCAGCTGCTAGAGGAGGAGAATCTCATGGAGGGTTGAAGTGAAACATGCCAGTGAGTTTAATGCTCAGGAAAGACCAGCAGCATCTGCTGTGTGCAGGCACCCTCTGCTAAGTCAGTCCTGGGGCCACCCAGAAGTTTTGCCCGGGCATATCAGTCCTGTCACACCACATCCCTCGCTGCTTCAGCCCTGGCACCTCTGGGAACACCCCATTCTCCAGCACCTCCCTCTATTCCACTCGCCAGAGACATTCAGCTTTGCCCCAAAGCCTCCACAGGCTGTTCCACTCCTTGAGCAGATGCCTGTTTCTACCAAATGACCCGTGGTACCATTTATAGGTGAGGGAGGTGGATGAGGTTACCAAGATTATTTTCATTACTGACTAGAGAGGATTTGAACCCGAGTCAGACACGAATAACAAGTGGATGAACCCAGAACGGAGAGCACCATAACAATGGCCTTATCGCAGTCAGAGACAGAGAAGAGCCGTGTTAGGCAATTTCCTGCTCTCCAGATTATTCTGATCTACTTCACTGTCCCCTTAGAAACTGCTCATATAGTGCCAGGAACTGTTGCAGAAGGGAATAAAGAGACCATTATGAAGCACTACACTATCCAGGTTGCAGTGTATGGTACATTGGTCCAGCTATACATGCTTTGCAGTGCACGCGTGCTAGTGCTCTGCATCTTCAAACTGTTTTACACACAGGAACTCAACTCTGATATGCCAGCATTATTGTACAGAAAAGGAAACTGAGGCATAGAGAAGTTGAGTGTATTACTGAAACAAACCCAGCATGGAAGCCAGAAATATCATTCAGGAGGTTTCAGACACTCGTTCCCATGGCTAAAGCACCAGATTGAATCTCCTACATGAACTTCTGCAAATCCTGAATGTGGCAACCTCTTCTTTGCAACAGAGATATCTACTCTGCCTTCTGACTGAAGGTGCTTATCTACCCTGCCTTGGTGAGAACTAAATCATGCAAACTAGGCAGCTCCAGAGAAAAAACATTTTGCACACACCAACATGTCCAAGTGTGCGGTGGTCTTCTGCCTGCTCTGAGACCAGCTGTCTATGCTAGGAAGCAGTGCTCAGCTTGACATCAGGCCCATCAGCTAAAAACATACCATCAGATCCATCCAATATCTTGGCTTCTGCCACTGTACACAGTCACGCAAACAAAGTGAAGCTTTCCAAGATAACCTGAGGATCTGGCCTCTTAGGTCCTAACTTGGTGTATCTTAGCTTAGGGGTGGGCAATCATTGCGGCTGGAGGGCCACTTAATGAGTTTTATTGAGCTGTTGAGGAAATTCAGTGACCCCGATTCCTTGCTTGGGTTCAGTTGCTTTGTTAAAGACCATGTTGTGCATTTTTACACATGCTATGCGGTGGGGGGAGAGGCACTTTAATTAGAGTGGCTCTGACAGCTGGTCTAATTAAAGCACCGCAGCGTCTTGTGTACCAGCGACCCTGCACTTCAGAATGGCGGCGGGGTGCTTGAACTCAGGCTCATTCGATGAACGTTAGTTAAAATACCCCCGGCCCCATTTTGAAGCATGGGGACACTGATACATGAGACACAGGGGCTGGCTGGAGTGCAGTAAGTACCATGCTCCAGTAGAATTGATCAATCGAGTGTGGCACACTGTAATTAGAGCACATCAGAGCAGCCTCACAGCACATCTACAGGCACCCATTATGCTCCACGGCATTTGCAGGTATGTTGCAGTTTCAGTCTTGGTTACACAAAATCATTTGGGCAGCAGAATTCTTCCCAGGCGCAGTCTCAGTGTACGGAGCGACGGGGTGAGGCTGCAGTGTAAAGCTAAGGGAAGGCTGCAAGCCAGTGAGCCCACAGCACCTACCCACAAACCCGGATCTGCCCCCCTCATATTTTTCCCCTATGCAAAACCGAGTTCTGGGAAAGCTGCGAGGAGCACCATGATGGGAATTCCAAGCCTGGGCAGATCTGTCCAGGCTTGTGAACACTTTCTGAGAAATCCCTACAAGCTCCAAACAGACTGGGTTGGAAAGTGCTCCCAAGCCCTGGGAAAAACCTGCACAAAGCCCTAGGTCAAAATTCAAGTGAGTTATTATACAACGATTCATCCTCTTTTAATAACATGCATGCACGACCATAAAAAGTGATGGAAACAAGTCAAATAGAATGGCATATTCTCCTAGGGACGTTTCCAGCATGACAGGCTTCACGGAGTTCTGTATATTAACCTTTCTTACCCATACTCCAGCAAACAGACCATTGGAGATCCATGCCCTCCTGAAGTCAGCACCACGTTAGCTGCTGCTCAGTCCCTCTGGCACAGTCTCTATCCGTATGTGACATAAACAACCAGTTATGCTGGTGTCATACGCTCTACTGATATACTCATCAAGCCCTAAACAATCACAATTTTTAAGGCTCTGAAAAGGCCACGCAGATGCGCCATCTGGGGACACAGTTTTCAGCCATTGCCCAGACACGCTGGAGAAGATGTAGGGGTCACTGTGGACATCAGTCCCCTTCAAGGAAACTGCAGGAGGCACAGACTGCTCAGCACTGCTCTGCCAGCACAATCTGGCCACTATCCCAGCTCAGGGAAAACCACCCCAGGGCAAAGGTGATTTGCAGCAGGGCAAAGCTGGCACCGAGTAACCCTTCTGCTGCACAAGAGGAAATGGGGGTGTGCAGGTCCTCAACTACCTTTGCAGCTCCTTGCCACAGACTGGCATACACAAAAGCAGCCAGGAGGCTGATCTGACCCAGCGCAGGGGAAATGGCTAGGCACAGGGCAGCGGGGGGTTGGGGCTGCAGGTGAGGTGTAGTCCAATGTATCTTTGTGCGGTTTCCTGAGCTGAGATCCATGCAGTACGGCTGTACCTAAGACGCCCAGTAAATTAAGTCTTTGCCACTGGGAGTGGGAGAAGAGTGAAGGCCCCTTTCAGCTGTCACTTTGAGAAAGCATGGGGTGGCACTGTAGCACAGACATCTTTATTACAAACACCCCCCACCACGCTGCTCTAGCCCCACCACCATTTGATCTGGAAGCAGGGAGAGATCCCACACCTCACAGGCCAGGAAGTTAAAGTGACTTTGCTAAGTAGTTAGGGTCAAATGTTTTTTGTTTAAGTTTCACAAAGCTTGACCTGGACTGGATGGTTTTCCTGAATGAAACCAGCTTCTTTTGAAACAAAACATTCCCCAGCGTCATAGTGTGGGAACCAGAAAGCAGAAGTGCTTAGAAACCTGTGTTCAGAACGGGGGGAAAAAGATACGCTGCACAATTTCTCTCATTTCTTGCCCTGCCTTTCTTTCCCCATCTTCCACCCATAGTAGTTAAAGGCAGGGGTGTTATGGGCACTGCTACTTAGCTTGAAACTAAGCTGATTTTTTCACACAAACCACAGAAGCATGTGGTGGATTTGTGTCTGTTTTGGTGAACAGCTTCAACTGGCACAAAATGGAAAAAAGGATCAGAAAAAGTCATAGCATTTGTTTTGACAGGCTCTGTGTGAAGCATTCTGGGTGTCTGACTTGAGATGCTAGTCTGCTTTTATATTTGCTTCACTTGAACTTAAAATATTTTAAAAACCCTTGACATAAAAGCTCAGAAATGGAGCAAAAATTATTTGGGGTTTGAAAGAAATATTTCAGTTGGGAATTTTTGGTTTTAATGGCTGTAGTTGGTAATAGGGGTTTTTTGGTGGGGCGGGAAGGGGCGGTCAACCTCAAATTGTTCTTTTTGTCTGGTGTTTTCAGCTCAGCTACTCAACTGAGACATCAGTTAGTTCCTGCAGCTCTGCTCAGCACCCCTGGTCTGAGCGCAAGGAGACGTGTGTGGGGGCTGGATATACACATATCACCTCAAACTTAAGCTGTGCTTGGAAGTCTAACTATCCCATCCATCCAGTTTATACAACCAAAGGCTTTATTAGGAAAACTTGATAAGGGGCGATAGCCATAGGAAAACAAAACGACCCAGGGCATCACTTCATTCTCCACCTCTTGATCTTTTCCAATCAAGCCTGGCTTTCTTTCTGGATGATGCCTTAGCAAAACACAGATTATTTGGTTTAGGACTAAGGGAACTGGATGAATTATCTGCTCTGGAGTACAGAGAAGGTCAAAGGAGATGCAGATTCATTGTCCCTTTTGGCCTTACGCTCTGCAGAACAATAACTATCCCTTAAAATGTCTTGGTCATGTGACTCAGGTTGCTGGCTGAATAAATACATGTAACCACATGGCAAATCACCCTCCATCTGCACTAACTTGAGAACTGATCAATGTCCAGCTTTCTGGGAATGGCCTAGGCATCCGTGGGCAGAAATGTACTGATGCTACTGAATATCAGGAAACACGGAAGGAGACAGGACAGAGGAAATCTCTTGCATCTATCAGAGCCAGCAGCTTCATCTACTTCTGGAGTTGTCTACAGCTCAAAGAATGGGGGGTTGGCAGTCACTGATATCTTCCAGCTTAACACGTCTCACCTCTACCCCACAGGAGATGGTACTAGTAGTGGCTAACATGTCAACCCCCTGAGTGGCTCATCACCAGAGAGACAAGAAATAAAAAAGGAGCAGGGCACAAAAGCACTGGAGGAGAATAGTTTGGTTGGGGGTTGTCAGGAACACAGAGAGTCTTTGGTATGAGGCAAAAGGAGCTGGGGGAACACAGCCTTTGTCTTAATGAGAGAGGGACATGGGGCACGAAGGCAAGGAAGGAGTGAGGGGCACGAAGAATCTTTGGCGCGGCAAAAGGGGGAACAGGATATACTGGATTGGAGGGAGGAAGCACATGGAGTACACAGAAGTCCTGGCCTGACTTACAGAGGAGGGAAGGGCAGAAAGCAGGGAGCTTGAGGGGGCAAAAGAGCCCCTGGTATGTGTAGGGAGCTCGGCCAGCAGAAGCAGTGAAGTGTGAGACCCTCCAGTTATATTATACTCACCTACTTAATGACCTGGGGAGAAGAGGACACCTCTTAAGTAGCTGAATATAAACCACAGCATTTCTGTTTTTCAGTCCCACACTCTGGGAACTGGTTGAACAGGATGGGCAAGTCTCCAGGTACATGAAAACCCACCCGGCAACAGCTCTCAGCAGGGAATGCTTTGGTAGGATGCCCTGCTCTTTTAGAAAGTACAACACCCCCCAGCCAGCCAGAGTTAAGGGAACATGCATTACCCATTCACAGCATCTTCCTTTCTTCCTAAAGGGCCAGATACTTTGACTAACAGTAAACACACCGCTTTTAGAGACTGCATTTCATCTAAGGAGCTCAAAGCACTTCACACAGTAAAGGAAGTAGCATTATTTCCAAGTGGGGAAACTGAGGAACAGAGAGGTTAAGGGACTTGCCTAAAGCTGCAGCCTGGTGACATCTCCAGACTCCTCTCCCAGCGCACTGTGTGCTGAATCACACTGCTTCTCATCACAAACTGTATGCACAAAGTACATGTCACTCAGCACTGAAATGCAGCTACATCTGGGGTGAAGCATGAAGCTGTAAACAACATGGGTGCTGAGCAGTTTAAGGCAGGGAGTGGAGAATGCCTCACCCAGCTGTGTCTGCAAGAGCATTGCTAGGTAGGCAGAATGTAATAGCTCAGACTGCAATCTGACCTAGTTTAGTAGTAACCATGGAGGCAGGGGGTTGATCATGTGCCTTAGCAGGTCCTACCAATGAGAAGCCACTCCGGAGTTTGTGGTTAACACCATGTACAGGGAGTCAGTTAGGTGGGAAAGTCCTCAGGCTGTGACTTGTGCCCCTACTAGTAACTCATCATGCCGGGCATTCAAAACACAGCCTACTGTGTACATAACAAAGCAACCTCACACAGGACAGCAGATGAGTTTTTCTGAATCATGCTACTAAGGGAGAAGAACCACGGAGGAAAAGTTCTCTTGACTCTGCTTAGAGATTCTGAATTTTCCCCTTTGTGGGTCCATGTTTTGCAAGTTCAGATGGGCTTTGGCTGGAACATGAATCCTTGGCAAACCTACTGCAGGGAAATAAGCTTCACTGCTGGAGAGCTTTATTCCCCATTCCTCCTCATGCAATGATTTGCATCAATGCAAAGTTGAAGTAAAATGCCCCCAGGCTGATGCGAGGAGAGTGTTTTACTTGCTGCACTGGCAGATAACTGCGCAAGGTGCAGGTGAGGGGTGGGGATCAGACTCTGCCTCTAGGAGTGGGCAGACTTGTCTGGGGCTCAGGTCCTCCAAATGGGGATAGCTGTTAGCTCCCAGCACCCACTTACCTAAAACAGGGCACCTAACTTCCCTCGGAAATCCCCAGAGTAATTCTTGCAGCTGTCTTTATATTTTAGGGAGTGTAACAGTCCATATAATCTCCTTTAAGAGCAGCCATTACTAAAACCCTTGAGATCCCATGCCACATGGAAATAGCTGGGACAAGGCAGGATTCAAGCTACAGCCAGAGGGGGAAGAGTAATTGCAACATAGCACTGAATTCACCTACTACACCTATGTGTCTGAATCCAATCTATGCACCAAGATGGCCCTGTGGGGTCCAAAAGATGTAACTTGTTTTTCCACTGAAGAACAAAGGACTATTAAATTCCATGACAAGCTGATATAAAACATCCATTTTCAGCACAATCCACTTTCCCTAATTAGGGAGGACCAGAAGGGTTTGGGAGAGACCTTGTTTTCCCCCAGCGCCCATGGCATAACAAGGCATGACGGCCACAAGTTGTTGGAGAGGAGGTTTAGATCAGACATCCGTAAGCACTACTTCAAGGTCAGGGCGGCTCGGATCTGGAACCAACTTCCAAGGGAAGTGGTGCTGGCTCCTACCCTGGGGGTCTTTAAGAGGAGGCTTGATGACTACCTGGCTGGAGTCATTTGAGCCCAGTTTTCTCCTGCCCAGGTGGGGGGCCGGACTTGAAGATCTACAAGGTCCTTTCCGACCCGACTTCTATGAATCTATGGGTGGGATTCTCCGCTGGTGAACAGTGACATCACTGAAAGAGGCTGATGAATCTTCATTTACACCGGTTAAAGTTTTGGCCCATACATCTCAATAATGCTGAGATACTCTAAAGTTCAGGTCCTTTGCCGCTACTGTGAATCCTGAAGCCAGAGTGATAAGGGAATCCCAGATCAGGATCACAAGCTGTTAAGAGCGGGACTGGGTCACCTCCTCAGGTGAGAATATACAAATGCTAGACAAGGCTGCATTAACTCCCTAGGTGCTCACTCTGTTACCTGCATCATCTCCCTCAGTTAAATATCCACCGAGCTGCATCAATTGCCTCATTTTCTCTTTGGAAATCTTCACGTATTTGTCACAGTTGCACACCTGAAAAACAGGATGGAGGGGCAGATGTTAGTTAGGTGGCAGTACCTAAGCCCTCTGCCTTTCTGCCACACTATTTGGCCAGGCATCCCACTGCATTTTCGGGCTAATGAATTCACCTCATAACTCTCCTCTGATGTGGGTCAGCAGCATCAGATGGGGAAACAGAGATACAGAAAGGCATGAGTCAGTGAGGTCAAGGTGAGGCTGTGAGAAAACTGGAGTAGATCTGAGAGAACAGATTTCCTGACACCTAGGTCTATGCTGTGTCACAAGGATAATAATAAAAGTTATGAGAAAATGCACTGCAGCCCTAAGTCAGCTCTGTCCCCACTGACCACACAGCTGGGGTGGTGCTATCAGCCTGCTGGTCAGAGGTATTTCCCAGGCAGATTGCATATTTAGAGTCAGTTATGGTGCCCAGGCTCATACCTCTGTTGGTCCTATGACTGACAGCCTCCTCCTCGGGACCCCTCGGACCAGAATCAGGGAAAGAGTTGAGCTGCAGTCAGGCATCGGGACAACAGCAACACACTGCCCTGTCCCCATTCTGCTGCCCATCAGGGGGTCCCTCTGGGGGTGATGCACCAACCTCCATGCCTGGCTGAGCAGCTGGCATGTGAGCTCTTGACTCATTTGACAGAACAGCCTCAGGCAGTGAAGGGGGCCTGCCTCAGCTTCCTCAGCTCCAGCCAGCTCAGGCACAAGACTGGGATGCATGTATCTACTTGGAAGGTGGTGCTGGGTGAGGAGCTCTTCCCCCACCTAGTCCCTCACTGCTTCTGATCCACTCCTTGGCAAAGCTGGATTGTGGCTTGAACTCTGGGTCAAAGTCTAGAAAGAAAAAAATAGCTGTGCCCAGCTGTATTGTGTAATGCTCCAATAAAGAACAATGTTAATTGAGATGCCCATTAAAAGCCCATAATAAAGCTTATTCATTACGAGACCATAATTTAACAGAGAAAATCCAGCAGCGCTCTCTAGGAATACCCCCTACCCCCAAAGAAATGAATACTGTTAGCCTTTCATGGCTAGCCAGCTCAGACCCAGCACAGCACTGGAAAGACAGATACCTGCTGCTTGGTTACCCACTGGTGTATCTCACTCAGCTGGGATCTGGATGGTGCCATAAAATGGCAGAAGCTGAGACTATCTGTAAATGTCAGCAGGACCCCAAGCGACTGAGTTACAGCCTTGAGACTCGCTCTGATTTGCATAAAGAGTGTACAGTGCTGAAAAGCTTGCAGAGGTAATGAGGGGCTTTTAAAGGGAGATGTTTGGCTTAAAAGATGCACTTGGCTGGGACCATTTCTTATTTATCCCGAATTGCACATAAACTGGGGGCTCAACTGGACATGTCTTAAAGGGAGCTGATTTTCAAAAAGTGCTGCCTGCTGCCTCCCTGAAAATCAGGCCTCTTTAAGGCGCCCGCTCTTGGACACTCAAAAACTGAAGTCCCTTGAATCCCTAGTTGTTTTGGAAAACTGAGATCCAGATTACTAGTCCTGCAATGAGAGAATAATGACGTATTGTCCCTAGTCTCAGTGGGCTGAGCCTGTAGATAAAACCCCCTGATCCCAATGAAGTTATATGAAAATTCACGGGGGCCAGGATTTCACCTTGTGTAGTTAGCGCACGTATAAGCTGCCTCAGCATGCAAAGGAATGCCCCCCATTAAGCACATCATGTTCAAATGTCCCCTCCCTATGTTGTAAATCCCAGAAATGAGGCTCTGAGCTAATGAGCATGCCCAAGGCAGAGACCCTGAGAGTGGCACTGGTCGTATGCTCAGCATTGCCTATGTTGTCCTATTTTCAGGCATTGGCATGTGTGAAGCAACAGTGGGCAGGCAGGGCATATTGCACGGTGGTCTGCCTGGGCACAGCAGGGGATGCTGTAGACACGTCCTTTTGTGGTGCTCTGTCTGGTCAGGTCCATTGCTCCCCCTGGCCTGGGCAGTCTCCTTATTGTTTGCGGGTCTTTCATACAAGGACGAGAAGGACCTTTGAAAACCTGAGAAATTGTGACTAAGCCTGCAACATCTGGGAGGTGGGCTCAGCTGAAATGCCTGGAAACCCAGAATACCTTGAGATTCCTATTTAAAAGAAAAGGGACAAGCTTTCAACTTGGCAAGACCCTTTAAATAAGCAGCATCTGAAGGGTGCAACCAGGCAAGTACATACCTCTTTAAATGTAACAAGCTGCCTTTGAGGGATTTGCTCTGTTGAAGCCAGAGAGCATTTTCCCATTGATCCCAATGGGTTGTGGATCAGGCTTTAGCTCTTCTGAAGTGTCTGTGCAGGCCTCAGTGCAAAGTAGCAGAGCTATCATAAGATGGGGCAATGACTCCCCTTCTACTCAACTGGGTGAATAAGGGGAAGTGGAACAATGATCTGATAGAAAAAGAGCGTGTAAACATTGCCCAGGCACATACCCGCTGTGATGTGGTACAGCCATCCGCAGGCAGCCGGGCACTCCAAGAAGTGAAGTCATAAGCCCCAGCCTGTTCATGACTCAGGCCTTATCTATCTTCTGCTCTCTGAAGCGGTGCCTCCAGTACCGCTGGAGATGGTGGGTAAGTGAAAGCCTCAGCGATTGCTATGCAATCAGGGACAAGCGCTGTTCAGGGAAGTTACTTTCCATGCACTGCAGCTTTCTGCTCAGCCACTTCCTCCCAGCCCTTTGTGACTCTTTTGCAGAACGAAGGATGCCCTGAATGCCATAAAATCAACCTCCCTCCTCCTCTGCCTGCTTCAGGAGACTTAGCACTGTGGATCAGACCAGACTGGTTTGGCATCCAGCAGCAACCCAATTTGAACGCCCTTTGCAGTGGATGGCAAAGGTGCTTAAGAGCTTGAGGGGGTAAGTTCCAGTCACAGTGCTTCAGCGCCTGCCTCTCCATCTGTGACCCAGCTGCCCTCCAGGACCCTGCAGATGACAGAGCCTGAGTGCTTGTGGTGCAGGACACTGTCAGGGACAGAAACTGAGCTGTGCAACTTCACACTAATGGCACTGGGCTGGGTCCAAGCTCAACCCATTTAGCACTCAGGAAAACCTCCTTTTTGGACTTGGCCTTTCCCTGGTAATGAGGGCTGGCTTGGCAAGGCGGGGGACAGACAACAGAGGTAGTAAAAAGAGGAAACCTAAGTAACCTGATTCAGAATGCAAGGGACTAAAGAAATCCCCGTCATCTGCTCTGACTAAGCACTGCTAGGCTATGTGGAATACAACCTCTGAGAGACAGCCAGCCAGTGAGACAGACAGCAAGGGTGCAATTTTCAAAACCACCCCATCCACTCAAGAAATGAAGCCCCTTTTCCAAACGTGAGTGTAGCATTCTGGGTTTAAATCCTACTGATTTTCAAGCTCAAAATGTTGAGGATTCTTCTGAAAATGGAACTTATGCCCCTGAGGCACTTTGGCACTATTGAAAACCTTTCCTTCAGTCCATATTTCTTAGTTCGTCACAAGGTATCAGCAAATGCACAGAGACTCCCAGACCTTAGTGTAACCATTATTCCCAAACAGGAGAAAAATCTGAGTCCAGTTCTGAGCTGCTAGGGGAAGCTTGCTGCAAATCTATATCAAACGCTGCAATTAGTGACAAAGTGTTGTGTCTACAAGTGCAATTAATGCAACTGAGTACATTGCAGATTGCTCCTGGGCACAGCATCTACACGTGGTCCTGGTACAGCAGCAAATATAGCCTGGGAGGAGCAGTTCAGGCCAGGGCTGCTCCTGCCCTGCTCTGGCCTCCTGCAGCAGCCAAGGGGAGCTCCAGGCTCCAGCCACAGCTGGCCAGGTGCCAGCCCCAGGCTGGTATGGGGAACAGGGGTCAGCCCCGGGCTATGGCTGGCAGCAGCAATGTGGTCTGGGGTCTTGGAGGCAGCCCAGGGCCGGCAGGGAGCAAGGGGTAGGGGATCAGGCTCAAAAAGTGGGTGGCTGTATCAGGTAATGGAGGAGCTGGCTGGGTTACGAAGCTCCTGCAACTGTCAAGCCATGTGGCTAGGCAGCAGCCAGCAGTGTGGTCCACTGCTGGCTGGGCTGACTGGGAGCAATTTACTCCTGGGTCAGTGTGTATACATGCGTTGCTGTGCAGTAAATAACTCTGCAGTAGAATATTACTTGTATTTACAAGTACTATCCTGCTGCAGAGTTTATTAATTTCCTGTGGCCTAATAAGGCCGTATGTATAGATGGGAGATGGTTACTGCAGAGATAATTAGGCAACTCCACAGTAGACATGACCAGTAAGACCAAGGGTGAGGACAACAGACAATATCATTCAATATTGAATGATACCTCCTGGCAGGAGCTGTTGCAAAGTAAGTTATAACTGCAGGCTTCTAGAAGGATGTAAGTGTAGCAAAACCATTTTAACTTTAACATATTTTACTGAGAGTTCATATTACATGAATTTAGCACCTTTGTAGGGATATAGAAGCATTCAGACTTCACTGTTGCATCCTAGCAGGGGGCTGGACCCAATGATCTTATGAGGTCCCTTCCAGCCCTAATGTCTATGAAATCTATGAAACTCCTTCTCCGCTTTTAAACAAAGTTACATCTGTCCACAGCTTGATTATGCTCTTCTGAAGCACCAGGAAATCACAGGGGAAATCCAGGTTGGGAAAACCTGAATTCTCAGAGAAGCAAGATCCATGCTTCAGATAACCATAAGGGAGGTATCATTTTTGATTTTCCTAGGAACAAAACCTAAGGCAGGGTTAAATTATAACTTAAAGAGGTTATCTGATCTGGTCTTCTCAGGGTTTAGCTGTCTTGAATAAACAAGGACCTTAGATCTCATGATTGTCTCACTTTTCATTTGCATACCATTCCTTCATTATAACTGCATTTCTTTTAGATGTAAGTCTGCTAGTGCTTGGGAAGGAATTTACAATACTTTGGTTGTCAGGTAGGATGAGATGGGACCAATTTTCTAAAATACACTGAAAAATGCTGGAGTAAATCAGATGCCATTTTTGAGACTCATGGAAAGAACCAGACTTTTTCTTTCTCTGGTTACTGGGCACCAGTTTTCTTTCTCTAGTTACTGGACACCAGTTTTGACTTCAAAGCAGATGGGAATTTGCAGAAATGCCTCATGCATTTCTCCTCTCTGTGCCAGGACTCTGAAGCCAGTCCAATTTCTAAACACTGCTGGTAACCAGTGCTCTGGGCTGACTGGAGATATTAGGCTTTACTGCCTGAAGCTCAGTCTTGAGGAAGTCCTAAGTAGTGTGGGATTAGAGCTTTGTAAACTCTACAGGACTAATGATAAATCCTGGGTCTCCAGGACACCTACTGCACCTTCATTGTGGAGAAGCAGAAGTTCCTCAGACTGGTCATCCCTATCTAATTTGCTCATCACTCCTGAGTGTGAAGCTAGGTTTACGTGAAGAAGGATCCCATCCACTGTGGATGGGAGCCTGGCCCTCTCTGGATTAATCACTGGGAGTTCAGCTTTTAACTGGCTCCTCTTGAAGAAGGGAGAACAGTTCCCTTTCAGCCTCTGCAAGTGGGATCGTTCCCCTCGCACAGCTTTGCTCCCCTACGCTGGGAGAAGGCTGGATCAAGGACACCATTGCCCCCCAGGGGCCACGAAGATTTTCTCTTGGGCAAAATTCACATGCAGTGCTGCAAAGTGAATACAGCTGAAAGCCCTGTTGTCCAGTTTTCTGCCTGTGACCCATCTCAAGGTCCTTGAGTGTATCACAAGACACCTTGGGACGCCTGGCAGGGAAGGCATCTTATACATTTTATTGGGTTGCAATATGGGAGACAAAGGTGAATCGGCCACGTATTTACAACTCCCTTCCCTGTCACATAGGGAGTTCTGAGAAGCTTGTGCCAAAGTCCGCACAAGGCTGTTCCAGAAAGCAACAGTTCTTCATTCCCTAAGGAGGGATAATAAGATGGCTCACACCAGCAGCCAGAACAGCAAACGGTATGGCTTTTCCACAGGTCAGGATAATTCCTTTAGGCCAGGGGTGGGCAATTATTTTGGGCAGATGGCCACTTACTGAGTTTTGGCAAGCCATCGAGGGCCGCATGACAGGCAGCCCAGGGCAGATTAATATTAATTTTCTAAATTTTTTAGGGGCCCCGCAGCCCGGATAGAATGGCCTGGTGGGCTGCATCCAGCCCGCAGGCCGCATTTTGCCCACCTCTGCTTTAGGCCATACAGTGTAACATGTGCATGCTGCACTATACAAACATAATAAGGATATGTCCACTGCCCCAAAGATCTGACAGTATTAGACCAGGAAACCCAAGCCAATCCATGGAAAAAGGGCTCAGGAGAGGGAAGGGCAGTGGGTAAAAAGGCAGGGACAGGTGCCCAGAGAGGCATGTTTTAAAGACAGGAAACAGCACCTAGCATGTGACTGTGGGAAAGCTTTCCAGGGGTAGGAGGTAGCCTGGTAGCAGCCCTGAACCTGAGAATGGGAAAAGGAAATAAGTTAAAAGGGAAAAGTTTGGGAGGAGCTCAGGTCTCCTGGATCCCAGCCCAGAAAATGATCCTTTAATTCATGCCAGCACTTGATGTTCTCTGCTATGAATCACCTACCCTGGAGATCTTAAAAAGAGACTGGATGCACACCTTGCTGGAGTTATTTGACCCCAGCAGCCTTTCCTGCCCAGAGCAGGGGGCTGGACCTGATGATGTCACAAGCCCCTTCTGGCCCTAAACTGTGAATCTGTGAATCAGCTCTACAAGAGGATGGCTGGATGGGCCATGGGGATGTAACTCCCCTCTAGTCTCTAGAAGCACCTGGAGCTGAAGCCCACTGGGGAGAAGAGGCATGGGTGATGCTGGCCCTCCTGTTTCTGTTGTTGGGATATGGTCAGGTCATCTGTCTCCAGGTCTGTCTCAAGAACATAAAATCTCTGCATACTTGGCAGTGTAATCCAGTGGGCAGAGCACAGGGTTAGGACTCCTGGGTCCTAAACTCAGGTCTACCCGGTCCTCTGTGGGTAACTCACTTCCTCGGGCTGGTATTGGACCTGACAGACCACTGATGGAAGAGTATTTACTGACTAGTTCAAACACCCTGCCCCAGATATTCTCTGGTTACAAAGCTACCCTACCCAGTAAGCCCCTTGCCCATGGAAATCCTGCCTCTCATCAGTCCATTACTGCCAGGACCCATACATCCAGTCAACCTCCTGAGGGTGTAGGGCAGGTGCAACAGATAGATATGCCACTCAGCTGCAAAGCCAATTAGCCGTAATAAAAATTGCAATTAATTAGTTTTAAGGTCTTGCCAAAACAAGGCAGAAGAAAATGTGTGACTGGGGCGACCTGCTTCCCTGCATTGCCAAGTTGATCCCAGCAAGCTGGCTGCAAAGGGGCCAGCCAACCTGGGCTCAAAGCAAGGGCTCCCACCCTGCTGCAGCTGGAAGGCAGCTGTATTTACAGTGCCCCCCCTCGCTTGCCTACCCCACCCCTGAGCAGCCTTCTTAGCTTCACTAAGTTATTTTTATGGAGCAGGGAAGGAACAAGGCTCGGTGATGGAAAAAGAACTGGTTCCTCTCTCCTTGCAGAGATTTGTTTTCCCTGGACCTGTCGTGTTAGGATTAGGGGAAAGAAAAGGCAAAAAAAAAAAAAAGCCCAGGGCACAGGAAAGGTGATGGAAATATAATTAAAATCAAATTTCATGGGAACATTCTTCAGTCCTTAATGATGATGACACAGCTACCACGGGACCTGTGGTTCCTATGGGAAAGTATTCAGAGGGGCTGAGATAGCTAACGGCAGAATATAAGAGCTTGCCCGTGTGACTCCCCGCAGCCAATGGGCTGGGGCACAGGCTGCATTTGAACGGGGCAGGCGAGCAGCAACTCAGGTGAGGCCACAGTGAAGGAGAGGGCGTCGCTCAGAGCTGTCTGTACGTGTGTGCCCTGGCTCCCCTGAGCAGGCGACACCTGCTAGAGCATGCGGCTGCTTCAGGGGAGAGGGGAGGGAGTCTCTGCACCGACTCCACAGCAGCCGGGCACAGAGCACCCAACACAGCCGGCTGCACGCCCCACACCCACACACATGCCGAAAGGGCAGGAGTGAAGGAGCCAGTGACTTGCTGCCTACTTCTCACAAGGTGTCTCAAGTGCATGCAGAGCTGCATAAGCACCAGCCCTGTGCCTTTCTCCCGCAGAGCATGAATACCAGTCCAACCAGCTCCTCCCCACTGCATGCCTAAGCCTTGACCTGGAGGGGTCACCAATGGGACTGGCTCAGTCCTCCAGGGTGTCTCTGTTTAGACTGCCCCCAACTAGTGTTAATCAGGTGTCCTCCCATGCCCCCCACCTCCTGCCCCTTTCATGGAGGCCAAGGAGCAGCTGGCAGGGGCTCTGCTAGCCGGGGCAGACATCACACTGGCAAGCATGAGGTGGAAATCTCCATTTCTCAACACAGATGGCCCAAGCTGTGCAGTCCCCTGAGGTCCAGGGCTGGGCCATGAAGGTCAGAGTATTGAGAGAGAGGGGACCCCTCGGACATGGAGGCAGGGAAATCCAGGTCACTGCAGAGCCTCTACTGCAGGTGAGCGCACATTCAAGGAGTCCTCTCCTGTTCTCACGCTAGGGCAGCCCTTGCCAGCTCATACTTAGTCACTGGTAAATCCCAGACTAGAGCTGCTCTGCCCTCTGTGAAATAGGGATTGGCTGCACCTTGGCTGAGGCAATCTCAGCTCTCGGGAGCCATGGCAGGAAAGTTTTCCCACGGCATCCCCGCTTCCAGCCGCCTGTGTTATTCAGCCAATTCTGGAGCGTAAAGAAGGCGGCAGGATGACTGGGCACTGGGTAATGTGCATGGCACCAATGTCAACAGGCACAGCAAACCGGTGTCTCATGCAAGACCTACAGGCCTGACAAGGGCTAGGTCATGAGCCAGGAAAGCCTCACTCAGATCATAGGCTCGTTTGAGGGAACGGACTGCTTGCAAGCTTGTTAAGAAGAGCATGCAACAAGGATGCTGGCACCTAGAGGCAAACCTGGAGTGGGGAAAGGAGAGGGACAGGGATCGGGACTCCTGGGCTCTTCTTCTGACTCTGCTACTAAAGCACTGTCAGGTGTTGGAAAGTCCCCGTCATATGATCCTGTCATACCTCAGTGCCTATGAATAGATCTAAAAATACACTGTGTTTGTGATCTGTGACTGTGCAAAGCCAGGTGAGCCCCGCGTCTGAGAGTAACAACCTCAGTTTGAATAGGGAGGCTTCAATCTAGGGACCCCACGGCAGAGACAATGCTACAGTAGGCGGCTAGGACATCTGGCGGGGGGCAAGGTGCACACAGAGCCTGTTCCCTTGCTCCAGAGAGATGAGGCATATGTCCCCACTTGCTGCATGCTTCAAAGGCTGAATAGCTATTTCCTCTGGACCCAGCACCCTGAGCAGCAGCCGAAGGCTGTCTCAGCAAGACTGACCCAAGAGAAGGCCAATGGAAGTCTCGTTTTCAAGCTGGGTGACTGTGGGACCCAAGCAAGGGGAATATAATTCCTGAAAGGGACCTTCTGTGTGAGCTGACATGCAGGACAGGTGAAAAGTTCAGATCTGGCCCTAAGGAGAGCTCTCTGCCATCTGAGAGAACCTCCTACGCAAAGGTGTGTGCCCGTATGGGGAGTCAGTCTTGAGATGCAGCTATCCAAGATGCATTATTAAGCCCTATGGAGTAGAGAAAGCACCTCCAAAGCATCACATTTCCAGAACTGCAGGAAGTGACATGGAGCATTCATTAGCTGAGGACTGACTTGAAGGTCAGTGCTGAGCCAGTCACCCAGGATGGTGCTGTGGGATCGCTGGCATGTCTTTGTGCTCACACAGGTCACTGGAGTCCTGGCCACTTTTCCCCATTCAAGATCCCCTGGACATTTCCTGCAGGAGTCAGGGACTGGCCCTGGTCCTGCTGCCCAAGTCTAAATGCAGCCTAGGTGGAGCTATGGTCTGTCCCTCCCCCAGCTGCTCCCCCTTCCCCAGCTTGAATACCAGTGCCAGTTCATCCGATGACCCAAGTACGAGGTTTGAGGTGCAGAGTGTTTTGGCAGCAGGTCCCTCAGACTGGTGTGCATGCAACAGGAGGGAGGGGAGTGACCTAAGGTTGCTATTGGAGTGAGTCACTACTGGAGCTGAGAGGAGCAACGGCTGCTTTGCTTTTGAGCCCCTGAAGTTTTCTAGACTCCCATACAGTCTCACCGCTTCTGCCTTGGAGACACCTACAACTTCCGACTTCTTCCCATAGAAACTTCCCTCTCTATTCGACCTGCTTCTCCTGCCCAGCCAGCTCGGTGATGTCACAACCTGGCATTTATGACATGGGTTGAGTGTGATGTCACCAGCACTGGATTGTGACACAACAGCGTGAATCAGGCAGGAGGAGTGGAGGAACCTGCTCCTGCCCGGCTCTGCTGGTGCTCTGTAATGGCAGGCAGAGAGAGGCAGAGGGAGGGTGGTAGCCCCATAGGATTACCGCTTTCGTGTGGTTATGGAGATCCCTTGGAAACATCCACTGA
This sequence comes from Crocodylus porosus, assembly GCF_001723895.1. NCBI lineage: Eukaryota > Metazoa > Chordata > Crocodylia > Crocodylidae > Crocodylus > Crocodylus porosus. The sequence goes on from NW_017728925.1 coordinate 1,079,092, forward strand.
ACTCTGCTGGGAACTCCTGGAAGTCAGTAAGAACTGGTATAAAGTTGCAAGCATACCCATATATGAAGCAGAGGTCTCCAGAAACAAGAGTTGACTCAAGACGGAGCTGAATACTAGGTCGTTGTTGTTTAGTGCATAGTAAACATGACACAACCCAAGGGAAAACTTCCAGGATGGTGGGGTTGTCCCTGTAGTTACTGGACAGGTTGGAGAACATGGATGAGAACTCCTTTCAAATGGCAGGGCCAATTTGGCAACCAGGCTAGTGGCATTTTGTGCAGACTGACCCTGATGCCACTGCCCCTCCCACCTGGATTGAGGACTAACCACCTGGGTGGATACTGCAGCCAGGGAAGGTGCTACAAGTCTGGGCCATAAAAACTTGCTCCTACCAGGGGCAGATGACCCTCAAAAGGCTCCCTGGTTTGCATACCCTGGGCTGGAATCTCGGCAGGGTTTGTGTAAGCTCTACAGCATCTCTCAGACTCATGAGGAGAACAGCCTTTCCATAAGCTAGACTTTCATCCCAGCATCCTACCAAGAAGTAGAAAGCCTGAAAGAAAACCAAAGACCCAACTGCAGCTACACTTTCCTGCAAGTGTTAAAGTTTGGTTGAAGGTCTCAGGGGTTGATTTTTAGTTTTATGAAAGATGTAGTGGTTCATACTTCAACAAAACAAACCACTCACATAGGTTCTTAACCTGTACACAGGACCTTCACCTAACACAGGAGGTATACGGTCCCAATAGGGGAAAAGCATTACTGGATTTGGTCTTGGCTACAGGGGATGGTTTGGTGGGGGAACTACTGACACAAGGTAATCTAGGGGACAGTGACCATCACTTGATTGAATTCACTATCCGGGATAGGGTGGGAAAGATAACCACGAGGGCTGAAGTGCTAGACTTCAGAAAGGCTAACGTCACTGTGCTTGGGAGATTAATTAGTGAGGCACTGAAGAACAGGAGAATTGATGAGATGGGAGTCCAGGAAGGGTGGTCATTCCTAAAGGGAGCAGTTCTACAGGTGCAGAAAGAGACAATCCCCTTGCAAAGGAAAGGGGGCAAAGGGGCCAAGAAACCCTCTTGGCTGAATAGTGAAATCTGGGAAAGCCCTGGGGCAAAAAAAGAGGCATACAGGCTGTGGAAACGGGGTAGCTACCAAGGCGGAGTATACCTACTTGGCCCGCACTTGCAGGGAGCCAGTCAGAAAGGCCAAAGCAGAAATGGAACTTAGACTGGCGACAAAAACTAAATACAACAAAAAGTCCTTCTTCAGCTATATAGAGAGCAAAAAGAAAGAGCAGGGTAGCATCGGCCCCCTACAAGGCAAACTAGGGCAATTAGTGACAGATGGGGAGGACAAAGCTGAGCTCTTCAATGAGTTCTTTGCCTCTGTATTTCTGAACTTGGATCAGGACAAATCTCCCAACTGGATCATAGACAGACATTAAGGGGGAACCAGCCCACCAACTGTTAGCAATGGCTTAGTGAAGAGACACTTGGAGGGGCTGGATGTGTTTAAGTCAGCAGGCCCGAATGATCTTCATCTGAAGGAATTGGCCGGTGTCATAGCAGAGCCATTGGCATGGCTGTTTGAGCGCTCTTGGTGCTCAGGTCAGGTCCCAGAGGACTGGAAAAGGACCAGTGTGGTCCCTATTTTCAAGAAGGGGAGGAAGGAGGATCTGGCTAACTGTAGACCAGTTAGTCTCACCTCTATCCTCGGGAAAAACTTTGAAAAAATTATTAAGGATCACATTTGTGGGAGGCCAGTGGGGAAAGCAATACTAAAGGGCCACCAGCACAGATTCATAGCAGGTAGATCCTGCCTGACTAACTTTGTTTCTTTTTATAACCAGGTCACAAAATGCTTAGACACAGGAATTGTGGTAGGTGTCATCTGCTTGGATTTTAAGAAGGCCTTCCATACCATATTTCATTATATTCTTAGAGATAAACTGAGTGACTGTGATGTAGATGATTACAAGGTCAGGTGAGTGGCAAATTGGCTTAGGGCCGCACCCAGAGAGTGGTGGTGGATGGGTTGATATCGACCTGGAAAGATGTGGGCAGTGGTGTCCCAAAAGATTCGGTCCTTGGACCGGTGCTGTTCAACGTCTTCATCAGTGACTTGGATGAGGGCATGGAAAACATGATGTCCAGATTTGCAGATGATACCAAATTATTGGGTAAAGTTAACACACCAGAGGGTAGGGAATGAATCCAGGCGGATCTGGACACGTTGGAGAAGTGGGTAGAAGAGAACAGGATGCAGTTCAATACGGACAAATGCAAGGTGCTGCACCGGGGGAGAAGGAATCACCAACACACTTACAGGTTGGGGGATGACCTTCTCAGCAGCACAGCAGCAGAAAGGGATCTTGGAGTCACTGTTGACTCCAAGATGAACATGAGTCGTCGACGTGACAAAGTGATCATTAAAGCTAACCGCACTTTATCATGCATTAGCAGGTGCATGACAAACAGGTCCAAGGAGATGATACTTCCCCTCTATGCGGCATTGGTCAGACCACAGTTGGAGTACTGTGTCCAGTTTTGAGCGCCGCACTTCAAGAGGGATGTGGATAACCTCAAGAGGTTTTAGAGGAGGGCCACTCATACGGTTAGGGGCATGCAGGCAAAGCCCTATGAGGAGAGACTGAGAGACCTGGATCTCTTCAGCCTCCACAAGAGGAGGCTGAGAGGTGATCTTGTGGCCCCCTACAAATTCATCAGAGGGGGACAGCAAGGAATAGCAGATGCTGTGTTTACCAGGGCACCCCTTGAGGTAACTAGAAACAACAGTCACAAGCTAACAGAGAGCAAATTTAGGTTACACATCAAGAAGAACTTCTTTATGGTAAGGGTTGCCAAAATCTGGAATGGGTTTCCAAAGGAGATGGTGCTCTCCCCTACTTCGGGGGTTTTTAAGAGGAAGCTAGACATATACCTGGCTGGGGTTGTCTGACCCCAGTGCTCTTTTGTGCCCAGGGCAGGGGGTTGGACTTGATGATCTGCTAAGGTTCCTTCTGACCCAAACATCTATAAATGTTTCCATTTTTTAAAAAAAAGATCCTGGTTTGGCTGTGGTTACACTAGTAAAATGCAGGCTTCTGGCTTCCTGGTGCATTTCTTACCTGGGAAAATCTCTGCTACATCAAAATAATTTATAAATGGTAAATTCCCAAGTGCAGTGAGTCAGCTCCTAATGGCAATGCAGGCCAGCTCAAGCTAGTGCAATACAATGGGCGTCTTCTAATCAACCAAGACAGTCCAATAGGCACCTTCAGTGATATCTCTTTTTCCCACTCATCACCCCACCTCTTTCATTCTTTATCTTCCTTCTCATCACTAAGATGGATATTACCTGGGGGAGTGATACCTGTGAAATGGCTCCTCCCTACAGGATGCAGATTGCAGTTCTTGTTTTGGTTGTGACAATCAATAGACTTTTGAACACGAATTGAAAGTGGTCCTTGGCATGCAAAGGTTTATTTCCATTGTGCATCAAGGGTGGAGAATTCTCCAGACTGGAAATGCGAGGGACCCAGAGCTATCTCTTTTCTTGGTACTTCTAAGTCTAGAGAAAATTGTTAGGGAAAAGATTTCATAGGGAATGGTTGTACCTTCTGCTCTTGGCCAAGAGCAGGAAGTGCAGAGAAACTGGGGAAAAATTAGAAAGAGAAAAAGGCTGACAAGCTTTCACAAGTTCCAAATAAAGACTTGGGTTTTGGTTTGGTCTAAATTTGGGTCTGTGTCTATTTTTATTTGATCTGAATTGCTTTTACAGCCTTCTTATGTGTGTTTGTGTATTCATCTGTCTATACATTGTATTCTCCATCATTCTGTTCCCACATCTCCATTTCCTTCTCATTATATACACAGCTTAGAACCTCAGACAATTTCATCTTCTTCCACTAAAGTCACTGGAGCTCATTCCTCAGGGTTTTGCCTTGAGTGGTGTCCCTTACACCTATGGAAAGTATATAAACCGCAGCTGTTCTGATCTAGCAGCATTTTAAATGCATCTTGCACAGAGGTAAATAACACTTCCAGACGCAGAAAAATGGGAAATCAGGCTTTGGAGATGACCACTCTGCCCCTTGAAGAGAACTGCTCTCTCTCCAACACAGCTTCAGAAAACAATGGACTCCTGTGCATTTCTGGAGGTTTTCATTTCCCCTTTGTACTACACAAGTTTTATCCAGGCTGCTCACATCCTCATACCGAGGCATTTTAAAGAGAAGGTGCATTCTTTGCTTTTGTTGATATTGATATTACTATGGTAGTGCATATTTCCAGAGCCCAGAGTGCTGTATACATCCAGCAGTCTGACTGGCAGATTGCGTACAAGGATTTGTTTCCTCACTACTGGAAGGCGGTAAGACTTTCAGAGCACTCAACAGCCCTAATGAGCAATTGAGGACAAACGCTGGCTGCCCACTGCATTCCACTAAAATTGCAGGAGGAGTTTAGGAAGGTGGAAGGTAATGTCCTAAGACAGAATATGGCCAGGTGTTTGGTCTACTGCCCCTGTTTGTGAAAAGTCCATGGTGTTTGTATGTGCATACATGAAAAGACCTTGTCTCGTCAGAATATGGGATCTCCAGCAGGACCGAGATCCTGGAATCTCTTGAGATCTCATATTCTTAAGAGACAAGCTCCTTCCATGCATGAGCACAGATAGACCATGGCACTTTTCCAGATTCAGTCTTCACTGGATCGAGTATTTGCTGAGGAGGAAAGCCGCTACACACTGAATCCTAAATGACACTTCCCCCATCAATATTCAGGTGTTCCTTAGCAGTCTCCTCTACAAGTACTGACCTAGCCCAACCCTGCTTGACTGGTAAGAGTTCAGGGGATCCCATGCCAAGATGATATAGCATTCCCACTGCTTTCTCTGCTCCTTCTTTGCAATTAGTCATACTTTTTTCAAAGGTTTCTCATGCATAATAGTGTTTCAACACTTATATAAGCCAAAATATTCTCATCGTGAGTGACCTGCTGTTAGTATTTCCCAAGAAACTTTCCCTAGGCTGGGATTCCAACTACCATAGAACTGGTAGTTGAAACATGAAGTTTTCTATCCTCCTGGGAGGCAAAAGGTGTGGGAAATCAAATAGATAACAATTTCTTTAATTAGTCTCATTTGCATAGCTGTGGGAGAAGCTCACCTGACAGCTAAAAGGGCCTCATTTGTTTGGGAGCATGAAACAGGAACCACGGTGCATTCACAGAGGGCAGATTAGCAGTTTCTCTGCTGACAAGATTGTGGGAGATAGCACCAGAGTGAGGTCAGCCATGGGTCAGAGCAAGACTGGCCAGAACTGAGGCAAGAGAAGCTGGGCGACTGTCTAACATACCAACTTCAGCTGTGCTGTACTGTCAGACCCGGTGAGAAATAACCCCTTTCAGGGCATCTCCACGCGGACATCTTTTTATAGCTGCTAGGATCAAAAAAGTAACATCAACAGGCCTGATCTTGGGAAGTGCCAAGTATAATCGAAGAACCACGGCACCGGGAGTAGCTCAGATCCCAGTGATGAGGGTGTGGCGGGAACCAGGATGGAAGACAATAGAAATTATGTCTCTGAATGTGGCCGGTTCTGAGAGCCACCCTAAAGCACTCAGCACCTGGGTCTGTTCTGGCTTCTGCCCAAGTCAGCTGTGCCCAGTGAATCCAGCAGTGGACAGCTGCTTCATTCATTTGTGGAGATGGTGCCACCTGCCAGTATGATCTAAACCTCAGCATGTATCTGTTATTCCAGGTATAACTTAATCTGAGGCAGGAGATGCTCATTGCAGCTATCTGGATCCAGCAGCCATCTTAGCTGGTCCATGCCATTGTCATTCCTGAAGCTTCTTTGCATATCTTTCATTGTACATTAACCAACTTTACTTCCAAGGACAGTGTTAAGAGACAGTGAGGAAAGTGTAATAGAGCAGAGTCTTTTATGAAATGCAAAAACCCTAGCATTCAATGTACCCATGTGACAGCCATGCATTTTGCACCCTTATCTATAGCCTGCAACGGTCCTAAACATCCTGAGCGTGCATACACAGTCAGCACATGCTACACATGTGCACAACCCTCATGAACACCTGCTGCGTGCATCTACAACTTGACATGGTCATGGTTCTCTGTGTATGCCCCTGTGCTCAGATCCTCAGCATGTGCCAGCCATCCATGTCCTTGGGTTTTTCTGGTATGCACTTACTCATTCATATTACACCCAGTACATCAAGAGCACAGTGTGCTGAGCACTTTCTCTCTGTCTCTCTCACTCTCTCTCTCTCCCTGTCTCCCCTACTATTGTGCTACTACTGGATCAGAAGATTCTCACATTCTGCTGAGCTTAAAATTGACTGTACTGATGCCTCTGGCATGTGAGACACTCAGCAGCACTGAAACAGCTATCCAGAATGGGGTCATGCCAATGCTGGCAATTTGCAAACAGGGTGGTTGCATTTCTAGCTGTGTGAATACATGCTGTCCTTCCAGCCTTGCACACTGCAGTGGCAGCTTGCTAACCACAAGACCCGATTGATTTGCTGTCGCCTTACTGAACTGCCACGGGTACAGTAAATTAAATTCATAGACCTGGTTCTCATTGACACTATGGTATCTTTCCACCCATCTGGAGCCTTTGTGGTCACAAGAACCTGGCCTTATATCACATTAAACCCACATGTAAAATTTAATTTCCACAGGGTACAAGGCTCCCAAACCTCTTTTTTCTGCCATTTTCCTCCCACACATTTAACAAATTTCATCAAACAAATTGCCATCTACCCTGAGATGTTCGGTCCAAAGCAGAACACATATTGAAGAGCTGTGTTCTAAGTTTGCTCAAAAAACCTGGAGTGTCAACAGAAGCAACAACAAGGTCCTGCAGGCACTGCACCAGGGCATTGTTTCTATAGCAGTTAGCACAGTGGTTCTCAACTAGGGTGCCATGACACCTTCAGGTGCCTTGAGAGCCTTTCAAGGGTGCCATGCAGCATTAGCATCGTTAGGTATGCAAAAACCTGTATGCAGTTCACAAGACAAACCCAAGGATTTCAAATAGGAACCCACAGTGTTAGGAACCTTGTGATCTACTGTGGGCTTTCTGAGTTCTTGCAACAGAAGAATCACTCTATTATTTTTTCATACTCAAAAAAACAAGAGAAAGCTAAGAGCTGGCATTTTCTGAGAGGTGCTCTAAGTCTAGTGAGGGGTGCTTTTAGCCTAGAAAAGGTTGAGAATCACTGGCCTAGCATATTGGAGTCCTGCTCCAGGATGAGGCTCTTAGGTACTAGAGTAGCACAAATAAATAACAAATAATACCAAAACGGCAGCGTTAGTGTTACGATGAGATTTCTCAGGATCAACAAAGCCCTGGCTTCAGCGAGAACCATGGCTCTTTAGCTGTTGATGATCCATCCACAGCAGCAGCAGACAGGCAGAGCGGGTGATCACAGCGAGCCTGTGGGAAGGTCTCTCTGTGCACTTGCTCAGGGAAAAAGAAAGGAGCCCTTTTCCGTTCTCATTCCTGCCATGCCTCGGTGCCCCTGCCCATGCCCATGCCCAGACCACACCCCATGTCAGGTCAGCGCACTGCAATCATGCTTGTGTTTGAATGCTATTTTGATGGGTGTGCACTGCCAGTAACAGGATTAACCCTTCTTGGATGAGGCAACAGGCAAAGTGACGCCATCAGATCCTGGAAACAAGTCTCATACAAGTCTGTTCATGACCATCTATGCAATTGACAGTGTCAACGCTACCTTAAAAATGTGAGCCACATTACAGGTTGGTATGTTATAGGAGAGGTAGGGTTAACTTTCCTGGGCTCTGTCTGAGTAATGTATTTGATTACTGTTACTCTCAACCATGCTGTGTTATGCTTGCCTAGTTTTATCTAGTGAGCTATTTCAATGCATGTGAATATGTAAATCAGTTCTTTTTGGGGTTGAAAACAGCCACGCTTGGTGAACTGGAGTTTGGGCTGTTAAATTCATTTTAGGTAAAACTGACTCGGCTGCTTTCGAGTTATTAAAGTGGAAAGGAAGTCAAGGCTCTTTGCCCTCCTTCTTCCCCTACTTGAATTAGAAATGGTCTCATCTGAAAACTAAAATGCAATCTAAGCTTAAACTACAAAAGAGCACAGTTGGCTTGTTCTGTAGATCTCATTAAGATCTGGGCTCGGGAGGCCAGGCAATAGTGACATCGGGATGGTAATTGTGGGTCGTGACAAACAAGAATCCTGAAAGCTGCAAATCTCTGGGGGGTTTTATTTCTTAAAAGAAAGTCTAGTATGATGAGTATGAATAATAATGACAATCAATTGTTGATTTAACTACCAACACCACTGCAAAGGGAAGACTGTGAAATCCAGCCCTCTTATTTCATGAAATTCCAAAAATTAAGGCTGAATTACCTTCCTTATCTACCTCCGCACTCCAAAAGATGCCTATGCCTGAAGCAAGAGCTTCACCTGTCATTGTCCATTATTAGTCAAATAAATGCAGGCAGAAATAGGAATTTCCATATAGCACATACATGCTGTCCTGATCTCCACGTAATGCAAGCTCTGTGTCTGAGCAAACAGGTCCCGAAGCCGGTTCTTCTTGTCATTCAGCATGCGCTCAGGAGTGTCAACCAGTCCCACTGGGACAGGCAGTACAAAGCCCAGGTCTATACTATGCATGTCCCAGACCAGGGGGCTGTGGAATTTTGGAACATAAATCATCTCATTTCCATCAGGTCAGGTCACTGCCAGAGCTTTATTAGGATGCATTAATTGTTGATACTTACTGAGATGATAGTTATCCTTGTGTCCGCTCCTCTCTTAATCCCTGCCCACAGCTTCCCTGCCTGCTACCAGAGACAATCTCAGAGTGATCACAGATTCAAAGATGTTTAAGAGCCTGAGAAATCATTCAGTTTTCCCCCTGACTAACACATGCCAGAGAATGCCACACAGTTACTGCTGCCTTGAGCCCAGGAACTTGTGTTTAACTATAGCGTATGGTCCAGAATAGCCTCCTGCCTCCCCTCCAAAGTTCTGCTTGGCTTAGCCTGGCCCTGTCAAAGTGATGTCATAATTTCATGTTTATGCAGTCTCAGTTCCCCACTTGCAAATGGCTTAATTCTTCCCACCTTGCTGCTCCACATACTTACTGCCCATCTCCCTGGGTAAATGCAGCCCCTAGGGTGTCCCCTCCCTGAGCCACACCTCTGGGCAGTGCAGGCAGGAAAGACCCTGCTCCCTCATGCAGCCTGAATCATCACATCTGCTTTCCCACTTACTTACTTACCTGGAAAGGATGTGAGAACATTGCAGGGGGATGTGTGAGAAAGGTGGGTGGAGGAGGGGTGATGTTTCGGCTCTTATTTCTAGCTGGGAACTGAAGTGCATGGATGGTGCAATCTAGAGGCCCCAGGGGATGTTCTACCTCCTGTCTGGAGACTGATGCCACCTGAGCTCTACCCACTGCTGTGGGTTTGCCCTGAGCTCCCCTTGTCATCCAGCCTGGCAGATGGTGGTAACTACCAGGCACTGCTAACAGGTGCACGTCCCTTCTCCCAGCATCCACTCTGGTGGGACATGAGACCCCAGTGGTGGCTTAGGTGGCGGCCAATCTCGGGAGGGCATCTGCCCTCCCGTGTCCCCCCTAAGTATCGCCCATGACAGAGGCTGTAAAATACTCCCCTATCAGCCCAGCCATGTCTCATGCTCACTGTACACTGCTGTAAATGACTGTGCCAGCCACAGCACAATTGCCAGAACCTGCTATGCTCCCAGGTGGAAGCCTCTGCGGCTGAAGCTGGGGCTGTTGATTTCCAGCGATGCGCTCCGTGGCCAGCCTCCTCTGTATCAAGCTGGTGCAGCCCCACCCTGGAATCTCAGCAAGGCATGCCGGGACATGCAGCCTCCATGGGCTGCAGCCATGATGAGGATGGCTGCCAGGCAATTGATGGCAGTCCTCTGGACTCTGATAAGCTGCTGTCATGGTTTCCAAGCTGCCAAAGCTTAGAAAGCCCTCATGTCGTGAGCATCAAGCTAGACATCAATCAGGGCTGAGTCTTAGAGGCTTCCAGTTGGGAGCATACCAGGTTCTGGCAATTGTGCAGTGGCTGGCAACAGGTCCCACATCCAGCACCTGTTCCTTCTGTGGCAACAATGTGGTAAGGGTGAGAGCACCTGCAGCTGACTCCCATGCACTCCTCAGCTGGGCAGAATATAGGCAGCACCACTGGATAAGCATCAGTGCCCCTTTGGGGCCAGTGTAGTTAGTTCCCCAGCATGAAGCTTCTGGCTCAGTCAAGGCTACTAGGTAGTTTTACTGCTCTGCTCTGTTGAATACCTTCAAGTTAGTGTATGAGTATTGTAGTGGTTTTTAGCTTAATCCATGGATCCGGCAGACTGGGTGTCTGCTAGTGAGTGTTAATAGGCAGAAACTGGGTATAACCTCATGAGGGTGTGAGGAAATAAAAGAGGCCAGATAGCTGAGGCTTTAACCCGACTGGCAGACAATGTATACTGCATGCTATTGTCATAAGCATCAACAAGCCCTACCCAGGAGGGTAGGTGGACAGACTGCCTCAGCAGTGTATTGCCCACATTATTTATGTTGGCCCATCTACACGTTACACTTAAGACGTGATTATCAGTGGTCACCTGGCCACACATTCATTCAATTAATGGTGTGATAAAAAGAAATAAGCTGCAAAGTTATTCTACTGCAAAGTGGTTTCCACATATAGCAGCACAGACAACTGCACAACCCTTTTACAGCCCTGTCAGGTACATCGCAGAGCTCTCAGCGACCTGTTAGTTAGAACAATGCGGGAAGGTGATAGCAACCAGGGATGTGCTAACCAGGACATTTCATTGGGATTAGGGAGCAAGTGCATGGCATTGCCAGCACCTATGATTTGACTGTGATGCTCAGGGTATTAAGTACTTCCCTCAGTGCCCCAACACCTGGTGTTGTATGCTCATGTTGGACTCTTGCCCCCACCCAAGCACATTTTTAGCTTTCCTGGTGGCAGCCTTGAAAAATGTAAATCCTAAAAGAAGCTGACAAAACTTAAAAGCTCTTTGGGGGTAGGGAAATTCCTTGTGGGTCTGGGCTCACATGGCTTGCCCAGGACCGGGGCACCTAGGACTGATCGCACTACACCTACATAGTAAACAGAAGGCAAAGAACCCTTCTTGCTATTGAATTCCTGATTGTTTAAGCTAACATTATGATTTGTTGGGCCCAGACTCATGATCTCTGACTGCCTGCAGTTGGCAATGCAGGAACTATTTGCCTTTTGGCCTCCCCATATGGATGCCATCAGGAGAGAAAGCACAAAACTCTCTCATCCCCGAGCTCCATGCTAGAGTGTCTGTTTCTCCGACTGGGGCTAATAGAGGCTGCAGTAGAAAAAACGGGAATTCAAAAAAAAAAAAAAAAAAAGCGTGAGAAAGGAAATCTGAGCAAGACCTGAAGCGATGTAACCAATCCAGCGGAAACAATAGCCCAGGAAGAAAAACCAGTTCCTACACACAAGGTAGAATAGGCAGGGAGGGGGTACGGGAGGGGCAGGGAAAGGCTAACCCATTGCACTTCAAGTGCTACAAAACAACACGGCAATTATTGGCCTCTGTGTTGCTAAGGGAAATGCTCCCCTTTCCTAGGGGCCCCCATGAAATCTAACTGGACAGTGTAGTGAATGTGCCTTCTCAGAGCAGGCAGTGCTAGGGGCACCTTTAAATATGCTGCCCATGCAGGCCAAGATGCACAGGTGTCAGACAGCAAAAAAGGAAAGGAGCATTCCTTGTCTTTTCCAGACCCTAAGCCCCTTGTCATGGAAGACAGACCTGAATTAGCTGATCTCACTGGTGAGACATGAATGCTCCCAAAGTTCTTGTCACAATAGTGGGAGCTCGGCTGGGATGTCAGGACGCCTCAGCTGGGCAAACAGAGCAATATAGCATCTTTTCCTCCAGGCTGGATCCTTCACAAGGGCTCAGTTTGATGGGATGGGGTGGGGTGTTGGGTTTGTGCATGTACTCTGTGCAGTCAGTACTTTCATTTAGGTTCCCAAGTGGGAAGCAAGCTCTCCTGCCACTCAGGCTCACAGCTGTATAGATTTATAGGCAATGTGGATAATACTTTACTGAAGCAACAATTAATTCCTGCTTCACATGCTTCTTCTGGGCCAGCACTGACCTGTCTGCCCTGGAGAGACACAAATATGAACCTTTGGGGAGACAAATGGGGCTAAGATGTTTTAACATCATCAGTTTCCTAAGGGCATGTGGGAGTTTTGCTGGGATGGAAGAGACTAAATTGACCCAGAGATTTCAGGAACCAAGAGCCCCTCTACATGTGCATGTGAAGGTACAATGGTATCAAATGTGCAATCCATACAATTGCACCTCCTACCATGCCACATGTGCATGGCATGATTGTGGGATTGTGAATCAAATCCCATCACACCTTATTGCTGGTTGAAAAGGAAGCCTGATCCCAGGTCCCCCTGCACTGGCAAGCTCCCACAGCTAGGAGCCCCCTTAGCTGAGGGGGCTCCCAGCTGCAGGGGCACACTATAAACTCCCGGGTCTAAGACACTGCATCAGCTGTGGTATCTTAGCCATGATGCTGCATGGGTTGCTCCCATGGCTGGGAGCCGTGTCAGCTGAGGGATCTCCCAGCCACAGAGCACATGCTCCCATGGCTGGGAGCCAGCATCAACTGGGAGCTCCCAAGCTCAAGGGTGCACATGGGCCCATAGCTGGGATCTCTGATCAGCTAATGGTGCTCTCAGCCACAAGAGCCCCTGGCCACATGTTCAATTAATGGCATGATAGGATGCAGCTATAAAGTTATTACACATATTTTGTAGAACAACTTTGTAGCTTATTTCTTTTTTATCACACTATTAATTTCATAGATTTCATTTCATCTATGAAATTAATGGTGTGATAAAAAAGAAATAAGCTACAAAGTTGTTTGAATGAATTGAATGAATGTGTGGCCAGGTGACCACTGAAGACGTGACTAACTGATAATCATGTCTTAAGTGTAACATGTAGATGGGGTCCAACATAAATAACAGGGGCAATACACTGCTGAGGCAGTCTGTCCACCTACCCTCCTGGGTAGGGCTTGTTGATGCTTATGACAATAGCATGCAGTATACATTGTCTGCCAGTCGGGTTAAAGCCTCAGTTATCTGGCCTCTTTTATTTCCTCACACCCTCATGAGGTTATACCCAGTTTCTGCCTATTAACACTCACTAGCAAACACCCAGTCTGCTGGATCCATAGATTAAGCTAAAAACCACTACAATACTCATACACTAACTTGAAGGTATTCAACAGAGCAGAGCAGTAAAACTACCTAGTAGCCTTGACTGAGCCAGAAGCTTCATGCTGGGGAACTAACTACACTGGCCCCAAAGGGGCACTGATGCTTATCCAGTGGTGCTGCCTATATTCTGCCCAGCTGAGGAGTACATGGGAGTCAGCTGCAGGTGCTCTCACCCTTACCACACTGTTGCCACAGAAGGAACAGGTGCTGGATGTGGGACCTGTTGCATGAGCACAGAGCAGGTTCTCTGTTCTGCAGAAAGGCCACCCACTGACTTGAGGAGACTGACAAGGCCAGTGGGCCGCTGGCTGTCTGGACCCCATGATGGGTCTGTCTCTTTGGTTGCATCTCAAACCTTGGAGGACAATGTGTGTCATGAAATGCCTCAGCCTCTCCTTCTGACCCAGACTACTGCTTATTATGACAAGATTGCAGCTGCTTCTCCACAAACACAGCTCATCTCACTGATGCTGTCCCATCAACAGTAGCCACAAGCCCAGCACACACACACTACTTGGCCATGTCTGCACTTGGGACATTTTCCTGGCAAAGTCACCCTCCATCTAGCTGCAGTGCTTGTTGGTTGTGCTGGAGCCAGAGGTCAGGAAGAAACTGGTTGCCATACGTTTTCCAGCACAGCGAGGAGAGAGCAGATAAAAAGGCAAGAGAAGAAGGGGTTTCTTATCAAGACACAGAATTCCCCTGCAAACACCCACCAGTGCCAGCAGGCAGTAACTTTACCTGCAGGCAGGCACCTAGATACCTTAATGCTCACTGCTCTAAGGACCCCTGACTAAGAGAAATCAACAGATGCCCAGTTCTCAAAGGTGTTGTCTGCCTGCAGCTAAGGCTAGGATGCTTTCCACCAGGCAAAGGGCCTCACCGTTTCCTCACTTAGGACTCTGATGGTCTAGAAAAGGAGTCAGGAGCAACTGCAGGTACAACCACGTGCCTCATGACCTGCCCTCCACCACTGCAGTATCCACAGAAGACCAATACTAGTTTTGCAACCCACACCAGGCTCCTAAAGTAGTCCATGTCATGACTACCTTGGATTTGCATATATAGGGAAACTGAGATACAAAGCAGGTGGTAAAGAGGTTACATAAAGAATCCCTGGAAGATCAGGAAATAGATCCACACTGTCATCCTCCCAGGCGCCAGCCTGACCCCTAAACCGCAAAGGCACATACTGCTGGTTCACTTTATCTGTGGCTTTTCAGCAATTAGGAGAGGTGTCCACTTTTGGTTTCAAAGCAGATGTTTAGTTAGCTTCTGTATAAACACATCACTGCCCTCAAGACTTTTCTGAACCCATAGGTATGGGTTCACATTCCCCCTGGCCCTTACAATTGAAACGGCCTTGCTGCATGCCCTCTGGCATATATGTTTCTTCCTATGTTCTGACCCAGATCCCACCACCCCAGCACTGGAGCATGTTTCCAGGATTGGCGTCATTTGCTTTGGGGACATTCGCCTGAGGACAATGCAACAGCACTCAGCAAGGCTGAGCTGAGTTTGCCCTTTGGGCCACCTCTGCACTTGCACAGCACATGGAGGAAGCTGATGTAACCAGCGGGAAAGGGACAGTCCCTAGCCCTTGCTCTGCCTAGTGCAGACTAAGTGAGAGGTCAGCACTTTAAAACCCCCTCTTCTTCACTTGCCAACTGGGATGGGGAAGCAGCAGCAGCAGGCTGTGAAACCACACGAGGTGGCAAAGCTCCTTGCCTACAGCAGGACTAGCTTCTTGTCTGAGGCACACAGTTCCTGTTCTGCTGAGGCTCAGAAAAGGGTGAGGCTGAAGCTCCTTTCCCAGTAGATTTTTCTGCTTTGACACGCTGGAAGGCCTGAGAATGCTGCAGCTGGGTTGCTGGTTCCCATCATGCTGAGCTGGCCGTCCAGGAGGCAGCACTTTCACACTCTCAGAGGCCGACAAACGGGGCCCTGAATTCTCAAAATACCTAGTTGCAAGCAAGGGTTAGACAACTGTTAAGGGTAGGCTGGGTTTTTCTCCCTTCAGTCACTGATGTCAGCATCTTGCCGGACTGCAATTCCACAAGTCAAAGTGGTGCTGATTCTTGTGACTTGCCAGTCTTAGCACTTAATAACAGTTTGTCACTGGAGCCGGAGCATGACCAAATGGGCTGCCGGCATTCAAACCTGTGACTATAGCTTGCACAAATCGGCTCATACAAATATAAGCTGTGGCTGCGTGACTCCAAATCCAGCCCTTCTTTTAATAAAGATCCCAGTGCAGAGATAGCAGACATGGAACACGGCAACTTTGGAGGCAGCATACCAGCAGCCAGATGGAGGCATGCATTTTGCATATCGATTTGCATGTTAACATGCAGGAGGTCTAGACTAGCTATAAGCCCCAATGGCCATGACCTATCCTGGGGGTAACTGCACTTGCATTGGATGGTGCTGTTTAAGGAAAACCAGAGGTGAGCCATGTGGCTTTCCTTTTTGGGTCCTCCTTCCGAGTAAGGTGATTTGTGGGGAGCACACGACTATTTCCGTCAGGGAAGCCAGCAGATCCAGCTGTGACTCTTCCGTGGGGCAGGCCAACTGTACGAAAAGGTGTCACTTTCACACAGTTGTGTTTCACAGTAGAACTGCACCATCTGCTCTAACACCAAACCTCACCTTTTAATGACAGTGAGAATAAAGACCTGACTCTTATAATGCACTTTCTATCCACAGAGCTCCAAGCTTTTGATAAAGAAGGTCTGTGTCATTATAGCCATTATACACATGGGGAAACAGAGGCCTCTAGAGGTGAAATGACTTGTCAAGGTTGCCCCAATTCTGCTGCCACTCTGGTGGTAGAGAACACCAGGCCACTGGTGTTTTATGCACCAGACCACCTGTCTCCTATCTGATTTCCCTACCTCATTTTGTAATCTCTGTTTCAATGGGCTGATTTATGCATCATGATCAAATGCCCTAAGGTGGCATTAGCCGAAAACATGCTATACAGGCCAAATGGCCAATCTCACCTTTAAGACAATGGTGCCACCCACTGAGACCACAGCACGTGATTCTCCTTCGTCTGAGTGACCGCAACATTTGCAGAGGATCACAGAGTCATACCTAGATAAGCAGGGCTGGAAGGGACCTGCAGAAGTCATCTAGTATAACCCCCTGCCTGAAGCAAGATCATCCCTAACCAAAACCTCCTATATAAATCCAAAATCTAACTTCTTAGTAAACTACTGTCAACTGTGACACAACACAAGACATAACACCCTAACCTGGCAGAGGTAAAGTAGGGGGATCACAGCAGCTGGTATCTTGGCTTCTGCAAAAGGTTGGTAATATATACTTAAAAGATCCGGTAGAGGGCCACACCCCTATCATAGAGGAAGGCAAAAACCCGCACAGGCTGTATCAATCTGAGCATGGGGTAAAATTCCATCCTGACCCCAAATATGGCAATCAGTCTGACTCTGAGTGAAGGGGCAAGAGCCGCTAGCCAGTAATTTCTGGCTTTAAGTCCCATCAGAATCACTGGCACATCCCATTCAAAATCCCCAGCCTTGGCAGCAGCCAACACACTTTCGATCCACTGAGACTGCTGTATTTCTTGGCAGCGTGCACTTTGAGCAACACCCTTGCAAAATGGCTCCTTTTCTGGCATACATGAAACAGACCCCTGTGGCTCTTTTTCTGGCATACATGAAACAGACCCCTGTGTAAGAGACCTTTGCAATTATCCTCTCATATGTTGCAAGCAAGCCTCTTTGTTGCCATTTGCTTTCCCACATGCTCCATCCACATGCTTTGGGATGGACGCACTTAGTACCAAGATCCACTTCTGTTCTCTCACTCCTGGGTGACACTTTCATGTAAGATGCATAGTTTTCCTTTAGCCCTGCAAATGCCCCTTCTGCCTTTCAAAGGCAGCTGCTTCTCACAATAACCTGTCTTTGTCTTCATTGTCAGTTAAACTGGTTCCTTTTCCTACTAACTGCCCCATTATCTGTTCAGTCTCACAACTGAGCTTTATTTCATAGGCTTGTGATGGGCAGGGTCAGGTTCTTATGTGGCGTCTGTGGCATCTCCTTTCTTGTCGAGAACATGGCACCTTTCCTGAAGGCTGTTCATCAGGGGCCTGTCCAAGGGCTTAGCCTTGCAGTTTGCACTGTACTGCCAACCCAAAGCCTTACAGCTCTGCGGGGACTCCAGACTCCCTAGGTGTTACTCTGGAAAATGTTATCCCCTCCAATTTCCAGTGTTGCCAACTGGCATGGCTTTTTATCCCAGCTTTTTATGACACTTGGTGTTTTTCTTAAAGCTGTCCCTGGAGCCAGCTGGTTACATGAAAATCTCAGCTCTCATAAGAGGGAAAAGGCAGTTTGCAGTTCTCATTGTTGGGGGAAATTGTTTAGAATAATTGATTCTGAAAACTGAAAAGCTGGAAGGTAAGTAAGCAGGACCCACTACGTGTTTTTTTAAATCACAAGATTGTTATGGTAATCTCCTGATCTGTGGTCCTGACATGACTGCGAACATGTGGGGTTGGTAATACTGGTTTTCTCTTCTGTTCGACTTTGGGAGGGCTGCAGCCACCTGCTCTGGTTTTCTGCCAGGTCTCATTGACAGAGGTTTCCTCTTTGCCTGAGAATTGAATTATTTCTGACGCTACATCGCAGCAGCATAGCCACAGAATGGCAGAATGGTTTTGCCTTCCTGTCCCCAGCGACGTGACGTGGGGTGTCACAAGGCAGAACCAACGCATGCTACTCACTGTTACAACCTTTGGTTTGGGAAGGTTTCAGTAGCCCTGGCTTCTGCCCCTCCTCTCTACCTGGTTCCTTTCTACAGCAAGGGTGGCTCATGACACAGGGGCTCTGAACTGATGAGATCACGACTGCAGTCTGCAACTGTAGCCGGACTCATGCCTGCAAAAGCTGAAGCCTCAACACAAGCAAGTTGTTTCTCTAACTTGCTGACTTCACCATCCAGCTTAGACTATGATCAGCAAAGCTGGTATCCACCCAAGGGCATTTCAGCTGGGCATGCTGTCACTGTCTGCCTCTCTGCCCTCAGGGCTTCTCTAGTGCTGAGGTCACCCTGGCTTTGTTTTCTGCACTGCAGGCTAGCTTCTTGGGGCACAGAAGGCACAGCCCAGAGGACAGGGTGTCTTTAAACTATGCTTTGTGTTACCTGGAGCCTGGGTTGATGCAGGGGCTGCAGTGACCCCCAGCAAAAATCTCAGCAGCATTTCCTGCCTGCCTGTGGCCTGCACCACAGCCCTGAATCTCTAAAGTGCAAGGAATTACTACTGTTCCCCACTTCTGAGCATGGCTGATATCAGCCTGCAATGACCCTGTACTATTCATGAAGCCGCAGAACTAAGGCTGACCAGGCAACATGGCTAGAGGCTCAGGGAGCTGCTACTGGCCAGCTAAACCATGTCACAGATACAATCCAGTCTAAATCAGCAGGGAATGAAAACTGCTCCCTCTGCAATGGCTGTTCAGAAGCCTTTATGGTGATTTCACTGTGCAAATGTCCTAAGCACATTTCCCCCCAACATGGGAGCATCTGGAAAGGAACCAAGGGCTGGAAAAGCCAGGAAGGGGGAATTCTGCTGTCTCCCCTACAGATGGCTCCGCAGGGCAGCGCAAGGCTGAGACACCAGCGCATGGATGCATGAAGAAAGCCTGGAATTGCCCCAGCATCTGCTGTGTGATTGGGAAGGTCTCCAGCCTCAGGGAAGTGACTCTAGAAGCAGCAGCACATTCCTGTCAAATGACACACAACGAAGAAACATGGCAGTACATTTCCCCTCCCTCATCTAGAGCTCCCTGGGAGAAACAGGAAACTTTCCCCTGATTTTAAAGGGCTGTAGATCAGATTGGCCGTGAACTAGCCCATGGAAATCCGTTCAGGAGAGAGAGAAATGTTGCCACACAATGATGATACACCCCCAGGGATTTTATGCGTCTTCCCTAGAGCTGCAATTCCCAACTGACAGATTGTGCAGCACCAAATTAAAATGATACAACCTTAAGTACCACCAGCAAATTTTTGTCACATAAAGTAATTATAATAAATCTGTTAATGGCATGCCACTGCAGGTTGTCTGCTTACCACTGGTGGTACAAGGACCACCAGTTGGGAACCGCTGCCCACCACCGAAGTGCAGACCGCACAGGACAGCTCCTGCTCCTGCTTCTCCTCCACAAAACTCAGGAGGCCTCTGATGTGGGTGAGGAAATTACAGAAAACGGAAAACAAGGAGGGAAATAAAGAGGTGAAGAAGCTCTAAGCAGACTCTTGTTCAACTGTCCTCGGGTAGACTGAGTGCTTCACTTTGCTTCAGATGAAAGAAAGAAGAGGGAACATCTAAGTCAGTGGGAAGATGCCACCACACTTCACCTCTGCCCCGGAGTACAGGAGCCTGGAATAATCGTTCAGCTTCGTTACACAATTCCACAGTGCTGTAAAGCCACCACATGCTGGGCCCTCACCTAGGAACTGAATCCTGGTATGGTTTTCGGCATCTCTTCTAAGTACCGATCTAGAGACAGAGCAGTGCCCCAGGAAGCCTACGCACCTGCTTGCTCTGGGACTGGGAACTAAGGCTGGGAAAGGAGCCCTGATTTTGTGCCTTCTCTCCATCAGTTTAATCCCAAAGGTCAGTCCTTTGACTGCAGTGGAGTCATTATCAATTCAGGGACTGGAGAAGAAAAGGAGCTTTTTGGTTTCCTTTTATAGCAGTATTGCATAGCATTTTTTCATTTAGTGCAATTCTGTTCTGATTTCTCTGGTCTTGCCTTCCTGGGAAGCAGTGAAAACAGATGCTCATGCACATACACACTGGACATGCATAAGCATGTGCATACCACACATACACACTTCATCTATCTATCAAGCACTTCCCACCTCAAAACATGTTGTTTCATTAAGTAGGAACACACAGCAGCCAGTCCATGGGAGCGAGGATGGCACAAACAGCACGTTGTTATCAGTGAGACTTGGCTCCCAGGTAGGAGTAAGATGCTGAGCTCCCTTGTGCAACAAGCCAGTTAATTAATGGATCAGAACAAACCTGGGCAGTATCAGGTGCCACATGAAGGGTGGAGCGAAGGAAAAGCTGGGGTGAGAGACACCTGCCCCTAGAGTCAGCTTGCAGTGGGAGCTTGGAAACTGGCAGCCCCACCTTCTGCAAGAAGAGCAGCAGGCAGGGGTTAGCACTGCTGCGACCTGCACCTTGGGAACAAACCCCATCTCAGCTCACCCTGCATGAGAGGTCGATGGGGACCAGGATGTTTGCAGACTCCAGGGATGCTGGCTGAGCTGGGAACCTGCACCCTGGGGCAGCCCTGCCTTTTGCTGTTGACAGCATAAACCTGTTTGCTTTCATTGCTCCTTTCTCTGCAGGTGCAGAGACAACTCACAGAAACTGCAGCTTGATGCAGCTGGCCCCAGGGGGATGTGGTTTCTCTCTGATATCACCAACCCTTTCCTAAGTATTGCCTGGTGTCTGTAAGCATCAGCAAGTTTGTACCTGGAGAAGCCTGAGAGGGGCTGGAACAACCTGGACTCTTGTGCGGGGAAGTAGGTTGGCTAGGCTGGCGGGACACCTCAGTGTCAAGGTTATGACCTAAACTCTGAGTGACTGCACTGCCCCTCACGGAAAGAGGAATCCCAGCCTGGGGAGGAAGTTGAAATGAAGCCTGGAGACCACAGTGCACAACACAGACTGTGCATTTGGTACCCACACCATCCACAGACCCACAGCTGTGCCAGCGCACCATCAGCCCTCGTTCACAGATGAGATCCAGACAAGTTCAGAAATCAGCCAATTAACGTGTCTGACCGTGTGCCCCAACTCATACTTGCTCTACCTGGCACCTTATAGCCTAATGTGTCGAGCACCTAGTCCCAGCTGAAGTCCATGGGAGGTCTTGGAGCTCAGCGTTCCCTGGCAATCAGGCCCAGCAGATCTCAGCAGTCTCTTTTGAAGATGATATGGCCTAAGTGACTTGCCAGTCCCAGAGCTGACCCCTCCAGGGGCTGTGGCTTATGGGCCAGGGTTGCTGCCAGACGACAGACAGGGTTCAGCAAGGAGATGCTGCTGCACAGAGTGGTAGGTTCAGAAGGGAAGGCCCTATGGGGCCTTTCTGCCTGTCTTGTCTGACCCCCTGCACAGCACACACCAAAGGGCTGCACATCCAGCCATTCCCACCCAGGGCCTGACGACTGGCGGCACTTTCAGACTGACGCCCCATCACTGAAAGGCTGCAAATGATGCGCATCCCACCACATCCCCACGGCAGCTTTTCCAGTGGTGAACTCCTCTTCCTGTTCTCCACATGCATCTTCTGTCCAGTTTGAATTGAGTGCTCTAAACCTGGCCATTAGCTCTTGCTTTGCCTCTAGGGCAGCAGCTCCTCTGACAGGAAGTGCTACGAGCATGACTGGCCCCAGTCTCCACATGGTCCATGGTATTCACATGTGCCCTTGCAGGTCAGCCAGCCCAATCCATATTTTCCATGACCTGCTCTTCACTGCAGCTCAAAATAAAAGGCAGGTCTTTCTCTCACACTGAACACAAGCACTAGCTTGGAGCAGACTCCATAGAGCAAACTTATTTTAGTCATTGCCTTGCAATGAAGTGTTATGGCAAGAGGGATCTGAGCCCTGTCTGGTGGGTCTTGCCCAAACAAAATAAAGAAGGATGCTCAGGATCAGGGAGCACTGGCAGAGTGCCTGGGGAGCCCAAAGCTGGCATTGCTAAGAGGGGAGGGGGACTGAGGAACACCAGAAGAACGATGTGTTGGGGAGTCCATGGCTGGAAGAGCAAGGTTGGGGGGGGTTGTGGGTCAGGACTTAGGGGCACTGGCAGAGCTGTGCGAGAAAGCTTGTGCGGCACCTGCCCACATTATGCTTGGCTCTGGCCTGCACAATCAGTCAACGATCCTGACTCAAAAGTGAAGGATGAACACCTGATAAAACCTCCTGGGAAGCTGCAAGGGTCCCTGGCCACACCATAGGGAAGAACTTTGTAGGCTCAGGTCACCACTAGGTTAGCTGGCAGAGAAGATGCCTTACTGCGGGAGTGTGGACTGGAGAAGGAATACATATTTGTCTTTAGAGCCATTTTTACAATTGTTATTTTCAAATGGGAAGCCGGTCAGTCTCATGCTGCAGCATTGCTGATGTCTCCAGGGTCAAACCAAGCCACATCCCTGCCACAAAAAGGGAACTGAGGCGCCTGTCTGAGACAATTGCCGGCCCTTCCACCCCCACCACTGCTTTTTGTCACAAGCAACGCTTCCTCCTCCCTCCCAGGACAAAAGGGGTAGGAGGCGCATCCTTTGTTCTTTCATTGGGCTAAATCATTCCCACACAGCTCCTGTACTTGGTCCCAAAAGAGGAGCTCAGATAGGGCAAGTGAGCAAGGAAAGCAAACCCAGATTCCTTCCCTTGCAGCAGAGCTGAGGAGAGAGGGACACCAAAGGAGAGAGGGTAATGCCAAAGCCCAGACTAGTACTCTGCCCACTTCCCCATCCTCCCTGAGCAGGTAGGCTACCTATACAAG
>NW_017728925.1:1102106-1116041 GCF_001723895.1 Crocodylus porosus
GGTGTTCATTAGAGCAGTTCCTGGACAGCCACTGTAATTAAAGTGGCTCACCATTACATGTATTAAGCCCCCCACCACACATTTCAAAATGACCACAGGGGCACTTTAACTAAAGCTCATTTGACCATCTTTAGCTAAAGCACCCCCATGGCCATTTTGAAATGCAGAGGGTTTGAAACATGTGACACTGAGGTGACGATGGAGCATTCTAATTAGAACGCTAACGAGCATGTCTATAGGCACCCCTAATTCCACATCATCCTGAGTGACACTCCAAACAGAAGCCTTCTCAGTGCTTTCCCTTTGTGGTCCCGGAGGTCAAACAGGATATGCATTGTGCTGGGGCCTGAGAAACAGCGTGAGACTGACAACACACCCCAAGCAAAACTCCCTGAACAGTCCAGAGCAGCTTCCCTCTTCCAGCTGAAAGAAATCCACAGCCTGAACTGACAAGAGCAAGACAGACACTGCACAGAAGCACACTAAAGTGGTCGCAGTCTTTCAGTGGGAATGATCCCATCTGCTGTTACTAACACAGGCAGGACAATATCTAGGCCCAAATTGGGCAACTTGGATGCCAAATCTGGCCAACCTGGGTGCCTAAAACTGGGCACTGAAATCAAGGTGTGGTTTCCCGTTTCTAAGACAGGCGAGTGCTCGGTGCCTCTGAAAATCCAGCCACTCAGAGTCCAACCCTGCCAAGAGATTCACACTGACAAGGCATTTGCCTTATACTGAATTTTCAGAGATACTGCACATTGCTGATGGACTCTGATGACAGTCAGAGTTCTCCTGTAGCTGCACTGCCCCAGGAGCAAGACAGGAACCAGATGGTGACTCTGGGTCTCAGCCTATGTCCTGCTTCCCTTTTCCTCCAGGGACTGCCCCAGACATCCAG
This sequence comes from Crocodylus porosus, assembly GCF_001723895.1. NCBI lineage: Eukaryota > Metazoa > Chordata > Crocodylia > Crocodylidae > Crocodylus > Crocodylus porosus. The sequence continues at coordinate 1,103,005 of NW_017728925.1, forward strand.
GCTCACTTCCCCTCTGTGAGCTCCCCTGTGCTGGGAGGAGGCAGAGTCAAGGGACTTTTTGTGCCCAGCAGAAGGTGGCAGCTGTTCTCTCTCCTGTGCCTGCTTTTCCATGCATGTAGGCCATGCAGAAAAGTCCTGGAGCTCCTTTCACCTTACTGCTCTGGACATGCCATGGAGCACAGAGCATGCCAGGGATCCTCAGAGCCTCCAGAAACACCAGGCCTTCACCGGTGATCAGTTTGGACTGAGGGCCTGTTGCTTGGAGCTCAGCCCTCCAAATCCCAACACTCAGCACTTGCTAGAACTGAACATCCTACCCCCACCCCCTCCTTTCAGGGCTCAAATACAATGCTGGGGACCACATGCATTAAATGACTTGTCTGTTTGACATTGTCAAGAGCTGATGTTCTGCCTCTCCTGGGTAAAAGCCACCTCACCTCCATGCTGCCATGGAAAACAGAGGGCAAACCCCTGAGGTTACAATCTTACATGACACAGAATGGACTGGGCCAACCATGTGCTCCACCGCTGACTGCTCAGGATCTCAACCAGAGGCTGTGCAGATTACAAAGTGCATGTGCAAAATTCTTTCCATGGTTATTTTTCTTCAGGTTCCACATACTTTTCTGTTTTCCCTTCTGTAGCAGAGTGACAGAGAATCAGAGAATAGTCTTAGTACCCATGTTGGATGGCACAAGGGCTGTAGAAGGATGGAGCTGGAAAAAATACAGTAATCCAAAGTATTGGGTTGGAATTTTTCCCAGGTTCAATAAAGACCTTTGTTTTGGGGAATGGAGTGACCTGAGACTTGCATCAGACACAGGCTTCGAAAGAAGGGGGTGCTGGGGAGGGAAAGTAGTGGGAAATGGTAGGGAAAACAGCAGCATTTGTGCAGGTTGTTGGTGAAATCTCTGGACCATGCTCTGCTTATTCGAGGGACTGTTTGGTTTATGCATGGGGCACTTTCCTTTTGTCTGTACCAAAGGAGCAGTGGTCAGCTAGATAAAGGGAGAATGTCTCTGCTACATGAGGTACCAAGGAGCCAGCAGGTTCACTACTTTCTGCTTCATGTTGCCCCTTGCTCTTCCCAACACATGCTTTAGCTGCAAACCCAGTGACTGCAAGTGACCAGTTTTGTGGGAGTGAGTGACTGTTTCTCCTTATTTACCTGCTTCTTAAGATGCTTCCTCACGAGCCCCAGCCTCCTCCCCACGCACTGGGAGCTGGTCCCATGGTGAGAACATTATTTACTAACAAAACAGAAGCACACTTGCCAATTTGTCCTGACAAGAGGACTGTTCGTTTGCCCATTTAAACAGCTGTCTGGAAAGCTAGTAAAACCGGCTGCCTGTTTGTAAATGGATGGAGGGGCTGACAGGGTTGGGACAATGCGGAAACAAACAGCTCAGATTCAAAGGTTGTACTTAGACATTTTAGACTGACTTTCATTGTTCTGCAGCAGGAGGAGAAGGTGCTACAGAAGGAAATTATTCTGGTCTCCAGACTGGGATTATTTAGGGGAGGGGGAGTGGAGGATTTGATAACAGTTTTCCAACACCCAAAGGTACACAGAGGATGGAAATAGGCTATTCTGTATGGCCTCAGGGGACAGGGCAAAGAACAATGTTCTTAAATGGCAGGGTGGAAAATTTGGGTTGATATCAGGAAGCATTTTCTGCCTCTGAGAGTGGTTCAGCACTGGGACAGGTGGCCCAGAGGGGCTATGAATCTCCACCTTTGCAATGGTTTTGTCAGGGATGATCCTGCCTTGATCAGGGAGCTGGCCGAGATGGTCTTCCAGCCCTACTGCTCTATGAGTTTATAAAAGATTTTCCTCCCTGTCTTCCTCCCATACACTGGCTCTTCTACAGGATGGGGGCCCAATTTTCAATGGGCCAAAGAGTCTCTGGGCTTCACAATGCAGTCAGGCTGCATGTGTGATCCCCTTCCATTTTACTTCATGTCTAACTGATGCTTCTCCAGACTTCACTACCCTTAATATGCTCACCCCACGTTGTGCCCAGAAGAGCTGCAGGCTGGAGCCCATCTCAGTAGGGCTTTAGAGTAACCTGAAGAGGATGGTGGAAGCAAAAGCCTCTGGGTCATTTAAAACCAAGCAGCACCAAACACTAGAAACTGTTCTGCAGGAGCAAACAAGCGCCAGCTCCTGGGGATAGACTGGTTTGGATTTTTCCACATCCCAAAGTCTATGATCCTAGGAAATCCATAGGAAGCAAATCCAGGCCCAGAATTCAGCCCTCTCTACCCCCATGGCAAATGGTAGGAAATGGCTTTAAATTGCTAGTATTCTGGGCTGTTTGTGGGGCCTCCCCTTGCCAGCATCAGTTAGAACAGCTTTGGGAAGCACAGAGCAGCCTTCCAGCCATGACTCTGCACAGCACCCAAACTCCAGGGGCTTGCAATAACACCAGGATCAGTTGTTGGAACTGTGGACAGGAGAATAGTATTGCCAACTCTCATGATTTTTGGCATTGTTCTTAAAGTCTACTATATATATATAAATAAAAAGGAAGAGTTTTTATTTTATATGTATATGTATATATAAAGATCTAAGTTTTTCACATTCCTGAAGTGCAGACTTTAAGAACAATGTCAAAAAATCGTGAGCTGGCAACAATGGGAGAGGGTGAGAACGAAGCCAAGACAGTGAGTGGATTATGCTCTCCTCCAACCCCGCTCTGGGAAGAGCATCAGTCTGTCAGGCAGGGCTTCCTTCCTTCATGTGGGATCTTTCTAAGCCAAGGGTTCAGGTTGTGCCTGTCACTGTGGTGTGTACAAGGCTCCTATCGGGCTGAGCAAATGCCCTAGGGAGTGGTAGGCTAGCTGAGCAAGCTGCTAGGTGGGGCAGTGCCTCTGTGACCAGTGAGCAGGTATCTTCTCAGTGCAGACAATGTGGCAAAGATTGTCAGCCTGGTTCTCCATGTTGATCTGGACAAATCTGGATGATTTTTTCCTCCCTAAGGGAACTGTGAGCTCACACAACCCAGGGAAAAATATTCACTAAAAAAGAGCCCCAGCTGCAAAGAACTACCCTGACACTAGGCCCCCAGCCCTGCTTCAAGGGGCTTATTTCAGTGAGATTGGGGGCAACTGAGGGTCTGCACCATGTGACTCACCCTGTTCCCGCCAGACACCCAGCAAATGCAGATGGCTTTCAGATGGACTTTACAAGCATGAGACAAGGAGCTGTGAAACCAAAGGCAGCTCTGCCTTTTCTTGCCTGAGGTAATCATAAAAGCTGGGAGGAGGAGCAAGTTTCACGGGCCCTAAATTTTCCCATGGGCTGTGCCAGCTGATTCAACTGGGCCCCTCCAAGTCTCACTAGCCGATGTCATTCTTCACCGTGCTGGTGAAAGTCCTCCTTCGCTGCTTCTTCTCCTGCATACCTCTCCAGTGATTGCAGGCTCTCACTGGAGGTGTAGGAAGGACTGATTCAGACATCTCCTTCCCATCAGCCAGCTTTCAGGACAGGGGTTTGGTGCTTCCTCAATTCTGTCTTAGACCTTTGTGCTAGGGCTTTGGGGAATCTGGTTCAACACTGCCTCATGGTTCCTATGGCTGCATCAGGCAGGCAGCACAGATCTTCCACACTGCCATGGGTCCAGAGTGAATTGCACTAGCACAGATTTGCCACAGCTGTTTGCATCCTCAGGCATTAGCACCTAGGTTGCACTCGATACATGGAGTCTGAAGGAACAAGGTCTTTTTTTGCCCGTTGCATTTGGCGCACCATGTGGAAACTGAATCCTCCTCATGGCAGCAGGCTGCTAATCCTAGAAGTTACTACTTCCAAGCACGATGTGGGCAGTGCCCACTTTTATCAGTGCCCTCTGCAGCATCCAAAGGGAACAAAGCTGGTCAGCTTTCCAGGTGACGTTTCCTACCTCTGTCTAGCCAATCACAGGGCTAAATGGAGCCCAGCAAAACCCTGGCGCCCTCATTTTGGTCTAAATATTGTGTTGGCTGCTGTGAAAAGGCATAAACACACACATATGCATGGGGATACACACACAGGCACACACACATTCATTTCCACGTGTACACACCCATGGCTTATGTGCACATGTCCACCCACGAAGGAACATACCCTCCCAATGCCTCTTCCAGTGCAAGTTAGGCACTTGTTCAAGTGCTTTAGTAGATTGGGGCCACAGTACTACTCAGTACCCTCAGCAGCCCTTCTGTTGGACACCATAAGCAATAAAATGATGTGAGCAAGATGCCCTTCGTTCCTGAGCGCACCTGCAACTGGAGGCTTAGACCATCCTGGCCAAGGATTATTAATCTCATTAGGCTGGCTGCTCTTGTATAAACACCCTCCCTCCTCATTAGTGAACAGCGGAGTTTGCAAAAGCTGACCTAACTTGAAGGAGATCAAAGCCCACATTATGCCAACTTCTATTAGCTCAGTTTTGATTTGGGCTTTTTTTTTTTGTGGCTTTGCTCAGAAGGAAGTGTTCTCCGGTTCAGATCTCAGGCATCTAAGAGGTGTCACCAGGAGTCGGGCAAAGCTTCCTTCCTAATTCACTGCCAGAGTCCTTGTGCATGTGGTGTGTCTGGGCACTCCCAGCACAGTCAACACCAAAGGTAAAAGGGAGAGAGAAGGGAGTGCCGGAGCTTTCTATAAATCCATCATCAGAAGAAGGAATGTTGTGTTCGTGTTGAGAAGCCCTCAAGCTACTTTTACACTAAAAATACTTTCCCAAGACATTTCAGAGCTACCCTCCTTTCCCCAGAGAGGGTTAACTGTTGCTTTGCCTCGAGAGAGGCAACAAAGGGCCTAGGCACACAATACTGGTTTTGTACACTGCTGAGACTCATGCCAGTGTCCTGTGAGGACAGGCAACCTGTTCCAGGGAAGGATTTCTGTGGGAGATCTCTTTTATGGTCATGATAGAGTTAGTCACAGCTACAACATCACTTGGACGTTACCATTCCAGGGATGCTGCTCTAGTCGACTGCTCGAGGGCCTCGCCACTAGGTGGCAAGGGAACAAGTAATCATGGCCTGTTTGCCTGGAACCAAGATGACACTGAGAGCAGTGGAAATTACACTGAGGTTGGTCATTTTACTCTTGATTTTCCTGCAGTAATTCTACATGGGTTTCAAGATCACCATCAGAGGACTGTAACTCTTGAGCAGGGATCCAGATTTTCCCATTTGACACAGTAAAATGAGGTAAAATGCAGATATACTCATTTCAAGGAGAAAAAACGGGATCTTCTCTTTTAAAGGAGAAAAATGTGGGAAATGGTGGGTTTCCCCTTGCAAGCTGGCAGAGATCCAGCCTGCAAGGGGCTGGGAGGAGTGGGAGGAGGGCAATCAGCAGGCAGTGCCCAGCCCGGGGCTGCAATGTGTGGCTGCAGGGCCTGGGCAGGGGGGCTGGCTTCTTGCCACTGTGCACACTCCCGGGGGGGTGCCATGGAGGGCATGTGCCCCCCGCTTGGGACTCCCCACCCTGCTGCCCTTCCCCTGGGGTCTCTGCAGCCCAGGGGACAGGACCTGGTGAGGCAGGGCAAAGTGGGGCAGGGCAGAGAAGCTCAATGCCACCACTGCTGGGAGCCCCGCACTGCCATGGTGAGGTGCCCCCTGCCTCGCTAGCAGCAGAGGGGCTGGTGGCACAGAAGGCACCTCACCATGGCAGTGCAGGGCTAGCAGCAGCAGTGCCTGGCCCTGCTCTGCCCTGCCATGCCATGTCCTGCCTGATGGCCTGCAGAGGCCCTGGGGGGAGGCAGCAGGGTCAGGAGCCCCAAGCCCACAGCCTGCACACACTCTGCACACGAATCTGGGAGACACATGCAGCACCAGAAAGCAGCGGGGGGAGGGGGGGAAGCACAGCTGGACCTGCATCCTGGTGAGTGAAGAGGGAAGGGGGAGCTCTGATTTTCATTATAAAAAACCCTAAATCAAATGCCAGAATTTACAGGCATTTAGAATTTATTTTATTATAGTGATTGGGGCACTGGTAGGCTTCCAAATTGCTTTAAAATTTTAAGTATGTTAATAAAACATTGTATTCAACTGATACCTCTGTATATAGTGGTGTTTAATTTTAAACATGAAAAAAATACAGAATTGGGGGTTTTTAATAAGAGAATTTGCAGTTTTTAAATAGAGAAAACCAGGATCCCTGCTTATGAGTCCTCTCTGTGTTTTCTTGGTGCAAACGCTGATTATATACAGCCCAGGACTGAAGCAAAGACAAGCTCCAGTGCCTTCTGATCATTACCACCCTGCCCAGGTTCAGTCAGGCCAATTCATTTGTACCAAGGAGTGTTCAACACAGTTCCTGGTTTCAACACATCCCCTTTTCACCAGAACAGGGATCTCCTTGGGCCACTGAAAAATGCCACCTCCTGCATGATCTGCCCCCTCTGCTACCCCATCTTTTGAGGTGCCTGGGTGAGCAAGCAAAGAGCTGGGATTCAATGGGACACCAGCTGACAGCAGTCTATGTTGGCACAACTGGCTTTGAATTAAGCTGCAGGGAGTAATCACGACAAACGCTCTTTTCTGTGGAAATGTGATGGTTTGATAATTACATGGGTTCCCGGTGGGCTCACAAAGGTGACCTGTGGGTGGTCTATTGGAACGCAACGTTACACACTGATCTATAGCTATGATAGTGGGAATATGTATTTCTAGCAAGGCAGACAAAGAGCACCTCGCTGGAACTTTTCACAAACCATATTTCAAAAGGAGCCTGGTTACAATAACAGACCTTCTCTGTCTGTGGAAGCATCTGCAGGATCCTGGCAGACAAAGCAGTATTCCACAACTGATACAGGATCCATTAGGTACTGTGCAGTTGTCCAAGAAGGGGCCATCTTTACAACTGGCATTTATTTATGACAACCTCATCAGTAGCACTAAGGAGACTGAACTCCTCCAGTCACACAATGCGAGGAACATGTAAAATTGGTGGGACAATGTCAGGGTTGTGAGTACCAATCGAGTAGTATCCCTTTAAATAATTCGCAAGCTTTCCAGTGGCGCTCACTGTGTTCTTTGATTTAACAACCAGCCAGAACATTACAGTGTCCATGTGTGGTTAGGCCTTGCATATGATTTGAATGCTCCTGCCTCCCTACAGACACTTTAGATTAGTACTGTCAAGTAAAGACCTTAAGACATAATGCCTAGAAGGGGTATTTTGTTGCTGTTTGTACTGTGCCACCTCTGGAGAGAACTGCAAGTCTTACGAAATCTCTGCCCATGGAGATACATCCCTCCAAAGGATGAAAGATCAAGGCCCTTTCTTTTCAGGGCTGTTAGCCTGACACATTCAAGACATAATGAACTGGTTCAAAATTTAATTAATGTCAGAATATTTTAAAACTACTAAGTAGTTTCTAAAACTTTCCCTTAGTGCCTCTGCACTTGAAGTGAGCTCAAGTGAGAGAGACACTTAGAAGAGATGTCTGTTATGATGGGTTCCCTTCCTACTGAAAATCTCTCAATGCCAACAAAACTCTTCTAAGTACCTTATTACAGCTAGAGGAGATTAGCTTCACATCTAGTACAGCTATTCAAAGAACAATGAAGTTGTTTCACAAAAAAATCTGGAAAATAATTGTTTTTTTTCCCCCCACAATATTTTCATTAGAACATACACAATTTTCCAATTTTGATAAAAATGAAACACTTTTTAAAAGTTTTTTTGGTTTTCCTTCTCCCTCCCACCACTTTTCTCCCACTTTAAATATCAAGCTAGAAGAAAGAAAAAAGGAGTAGGAAAAAAAGAAAAGATAGGGGAAAAGTCAAACCCAAACTTTTAAAAAGGTTCACTTTTCCACTAAATTTTTTGGGGAGAAAAAAATCTGCAAAAATTCAGGTCTTCATCACAGAAAACTGTAAATAAAAAATTTACCGGTGCTGCAATAGAGGCAGTCAGTATTAAGGAACACATGTGCTCTATTTCATGCATTCCTGCTAGTCCAAGGCACTCTTCCTATGGTAGGTACATGGGCTCCTCGTGACATTTGGGAAAGTTAGGCTGGAGTCAGTAATGTACAACAGCTGGGTTCAACAGGATCCAGGACTGGATGCTGGGAACATGGTGTGGCCAGGGAGATCAGGGCCAATAGGGTAGCCAACAGAACCAACTTCTACAGCCCCTAGTGCAACATACTGCAGTCAAGGAGGGCTTTGATGTGCACACACACGAAGGGGCTGCAGCTTTTTATCTGAATGGTGCTGGTTATGAGCTCAGTCAAAAGCAACAGGCTTCTAGCACAGGTTTCCTAGGTAGCATTTTGTTTAGGACCAAGTTTAATGCTGAGATATGTTACTCAGTGAGCACCACATACAGCACAGCTCCTAGGCAAAACCTCTTGTTCTGTTCAAGGAACCACTGCAGCACAAGGACATGTCACAGCAGTGTAAGCCAGGAAGGTAAGGATAACATGGCCAATGGGCACCATGCAGGGCTTTTCACACAGGAAGGACAGTTCTGGAGTCTGACAACGGGCATCAGGGTCAGCCACTCCACTCTAGCCAAAAAGTGATCTGGGCTTGTAACAGTTGGCAAGTGAGCAGAATTATGCCATCTCCTTTCATACCAAAGTCATTCAGAGGAAACAGTATTGCTCAAAGAAACAGGACTGGAAGAAACCACTGGGGTCATCAACTCTAGTGCTCTGCAATCATAGCAACCACAGAGTGAAAGTTTAGTCCAAAAGGACCCACAAGAACCTCCAGCCACACACCAACACTCTGCAGGCCAAAGCACCCCCAATCGCTCCATAACAAATATCAGTGCAGGACAGGTATGGCCCGACAGAACACTTACAGCGCTCCATGTACTTTTAAAGATCTCTAAAAAGTGAGGGCTAAAGACAATGCCCGATGGCAAAGTGCTACGGAGTGGCCCCAGCTGAATCAGAATTGACTCTGGTTCAACATGAACAATTCTGAAGTGTTTAACTATGAAACTTTTTATGGCACATTTGTACACTCCTGCAGAGCACAGCAGGGAGCTGGTCAGTCTGCCAGCATCCCACAGTGCTCTGTTTCCCACCTAAACCTCTGAACCTTTCAAACTGCCATGTGTCCCAGGAAGAGCTCCAGGGAGACAAAGGTGCAGCCAATGACTTGGCCCCTAAAACACAAGGGGATTCATTTGGTAAAATATGCCCACATGATAGCACCCAGAGCACTATACTCAGGTACTGTGTTGGGAAGGTTAAAGGCAAGTAGGCTTTGGGGGTTTCTGGCACACCAATCTCTATCACCCAGGCAAGAGCTTCAGGAGCAGTCAGGAGCTGTAAAGAGTGGGTGTCCCCTGTCCTGCCAGCAGGATTGTTGTGGGGCACAATCAGACAGCTACTCTCTTACAGGGGACTTTGTGAGCTAAGTGGCACAACTAGCCTGTAAGAAAGCAATGCTTCCATTCAGCCCAGCCACTCCTAGACGTGCCACTCAACAGCAACTCCTGCTGGCAGGGCAAGGGGCACCCACTCACTGCAGCTCCTGAGTAAAACTCCCTCCCGGGCAGATGGAAGAGGGCACAGTGCCAACAACTAATGGGAAAGTTCAGGGGACAGGGAGAGCAGTGGGGATAGGCATATAAAGGGCTCATTGTGCGGCAGGGCTCTCTCGGCTGCATTCATACAGGGCTGGTAGTTAAAAAACAAAACACAGACCAGAAATATGACAAGACACCTCTTTCCCAGGCTGCTGTTAAACTCTAATTAAACAGTGCAGCACACTTGAGCAGAGGGATGTCTGCTTCTCAGGCCCAGACACTCTCAGCTGGAAAACATCCCCTCTTGGCCTCCCATCCAGTGGGAATGTGCTTACATGCAGACTGACCCAAAAAGATGCCCCTTTCCAGCCAGGGGCTGATGTGGGGGTGGAAGGGAGAGCGTCAGGGAATGCAGGCAGAAGGGCAGGCGGTCCTCTCCCAGCCGCAAGGCGCTCTGGGAGTCCTGAGCCCTTTGCTGCTCATATTTCCAGGGAGAGCGGAGGTGCCCAGTGTAGCGATGCGTGAGCAACCCTCAGGGGAGCACTCGGAGCCAGCCGTGAGGCGCTTGGCTGGGCAGCAGCAGGGCGGGCAGGCTGAAGCAGGACGGGCTCCAGTAATGTCACTGCTAAGCAAGGTGTCTGTCCATCCAGCCTGTATCCCTGTGTGCCTGCCACATGACAGAGTGCCAGGCATCACACTAGCACCACATGATAAAGGAAGGGGAAAGGGGGCTGCCTCCACACCTTAAAAACGATCTCTGTGATGCTGCCCTGGCAAGGAGCTGTGCGCCAGCTCCCTACACAGACTGGCTTCATGGCCCGCGTTGCCTGGACTCTGCCTACACATTCCCACCTGTGCTCCTCTCAGCTCCCCATGACCCTGCACTGGAGAGACACAAGTGCTGGCTCCATTCACCTACAAGGTCAAGACAGTCCCTGGTAGAGGAACTGCCACAGAAAGAACAGCAACGGTGCTTGCTCTGAGGGCCAGCGGCACAGAGGACTAAGGAAATACCTGCGTACAAGTGCCATCCACCCCCTCAGCCAGGCAATGGCACCACTCTACACAGAGGCTCCTGGAGAGTCACTCTCCTTCGCAGAGTTGGAAACACTGCATCCTTGTCTCTACTGGGCAGAAGTCTCCTGTCAGGAAATCTGTTCATGGACATGATGTGGGACATGGTTTTGTTTTATTGTTGACAAGGGCAGGGTTAGCCCTGGACCCTAAATTTCGGGCAGGGAGTAAATTTCTGCTGCAAGTCCCCACCTGGGATATAGGATCAATGACTTCTTTCTCTCAACCTTTGTCTATCCAGCCTATTTAGGTTGGGAGCTCCTTGGGGCAGGGCTAATTTCTCAGTGCCTATACAGCACCCAGCAGAATGGGTCCCAGTCGTGGTGCTTGTACATACTGTCACACAATTACTGAACAGACGTTCCCCAAGCCCACAGGTTACCCATGGCCACAGCCTTCTCCCCGTTTGGTGGAGCGGCAAGTGGAAAACAAAATACAATTGCAAATGCCTTCCCTGAAAATGCTAAGGCTGGTTCTGCTCCTCTTCATCTCACAACTTGCATCATGGTTTATAAAATGAAAGAGCTTTGGCCGAGGAATACCAGACATAGGGCTGGAAGGGACTTCCTGAGTCCTTAGGTCAAGTCCCTTGCATTGCAGGCACTCGCTTCATAAAATACCGTTCATAAATTTCTCCAATTTCATCTTAAATGTGTTAAGGTTTCCAGCTCTTACAGGAAATCTGTGCCATAACCTCACTCAGGTTTTGGGGCATCTTTACATGTGCTCCAGCATGGGGGGGTGGGGATGCTTTAATTAGAGTAGCTCTCAGGAGCCACTCTAAAGTGCCTGCAGTGTCTCCTGTATTCAGCGTCCTGCACTTCAAAATGGCAGCGGGGGTGCTTTAACTAAAGCTTGTTCAATGAGCTTTAGTTAAAGCGTCCCTGTCATCATTTTGAAGAGTAGGGACGCTGAATTAATTAGCACGCTCCAGCAGACTAGATTGAGTTTGTTCCGACATGTTCTAATTAGAAGACGTTGGAGCAGGCGTCAGGCATGTGTATAGGTGCTCTTTAATTTTCAGTCTAAATATGTTCATGGCCTGTTTGACCCTTTAATTCTTGTACAACACTGCCCTATAACTTAAATAACAAGTGCAACTAGGAAGGGCAACTGGCTTCTCTCTTGGAGCTTCTGCAACAAACAAGTGCCCAGCTCATCTATGGCAGGCTGTGAGATCACACCGCCTAGACCTTCACCTGGCATTGGAATGGCCAATCTCCAGAAGTTGCAGGTCAGCTCCCTCCCTTTCTTAATTAAAAGACTGATTTCAAATACCCTGAAATTATTTCTTTTTTTAACTTTTTTTCCTTAATTTATATTCCTGCTGATACTGGAGGTATCTTAATCCAATAATTTAAGATTCATAATAACATTTCAGAGCCTGCAAAGTTGGCACCCCCCTGGTACATCTGCAATGCTCAGTGCTGTGTCTGGAAGGCAGTACATTTTCTATCCCCAGTAGCACCACCCACAACAACACCATCATGCTTTGGGCAAGATACTTCCAAAATAGTGTAGCTGCGTCCACACAGCACATCAACTAAGCTAATCAGCCCAACTGGGAGACAAGGACAATTAGCCAGCCCCACAGCTAATTACCCTACCTAAAAGAGTGCAGCATCTTTTTAGGAGCCACTGTCAGGGATGGAATACTAATTATAGACAAAAGCAAAGAATCACAAGGCCCCTTTTGGTCTTCATTCACAAAGGACCTGCATGTCATGGAGCCCTAACCTTGCTACAGCAGCATCCACTATGATGAATCAACATCAGAGCTCATTGGAAAATATTCATTTGCAATGCAATGTTGATGGCAAGCTGACAATTTGGTACTAACCTTTTCCCAGGCCTGCCATCACCTTGTCTCCAGTTTCTGACAAGGGCAGGGCAAAATTGGTTTTCTGCTTTTGTCATGATGATGGATAGATGGCGGCAGGCCAACATTTTCTTTACACAATGCTCAGTGGGGTGGTGGAGAAGGGTCAGCCCCAAACTTCTACAGTGGTGTAATAAACAGGTTCTATGCCCTGGATGGTAACAGCTGCCATCATTCATGCACCTTGTCTACATCAGCTTCCCTAGTTGGTACCCTAGTCGCCCACCCCTAGTTACATTACTGAACTTCTAAGGTGATGTGCAGAACTGCTCAGCTTGCTTTAAGTCTAATTATATCATATACGAGTTGAGATAGGTCAACACTGAGCCCTTCTGAAAACTTCTGCCAGCCGTCTTGTTTGAGCTTTAAAGTGACATTGATGGGAGAACTTCTGAAACAATAGCCCTGCAAGAGGCAAAAGAGTGAAAACTGAGCCAAAAATGTGGTTGGCGTTCAAGTTGGCCTGTTTAAAACTCATAGATTTCATAGACATCAGGGCTGGAAGGGACCTTGGAAGATCATCAAGTCCAGCCCCCCGCCCAAAGGGCAGGAAGTCAGCTGGGGTCATAGGATCCCAGCAAGATAAGCATCCAATTT
>NW_017728925.1:1116472-1124748 GCF_001723895.1 Crocodylus porosus
ATCTATGGATGCAAGCCAGCGTTTTGGTCACTTTACTAGCTGCAGCATCGCATTGCAGGCTCATGTTCATCTTGTGGTCAATGAAGACCCCCAAGTCTCTTTCTTCTGTAGTGCTAGCTAGTGTAGCACTGCCAAGCCTATAAGGATGCTACAGGTTTTTCTTCCCAAGGTGAAAAACTCTGCTGCTTGTCTTTAACACTTACGTAACCTCTGGAACCACTAATTATTTTGGAGAATGGAAGCCATTCTTGAAGACCAAATGCCCTCTCTAGTCAATGTGTGGGAGCTCACAACATCCATCCTCTAACAACTGTCCCAGTAGAACCTGGAAAGAGCAAATATTCCTGATTGCGATGAAGAAAAGATCTGAGGACCTTATCTACCATAAATATGGTAAGCAAAAAGGGGCACAATCCCTATGTATTGACATTCCCTGGCAGGTCACCTTTACCACAGCAAAATGATGCAACGACTCATGGAGATACAAACAAGAATCAAAGCATCTTAGGCAGCAGTGCTTTCCTAACTCCCAACTCTGCGGCTTTCATTCAGGACAGGTGCAGACAAGAATATCAGTTGCAATAACTTATCACTGGGCCTTGTTCCTAGGCTTGTACAGGCATCAGAAGGGCAACAGTCACGTATGCTCCAGCGAAGTCCATGTGAGATGATTAAGCATTTGGTTACAGGACTACATTATAGCACGAAATACACTAGAACACTATGGTATGCCCCTAAAAGCCCTTTTTTAAGGTTACCGCTATACTCTGCTGGTCAATGTAACTGCACAAGTGCCTCCAGCTGCTGTTGTGCTGAGCTAATTATTGCACCAGTCTCCACTCCCATCTTGTGCCATTTTAAAGAGACTAACTTAGGTAAATAACTGTAAGCTGTAACATTTTGGCACTCTGTAATGTTTTTGTTTGCTTGATTGCATTGGTGCAGCTTTGCACCTAAGGAACAAAGAGTCAGTGAGACCCCAGAAGAGAGGACCATCTTTACTGATGGTATCTGCCTTCTGATACCAACAACATTACATGCTTCGAGTTCTATACATACTTATTTATGCAGAGAAGCAGAACTTTTAAAAGACACATCTTTGCTGCAGTTAGCTACAGCACTGCTCTTAGTCCAGCTCATTTCCACACACCAACAATCTCCACTTTGAGTTAAGTCATGTTACCAACTTGAGCTATGTTGGCCCATCGGGGATGTGGGTTGGATTTCACGTGCTCACAGTGCCCTGCATCAGTGGTTCTCAACCTTTCTGGACTCAGGGCATCCCTCATTTAACTTGAGGCACTCAGGGGACTCTTTTTTTGACTACTGAAAAATACTAGAGCAACGCTTCTGTTGGAAAGAACTCAGAATGGTTTTAACATCATGGATTCCTATTTGAAATCTCTGGGTTTATTATGTGAATCATATTTGCACACCTAGCAGTGCTAACACTGCGTGGCACCATGCTGCACCCTTGAAAGGATCTCAGGGCACCCTAGTTGAGAATCACTAAATAATAATGCAACAGGTCTTTGTCCTGCTCGTATGAATGCCCTGTGCAATTCAAAGCATATTTGCACTGCTCTCACTCAAGCTGGGTTCATTTGAAAGGAAATAACCCTGGTACAGTTACTTGAGTTAACCCTTCAGTGTAGAGAAGCACTAAGACTATTTGCGATATTACCCTCTAGTGCCTGCCAATTGTCATGTGAGGTGAGCGACCCCTGCAATAGGCTGAAGAAATATAAGTGATAAGCCTGCCAAAAAAATAAGGCAACTACTTAAAACTTTTCCCCAGCCATGTGAAACAGTGCTTTTTGTCTGCAGATCACAGGCTCAAATCTGCTCCTGCTTGCAATCCAAAGCCATAATGTACCAGATAGCTCTTCCACGGTGAGTATGAAATGAGCTGGAGGCCTCAATCCCTCCACTTGTGACCAAATGCTCATGCCAAGAAAAGCCCAATTACAGCTAACACCCCTAGCACTTAAGGGTTATTACACAGATCCCGCTCTCTAAATTACAAGGTGCTGGAAAAGCATCCTGCCCTAGAAGTCACAAAGACTGACAGCTTGTTCTGATGACGCAGGGCTTGTACCCGAGTGTCTTGCGTGGGTGGAATTCTGTGGAACTGGTCTCTCCAGCACTGAGAAGAGTCCAGCCTCCCTGCTTATGCTGTGAGAATTAAATTCTCTTCATAAACATGGTGGTTGTTTTCTAATTCATCTCCAGCCTCTTGAACTATTGCACCAAAAAACAAGAATGCCCCAGGTATTATGAGACAGTCAAAGCTGCTGGCTGATGTTCCTGGGATAATCTAGGGAAATTGTACACTACTGATCTCTGTGCTACACCTATTATGTGCAAAGATGATTGCATGGGCTAGTAAGCCAGCGCTTCTCACCATATGAGACAAAGAACCGCCTTGATTACAGAGAAACACATCTAAATTGGTGACATCTGATGTGCACAGCACAAAGAATTTGCTGCAGACTGCCCATGGCAGTGGGAGCGAGGTGGTTCTTTGGGATTTCACAACAAGTCACGGAGCTGGTTATGTTCCTGATAAGCTGCTATAGCAGAAACTTCTGGTCTTGAAATGAACAGAGATGATGAGTGGCCAGGCTGAGAGGGGGAATCTCTCCTCTTCTAGAAAGTGCAAAATGGGGACCCTCTAGTCAAACAGTGCCCTTTAAATACTCAAGGACAAGCAGCCTGATCTGGCCTTGAGTGTGGATGTGTAAGAACTGACTTGGCAGCTACTCAGAGATGAAAGTCCAGATTTTCAGAAGAGCCTAAGGAAGCTGGTTCCTCAACCTCCCTGGCTTCTAACAGGATTTAGGTATTTCAGTGCCATAGGCTGCTTTGAGAGCCTCAGTTTGGAGTTTTATTTGGAAGCTGAACCTTGTGTACTGGCAGGTGGATGGATGACCATCAGTGAACCACTCAGCCTCTGTGGACCTCAGCTTCCTCACCTATACAACATGCCTAAGGCTATTTATCTGCTTTTCTGAAGCACTTTGAGGCTGTCAAGTGAAATGGTGATTTACACATGCTTAGTGTCTCAGTTTTATTGCTGCAGCAGGTACCAGCTAGAGCTGGCTCCTGCTCTCACCCCCTCTCCTGCTGTGGTTCAAAAGCAGACCCCAGGGCTCTTTAAGAGATACCAACTTACTAGCTCTTTTGATTTCATCATGAGATGGAAGTCCCATCTCCAGGGGTTGGGAAAATCTCAACCTACATTTAAAAAACCACCTATATGTCTAATATTCATCGTGAGACGGGAAAACTGTAAAATGTGAAGCCAGGGTAAACTATCATTCTTAACTTTTACTTGTTTTCTGACTACAGAAAAATAATAAGGCAATACTTCTGTTGCAAAGCATTTAGGAGGTCCATAACAGGCAAAAATGATTTTGACACTACGGATTCCTATTTGAAATCTGTGGGTTTATCATGTGAATCATGTTTGCACACCTAACAGGCCTAATGTTGAGCGGCATCCCATGGCAACCATAAAAGGATCTTGCAGCACCTCAGGGTTTCAAGACGTTAAGCACATGAGTAGTCTCATAGGCTTCAACTGCTCTTTTTCACTTGCTCAAAATTAGCATGTGCTTATGGGCATGTGGAACGAGGTCCCGCAGGCACCCGGACTTCCAATACGATGAAACCGATTAGGAACAGAAGTGAAACTGACCAGCCTGTTCTTCTTGCCTCTTGTAACCAAAATGCAAAATACAAGGAAATGGCAGAAGTGCTGCGGAGGTAATTCAATTGTTTAAATTATTTCATTGGTAGTACTAGTCACCTGGGTTTGGTTGTAGTATGTGTTGATCTACTCACACTAGCATTAACCTAGCTGGCTTGGGTAACAAATTCTTGCCTTTAGAAGTCAGGTTGCTAAGCCTATGCCAGTCATTCACGGAGGCAGAGCTGTGTTTTGCACTAGGATTTAAAGGAAAATTACTTCTGCCGCACTAGCCACGGCTGCAATTCCATTTTTGGTAGTGACTGAGAGTCCTTGCATACACAGAGGCACTGGTGCCAGTCCACACTCAATGTAAAAGGAATATCTTGATTTGCCAGTTCTGGATAACGTAGCTCCCAAAATCCGTTGCTTTAATTGAGCACACCCAGAATAGAGGCAGGCTGAAACACTGGTGAAGAAGGAGGGATACTCAGACTCTGCTGGTCATGCTAGTGAGTGCATCTGATGATGTGACATGACAGTGCTAGGGTGGGCACACAGGGCCTGACACATGCCAAGTACCCAGCTAGGTGAATGAATGCATTTCAGCATCCCACACCTAGGGAAGTGTACACCACAGCAGCCCACAGGAGGCTGAACCCAACACCCCCTTTTATTTATCTCTGGACACAAACTATTCTTTTATTTAGAGTTTGTTTGTTTTTTTTAAATAAACCCAGTCCTGCCAAGAAGGGCGGTAGGACATAGGGGAAGGCTGGACAGGTCCCAGGTTCAGCTAGTGACATGTTTGCTGGAGTTCCCAGATCCTGTCAAGGGATCAGGTGACATGGGACATACATTTCTGATTTATTCCCCAATTGTTTCGCAGGCTTTTCCACGGCTTGCCAGTGTTCCTCTCCCCCATCCCCCAGCCCTCCTCCTAAAGGAAGCATGCTCCTGATGCGAGACTATCAGGAATAAGAAAGAAAAGGAAACTGAGACAAAGGCCCTGAAATGAGCTCCCCTCCTGTTCTCTTGGCAAGGAAGGGAGAACACTGACTCTAAGGGAAAAGGTTCCCAGGGAGAAGGTGTTAAATACCCTTCTCCCCGTGCTGCTGTCACCTCACAGTCCCCAGGGTGTGAGAATCAGACTCTATTATCCCCTCATTAGGAACTAACATACTGTACTAACCTTTTCACATGAAAGCTACAGTCTGTTCCCAACAAAAGCTGACAGTTCGTTCCCAGAAGTGAAAAGGAAGGAAGGGGGAGTGGAGGGGGGGGGAAGGAGAGGAGGGAAAGAAAAGAAGCCATAGTGGCAGGGGCTCTGGGGCAAGCCAGGCTTCCATATGCCAGCACTGTTGAGACCACTGGCCAAGTCCTGATGGGCACTCTCCAGGGCTTCTCATTCCTTGAACCCCAATGCTAAGTGCTATGCATGCCACCTGCTGAAAGAAGTGACACCCTGACACCAGCTATGGCTGTGGCAAGAGCCTCAGTGCTGATCTATGAGATGGACCCAGGCTAGCGCTACACAGTGAGCCTGAGGGTTTTGATGATATGGCCTGCAATGTGGGTAGTGGGTTCCTCAGCAAACCTGAGACACTCTCTGGCAGAGCCAAACCCCAGTAATAACCCCCATATTTGAAGGGCCAGCCTTGCAGACCATGGACCTCTGTGAACTTTAAAAGCACCCTTGTTACCTAGACTTGCACAGAAGCTGGCTGGGAACTCCAGCCAAACATGTCACTAGCTGAACCTGGGCCCAGCCTTCCCCTATGTCCTACCACCCTTCTTCTATATCTTACCCAGTCTGTTACGAAGACGACTGAAGGAAGGGTATATGGGTGGTATGGCACCTGGATTTCTCCCCTATTTAGTCACACAGGGTGTTTTTCCACATACTCTGGGAGTTGGAGGGGGAGAGCTTTAATTAGAGCCACTCTAATTAAAGTATTAAAGTAAGTCCCCTGCACTTCAAAATGGTGATGGGGGCACTTTAACTAAAGCTCATTGAAAGAACTGTAGTTAAAGCATCTCTGTCACCATTTTGAAGTGCGGGGACACTGATACACAAGACATGGAAGTTCACTGGAGCATGCTCCAGCAGCCCCACTTCATGGAGTGAGTCTGTTCCAACGTGCTGTAATTACAGTGCGTCACAGCAGCCTCCCAGTACATCTTCAGGCACCCACAGATACTGAGCGATCAGGAAGCAATGTAATAAGCCTGCGTTGCTGGGGGAACAGAGACTGCACAGTACCTTACAGAGAACTGTAAGGTTGTTTACCTAGTGCGGGATGCAATACTGTTTGGGCTCTTCCTGATTCTTCATGATGTAATAAAGAGATCTCCAGAAGGACCTTTGTTAAAAGAACAATAGGTTCTTTTTCTTGATTACCTTCCCTATTTTTAGCCATGGCCTCTTTGGATGACTTGGACAAGTGCATTTGAGAGGTTTCTCACCCCTTACTAGAAGGAAATGGAGTGCTGAATGCTGAACAAAGAGAGCGTTGCTCCTGAGTGCTTGGGTTAAACAGGTGTTAGCTACACAAAGAACTATGGAGAGCAAAAACTCAGAATAAAAACCTCTTCCCCTCTCAGCTAGACAGGTGTCACTCCATCGGCGTGTCCTGTGTCATAAACCAGCCAGGTCCTTACTAGATCTCAGAGTCTTCCAGAGCAGACAAAATTCTAGTGTGAAAAATAAATGTGGAGAGGAGAAGAGACAGACAGAAAGACAGGCTTACAGCCATCTTCTCCAGTAATGAAAACCAAAATAGCTAGGATCCCCTTTTATTTCATTTGCAGATTCTCAGTAACATACGTCTTGAGCTGTTCATCTCTAACTCCACCTGCTCTGTTACTGAACCTTGGTGTTGGAAAGCTTGCTTTGAGAGCCAATAGCCTACCACCCTGTAGTATGAAGGTGGCTCCTTCTGTATGGGCTACTCACCTTAGGTGTTCTGAGAAAGTTGGCACTTTCTGTACTTTGAACATTTGTTCACTGGATCCTGGGTGGAGACTATGGACTTGTTTCCCACACCCACAGGCCACTGGAGAACTAGGGGATGCTGCCAACATGTGATCCCCTAATGGGGTAATTAATGACACTCATCACTTTATACAGTAATTTAATTAAAACTAGTAAAATGTATCGGTGCTGCATGCCTGGATACACACTGTAGCATGTCTGGGTGCAGCCAGCCTGGGGGTGACCCAGGGGGCATGAGTTTACTCTCTTGAGGCAGCTGAGCTGCTCTTTCAGGGAGGTCATTTTTCTTTTCAGCTGCTGTAGTCAGATTTGGGTCAGCAGGTTCGCTGTAAACACACCAGGAGACTGGATTTCAGAAGGAAGCAAAGGCAAGATAAGCGCATACAGTCTACAGGGGCTTTTGCTGGGCTGTGGCTTTAGCTAAGCACCCACAGTCTGTTGTACAGCAAAATGCCTGTCAGGCCCCACAGCTGAGAAACAGTTTAACTCATTGTCTAGTGCAGGTGCCTAAGGGGCTCTAACAATGAGTGCAAACATTGCCATATGCCAGCAAATAGCTGCTCTAACATGCATTTGCTGTTATTATTTACAATATGTAGTTCAGATCACAAATGAAAGCAGGGCCCCATTCTGATGGGTGCTTATACACAGGGTGAGAGACAACCCTTGCTCACAGAGACCAGAAAGACAAGGCAGACAAAAGGGTAGAGAGGAAAGATGTACAGAAAAGTGAAAGAACCTCCTGAAGGTCACACAATACATCTGTGGTAGTGCCCAGGACACAACCCATCTCCTGACTCTCACTTCAATACCCTACCTGCTAGACCACTGAAAGGTTGCATTGAGAACCTTTTAAGGGTGACACAGGGTGCCATGCAATGTTAGGTGTTGCAAACATGAATCACAAGCTAAGTCCAGAGATTTCAAATGGGAATCCATGGTGTCAAAACCATTCTGACCAGTTGTGGTCTTTCTAAGTTCTCTGCAACAGAATTGTCTATGTCTAGTATTTTTATGTAGTCCAAAAATGACTAAAAACTAAGAGCTGGCATTACCTGAAAGGCTGAGAACTAGTCTGTTAGACCCTGCTGCCTCTTCCCTTCAGCAATTGATGATTAAGCCTTACCCCAGGCCTGGGAAGTAAGCCTCATCAGACCTCCACTACAGATGGGAAACTGAGGCACAGCTAGGGGAAGTCACAAAGTGAGTGGGAACAAAACACAGAAGTTTCAGCCCAAACCCTCCTCTGTCTTGGTGCTTCACAGCACGTGCAGGCAGTTTGGCACTGGGCATCCTGTTTTGGGCCATTAAGAATCCCTTTTACCTAGCAAACGTTTGGCTGTTTCTTTCCTGGATGATGGAGAGAAGGCCTCCCTGATTTCTTTTTAGGGAGCTATCCATGTACATGTTTGCCCTCCCTCTTTCTGGATCTGCCATGGCATTTGCATTCCACTCCTTTTCAGTGCCTCTGCCTCATGCTGCTGCCTGCAGTGGACGTAGGTCATTGCACGGCAAACCTAGGGCCCTTGCACCTCCTTGCTCTGTTGCACAGGGATTTTGCTAGGGATATCATCTGGTCTCTCATCAGCA
>NW_017728925.1:1124848-1158743 GCF_001723895.1 Crocodylus porosus
TCCCCCAAATCCAAGTTTTTTCTGCAATTAAAATGAAACACCACTCTGTCTCTCTGGGTATCAGTTGAATACACTGATGCATTTACAATTTTAAAGCAATTTGGAAGCCTACCAGTGCCGCAGTCATTACATAGTGGGGGAACTGCATGGGAAACTTTACAATAAAATTGAAACACCACTCTGTCTCTCTGGGTATCAGTTGAATACACTGATGCATTTACAATTTTAAAGCAATTTGGAAGCCTACCAGTGCCACAGTCATTACATAGTGGGGGAACTGCATGGGAAACTTTACAATAAAATACATTCTAAATACCTATATATTTTGGCATTTGATTTCAGTTTTATTATCATGGAAAATCAAAGCTCCCCCTTCACTCACCAGGACATGGGTCCAGCTGCCAGTGCCTCAATCTGCTCCCCCTCCTGCCTCCTCCCAATATCATCTATGCCCCATACAACCTGGTCCCCCCCCATGCATCTCCTATGCCCCCCTCCATTGGCTTACCTGCAGGCAGCTGTGGGATTTGCTCTCCACCGCTGCCTGGCTGTATTGCTGGCCACATGCATGTGGCCCAGCCCCAAGCAGCCCTTGCAGGCTGGAAATCTGACCACCTGCAAGGAGAAACCCACAGTTTCCCATGTTTTTCTCCTTTTAAAGGAGAAAATTCACATTTTTCCATGACAAACGGATCCCTGCTCAGCAGGAAACCTGCTGTTCCTTCCTTGGCATAGAGGCACCTGAAGTTTAGGCCCTGACAGGGTGATTCCTGCTTGGAACAGAAGGGGTGTGTGTCATACAGTCAAGGCACATTTGTGGTGCTATCTGCTTATTTTCAGGAATGTCTACTACCATGTGCTTCCCTGAGCATGTGGGTTTGGCAAAAATCCTAAATCAGACACTCCAGGCCTCCAACCCACACAGCAATTGTCTTTATGGTCACATACAGTTTCCTGTGCCTACTCCAAGTGCATGGACCCCATGCTTAGCCCCTGAGTTAGAAATCCAGGAAAAACTCTTAGCTCCACAACCTCCTTTAAAGGTCACGGGCTACAGCTAGTAACCAGGCTCCAGGCATTGCCCCATCTTGTGTGCAGTGGTTCTGCACTCTGACTCTCAGTTGCATCTGTTGTCCGGCATGAAGGAGAACACTTTAGCTGCCCATTCACTGTCCCATGGCCTGTGACTTGCAGCCAAGCCCCCTGACAACCACCATCAACACCTTTCAGCATTACAGCACCCTGCTCTCCAGCCCCATCAGTATTTGGGGAAATTTACCTATTCCTCCCAATGACAGCCAAATCCCTAGCCACACTGGCATTCAGCTTATGGCACTGGACAGGGCTCAGCATGCTATGAGGATACTCCATTAGGGAGCATGATTTCTCGATGCTCTTTAACCCTGCCAAGCATTCGGAATATACACGCATGGTACAGACACAAATATTTGCTTTGAACCGCTTCCCTGACCCCAGGCATTTGAATGTGGCTTCTCACTAGCCACACTGGGGCCTAGGGCTGGAAGCTGGCATAAGGCCATGACTCTTGGGCCTACATCTGGCCGGAGCTGTTGGCAGTCTAGCTCTGCTCAGAGGAGAGGAAGAGCTCGCTAAGTAGCTTCCCTTGAGTTGCTCCTGCATGTTCTACAGTGGCCGTGAGGCTGGCTGACAGTGACGCTCTCAAAGCAAGCGCAAACGTTATGCGGATTCTGGATGCACGTGCGCTGTGAGAATCGGGGCCGTAGTCCCATTCCAGCACACACAGGGAGATACCATAGTTCCTCAGTGCTTTTCTGCACCTGTTTAATGTTAGTGCTGTGCAAAATGTCCTGGATGAGTAATTCATTCTCTGAACAATGCAGTTCCAGACTGACCAAAATTATTTACCAAATTTACAGCATCTGCTGCAACAGGCTACTTGCAAGGAAAGCTCATTCCTCCCCAAACCAGTTAGTCTCCAGGGGTGCCTGTACATGAGCTGGAGGCTGCTCTGACGTGATGTGATTATAGCGCCTTGGAGCAGACTTGATTAATCAAGTCGGTTGGAGCATGGTAAGTACCACGCTTCAGCCAGCCTCCACGTCTAGTGTATCAGTGTCCCCACGCTTCAAAATGGTGGTGGGGGCGTTTAGATAAAGCACCCCTACCTCCATTTTGAAGCATGGGGACACTGATACACAAGACACTCTGGGTGATTTAATTAAAGCAGCTCTTGGAGCCATTCTAAGTAAAGCGCTCCCCACCCCAACCCCAGAGCATGTGTAAAAACACCCTAAGATGCCACCTTGCCATGCCTTCTACCAAATTCAATTTGGGCAGGAAAAATAATGAGAAAGTCAAAAAGTTGTGATTCCTTCGGGAGTTTGAAATTGGTCTAAATTAAATCATTAAAAAAGGTAAAAGAAAAAAACTTCAGTTTGAACAAAATGTGCTGCTCCCCCTGAAATTCCCCCACTTCCCCATTCCTGATTTCACGTTTGCTAGCCACTTTAGCCAGCAAACAAACCAAATGACTCTTGACATAACTCTACTGAAGACATTCTGGCTTTTCGGATCTTGAAGCAGCCAAGCAGCAGTGTTGGCAGTCCACATGGAATGTATCAGTAACACTACATAGATTAACTTGCTCTGCCTGTCTCCAGCGCCTTCTCAAGGCCAGTCATAAACACCTAACACATGCTCCTGTTGCCCCAGCAGTGGTCTTGGGAGGAAGAACGAAGAGATGGCAGCACTTCAGGAGCGCTGTGCTAAGCTCTGAGGGATGAAATGGCCTGGATACGTTTACCCCAGAAGCAACGGGGCTGCTAGGAGAGTTGTGTTCTGCCTCTCTGGCTGCAAACTGTTGTGAGAGGCACTGAGATGAGTTACAGAGCTCTAGGAGACTACCTCGAATCAATCCCAACTGAGCAGAGTCCAAAAGACCCTGGAGGAAGAAGAGGTCCATCACCAGTGCTCATGCTGCACACAGAGAAAAAATGAAAATACTAGAAAAAGAGCCTCACCAGGAAGCCTAATAAGTGTCTTTGGGAAAGCTGCGGATGGCCCTTTTGGGCTAAGCTGTTATCCAGCTCTTCTGAGCAAAGCATACACGTTCAGCTCCCCAAGCCAGTGCAGAACTCCGACCAGCAACCTAAGCATGCTTTACAAGACGTCAAAAACAACCCCATAAAAGCAGGTTACAGGGCCCTTTGAAGCAGAACGCCCCTTGGCGGCCTGGCAGACAGAGACACATCTGCTCTGTTCATGTTTAGTCTGACTCCTCTCAGGATTATTGCTCCTCCAGCTTTTGTCTTGGCCAAAGGATTGTTCATAATAAAAGGGGACCTGCCTCTCTGCTGTCTGTGCCTTGCTAAATTACAGAGTGCACGCGGAGATGACAGATTAGGCATCAAAACATCAGCCTGACACACAGCCAGCCCCCTGGAGAGCATCCAGGGATAATTAGATGTTGGTTAAACTACAGAGAGAAAGACCAAAAGATCCAGTGACTTGGGTTCTTAAAAGCACTGCAGACACCATCCGATCTGTCATGTCTCCAACACCTCACCGGCCAGAGCACCGGAGCTGGACTGGAGGTGCTGCTTCTCTGTCACCCAACCGGAAGGCTTGCCTCCTTGAGGCTGAGGTCTGGGGTCAATCCTGCTCTGGGTCAGAAATAAGGGCTGGGGTGATTTTTGAGAGGCCAGCAAAACCCTGAGACACTTACCACCCCTACATGCAGGGCAAAGTGCACCCAAACTCAGGACGGGAAAAGGAGTTAGTGAAAGATCAGCGTGCGCTCAAGGATGGGAAACAGTTCTTCTCCATTGCTACTCCTCCTTGCTCTGCTGGCCCTGCTCATTCCCACTCAGCAGTTGGCCCAGCCCCCAGTGACATCCCTGTAGAAATTCCTGCATGGTACTGCAGTAGACGGAGCCTGATCAAGCACCATGCTCATACAGCTCAGCGACCAATACTTTCATTAGTGGGTTTTTATTGTATGGCTGACAAAACCAAGGAAAGGAAGACACAATGCCAGGATCACAGAGAGAAATGCCAGGAGACCCGGTGT
This sequence comes from Crocodylus porosus, assembly GCF_001723895.1. Lineage (NCBI taxonomy): Eukaryota > Metazoa > Chordata > Crocodylia > Crocodylidae > Crocodylus > Crocodylus porosus. Next base: position 1,128,900 of record NW_017728925.1, read on the forward strand.
CAAGAGGAGGTTATAAGGGCCACTCAAGTTTCATTCTCGGTCTTAAGAGAAAGCCCGGTGCGTGAGGTGCACCCCTTCTAGCTGACCTCAAACAGCAGCTGGGAGTCAGGTCTTCATTTCCTTCTCCTCTCACCCAGGAACGGGTGGGTACATTAACAGGAGTGAGAGTTGAGAGAGGATCAGACAGACTAAACACACAGCATTATGGTGAAAAATAATCACACTGCACCTTCCCTGAAGACCATAAAGATGCATTAGAAATTACCACCAGAGCAGAGATTGACACACTCTCTTCTAACACCTTCTATCCAGCCTCTGCTAAGGTGGACTAACCCCATTCAGGAGGGGCTAGTACTGTATATGATGGGGCTGGTAAAGAAAAGCAGCACCTGGCCACAGACTGAGTTCTTCCACAAGCCCAGCTGAAGGTGGGTATTGTCATAGAGCTCTTGTCTTTATGGTAGGTAGGTAGAAAAGGGAGTGGTGGGTTCCACTGGTTGGCTGCCGCTAGAGTTATGGGGCAGTGAGTTTGGAAGGCAGCCTTCTTCCAAGGACTGACCACTTTTATTATTTGGATGCATTTGGGTGAAACACTTCTGTCCCTCAGCTGTGGCAACTGTTCTGGAAAGCTGGCAAGGTGGGGTGGGTATATAATAGGGTAGGTCCCTATGAGTTTGGATAAGCACTTGGGTTTTTAGATCAGCAGTTCTCAAACTTTTCTGATAGTGGCCCCAGCACCAGGCCCACAACCCCATTTCTAGAACTGAATTTCCATCAGGCTCATGCCCCCACTTGTAAGTGCCATCACCTCAATTGAGACCTTGACCCTTCATTTGGGAACTACTGTGCTATAAGTCCTCACTGGGTTAGAGCCCGGCTCTTGAGTACCACTAAGCATGTTCAACTGCAGAGACTTCCTGGACTGGGCTGCATTCTGAATGTCCCCTACACTTGCTACGCCTCTGGAGATGACCCTGGAATCCATTTCCAAATTTTGGGCCTCCTTTTTTTCAGAAAAATCCAGAATCCATTTAGCATATATCTGAGGCAAAATTGAAAAGCCTTCATTGTTCAGCCCCACCAATGCGAGCTCCTGATGCAGACAGCTAGAGCCTGGCACAATCCCGTCAAAACTCTATCAACAACTGCTGCCAACTGTGACCTCTGATGGCTGCTCAGCTGCCAACGTGCCCCTTTGCTAGTACTCTGGGACTTGTTAAACCTCTTGTATAAATACCACAGGCAGGAACTCTGCAATATAATAAACTTCAGAACTGCATTCTTAAAAGGCAGATTTTGCAATTTCCTCCTTTGAGGGTCTGATATTATTAGCAATAAACGTGACTTCTTTCTAGGAGTGCAACAAAAAAACTCAGCAAAAGCTTTACTTTCATGACTCCCAGAGAAAAGTTTCAGTGTCCTGTGCAATGGACGGAATTGGTGAAAAGTACACACAATCTTTATGGGTATGCTGGCATGTCAGGACACATGGCATCATTGTCTTGTATGATCTCAGACAGCCTGTGTTGCCTCAGCTTTTCTATCTGTAAAATGGGGATACCTGTCTGTCCCTATAATGTGCTTTGAGATTTCTGGATCAAGAAGGTAACATAAAATGTCAGGTAAGAACAATATTGTTGCCACAAAGCTGTCTGTTTGCTCAGGCACATGAGATCATTTAATTCAGCTGAGTGCATTGTTATCCAATCTTTTTGTGCAAAGATAGGACTTTGCTGACACAATGGATGTGTATGCAGTTTGCATTCCTCATCTCTTTAAGTGGAGCTATCAACGGCTTGACTCAGCTGGGTAGTTTCAAAACATCAGCATTGCAACTACTCAGTTGTCCTAATCAAGTTCAGCAGACAAGCAATGCTGTTTCCAATGCACATCTCTATCAAATGCACACTTCCATTCCTGTCACTTGCCATGATTTGCTCAAAATGCTTCACCATAAGGATGTTTGCACGGACTGCTGCCTTGACTTCTATGTATACTGAGCCAAGACGCACAGTTTCACATATGGGCACCAAGAGCTCTCAGGCTCTGAATGAGGCAGGAATAATATTAGGGTTCCTTATAGGGTTCAAGTCTCTGCATTTCCCATTGACATCTGAGGTTTGAATCCAAGGCAAAACACAGCCCAATTTGCCAAGCCTTGTGTAATTTCTTATCTCAGGGCAAAGCTGCAAGGTTCAGTCACCATCAGTGTGGAATTATAAATTGGCTCAGATAGACATGAACATTTCATTCTCCTCCAAGTTTTGGCTGGGTTTTGTATTTGGACTGAAATAAAGTTTTGTGTGTACCCACAGTAAGCAACTGCAAAGGCAGGAGTCCATTCTGCTGCCACATATTTCCTTAGTGAACATTAAGGGCAAAAGTATCTAAGAGTCAGATGAAGCATTTCTCTCTTCCACAATACTCCCTTCACTTCCAGCAAGTGGATTTTCATGATCTTTTAATAAATATTGATGACTTAAAAGTATGTTTGCACTCCCCATTTCCTCATGTAGGCCATGGAAGGAAACAAAACTAGGGAAAGCCTCTACAAATAACATGACTTTGTAACTCTGAGTGCTCCAGATAGTCCTGGAATCTCATGGGAAAACCCTGTCTCACTTTCCCAGCCCAAGCTGGTCTGAAAAATTCATATATTACACATGCTCCTGTGAAACTCTAGGTTTCATCCAACCTCTCCTTAACAGCACAGATGCAACTACTACTAGTTGCCGCAAAGCTCACTTTTCTGAGTTCCTATCTTATTTTCTCTCACGCTTGTAAATGTACCGTACAAATCTGATTTGGACAATGCGGTGAGGCTGGGATCCAAGTTACACAACCAGAGGTTTGTCGTGTTCTGTGCAATCCACCCCACCCCATCTATAACCTGCCTCGTGGCTTGCGCCAAACCCATCCACATTGTGTTTCTTGTTTCTAGAGCACAGCCTTTCTAGGAATCAAACTGCCCACCACTTGTCTTTCTTCCTGTGCTTGGCTCTAATTTAGAGCAGTAGACGGGAAGTGGGATCTGGAAATCAGGAACAGGAAGTTGTGGGACTGCTGCTGCTGGACTTTCTGTGCTTGCACCCTGCAGTGCCCGGGTGTGTTCTGAACAGACTGAAGGGAAAAAAGGGGTAGGAGCAGACTCTGCTTCTACATCAGGAGTTTGGCAGAGCTTCTGACTCAGGCAGGACTGTCTCCAGGATGGATGTTGGGGGGTTGCAAGTGTCAGCTGCATTGGGCTTGAAAGCAACCCTAAGATCAACCAAAGCTATTAGTGTAGATACAGCCTGTGCTACCTACCTCTGCTTGTAGACAAGCTACACAACATGGCGCTTAAAATGGTAGTGGACTATACTAGCACTCCTACCTTTTCTGTCAGTGGCGGAGCTGAGCTAGTGGTGGCAAGAGCAGGAGGACTTCGGCAAAGCTGCAGCCCAAACCCATCAGTCAACCCCTACCTGGAGGTGTCAGTTCTGATTCTCAGGCACCTTTCAGCTGACACGGAGTACAGCCACAGAGTTGCCATGCCCGTTGGCAATCTCATCCATGGCATAACCTCAGCTCACCACTTACTGCAAAGGATATCCTGGGAAACTTCCAACTTGGAAGCAAGGAAGAGATGAAGACAGGATTCCCCGAGAAAAAAAAGATTCACCGAGGGAAAAAAAAGCAGTAACCTTGCTGTCTGTGTTAACTGAGGGTATCAATGTACACATGGTACCAGACAAAAAAGGCAAAATTACAGCTGTAAAATGCTCCGTGCAGCTTCCAAGATTTCCAAACAGGCCTATAAAGAACCTTGTTCTGTTATTTAATCCTTTGTGGTGGTGAAAGATCCTATGTACCAACATCCTTGCAGTGCAAATCTCTCCAACTCTCTGCAGAACAGGAATGGTAAGAGGTGGGACAATACAAGCTTCTCTCACCCTATGATACCTCAGCAGTGATCTGGCCTGGAGGACACAGCTTCTCAGAGCAGTTCAGTTTACAGGGCCCTTTTGGTCTTTGGCCGCTCCACAGAGAATGCCAATGAGTGGGCAATGCTTGATGTCACTTTTACGATGTTCATTAAGTACAAGGGTGAGGTTGCTGTCTCAATTCATATCAGCTTCCACACAGCCACCAGATGGTATCCCAGGCAGTAGGAACTGAAGTGAATGAGTGAAAAAGCCTACATCTCATGACTGATTCCATCTCTCCGTTAGACTGTGAAATCAGCACAGCACTGACACCTTCTCATGCTGCTTTGGCTCGCTAGGTTTTTCCATCCAATCATCTGATATGATCTTTCTCCCACTCATATTCCTCTTGCCAGAGCCTCTGGCTGTGGACACCCTATTTGTTACCCAGAAATCTTTGAGCACATGGAACACAACAGATATCTAGCACTCCTGGACTGAGCAATGGGATACTGGGACGCTGTCTGACAGAAGCAAACCTTGCCCTATAATGAAGTGTTAAAGGTGTTAAATAGCGTTAAAAGTGGAGCCAGGGCATGGCACTCAAGCATGGGACTGGAGTTTAATCAAACAACAGTGGAAGAAGAGTCACCGGGGGAGAGTGGTTTGGTTGGGAAAAGAAGAACGATTCTTTCAGGGGAACAGGATTTGAGCGACTCTAATGGTTTTAAATGATCCATCTGGAAGAGATGTGAAGGCCTGGCGTTAGGACAGTGATGGGCAATTGTTTTGGGCTGAGGGCTGCTTACTGAGCTTTGGCAAGCCATTGAGGGTTGCATGACAGGCAGCCAGGGGCAGATAAATATTAATTTTCTAAATTTTTAGGGGCCGGATAGAATGGCCTGGCGGGCCGCATCTTGCCCACCCCTGGGTTAGAAGGACACGGTCCTGCTGGAGACCACAAACTTGTGAACTTAGCCAGAGCTGAACCTCATACCATGGAAACGAACCTTGTACCATGCATCCTACTCAGGCCAAGAGGGCTGCTATATAAACTCTTTTTAACAACACTAATGGCACATCATACTGAAATGTCCACAACGTGCAAAGCTTTTTAAAGCTTACTTCAAGGGCTAGGCTTTTGGAGAAGAAACACCTCTGCTCTTTCTATGCTCACATTGGGATATCCAGAGTAGCCACGCCATGCAGAGAAGTGACGACTGCAAAGTCCTATGTAGTGATGGGTCTCATACAAGAATTTTATGCACACATATTTCAAAGAAAAGCCCAACAAAGGGTCCTTTGGATAACAAAACATTTGCAGAAAACCCCACCCTCCCATTCCTATGCGGAGCACAGACAAAGAAACGTGGGGCTGCTCAGACCTTTTCAGTCAGGGAGACCACTCTCTTCCCTAAGCCATGCAGAATGAATGACTCCTTCAGGAACTGGCCCTAGGAGATTCACATCCATTTGGCCAATACTGACTACGTCGCTGGCTGTGCCTGCGTTGCACTGCCTGCTTTCTGCAGTTGAAAAGACTGCTCTGACTATCTCAGCTTGAAATCTTACCGCCTGTGGTAGCAGAAGCTGTGCTACAACCTCCAATTTTTTTCTGAAGAGAACTCTGCGTCCGCTGCTGGTTTCTGTGTGAGCAGTCAGTGCACTTCTCACAGTAACTGAGACACTTCTGTTACCCTGGGAAAGTACAGGGTTCAGGGCGATGCCTTCACACCATGCTGAGAGCACCACAGCATAGACAAGAGCAAAACAACTGCTATGCTTCCACTCATTGCTCCTCACCTCAGCACTGCTCAGCCCTGCTGACTGCTGGTTCTTTCATCTTAAAGAGCAAGTGGCCCTTTTATCTTAATCTAACTGTATTTAAATGAGAAACTGCATGGCAGCTCTGCTCTGATTGCAGCAGCATTCGATTTCTGCAGACAGCCTGGGTGATTTCCACAAACCTCAGCAGTTAATTGAATATAGGTCAATAGGACCAAAGCAGCTTGTACTTAAAACACAACTGTCTTCCTCTGTTTGCTCTGCTCAGTTTAGGCCACTTGGAAAGATTCTGCTCACCAGCAAAACCTGTTTCCAATGGGTGAGGAATGAGTGGATGCCAGGCCCCAAACCCCTCAAACTGTGGTGTCCAGACAGGGAGGCAAGAAATCACTGGGCATGTCTATACAAGATGTTTACTGCCCAGTTGACAAATTAACTGCACAGTAAAACTTCTCGGCATCTATATGTGCACCCCTACCAAGGCGCATAATACAAATAAACTCCATAGCAGGGTAGTCTTGTCAAATATTAGTATTGTCCTGCTGCAGAATTTTTTTGTGCAGAGCAGAGCATGTGTACATGCTGCACTGATTGGCAGGGGAACAGGGTGCTTCAGTGCAGGCTAACCAGCAGACAGCCTTGGCACTGACGCACTGTTGTGTCCTAGCTAGCTGCTTCACAGCACATGAAGTTGGCAGGAGCAGCCAGCCCAAAGCTGCTCCCTCCTGGCTCCATGTGCAGCAAGGGGGCAGACTGAGGCATAAGGTTGCTTCAGCATGGGGGGTGTCTACTGACTAGCCCTGCACTGTAGGGCACCCATGTGCTTCAGCCAGCCCCTCTGCAGTACGTGGAGCCTGGCTGGAGCAGTCCTGGGCCGGCTGAGCCCCTGGGTCCCCTGCCAGCCTGGGCTGCTCTGACCAGGCTCCATGTGCTGTACATGAAAAAACTCTGGAGTCTATTGCTCCGGAGTTTTTTGCTCCCGGGCGCACATTTATATGGCTTATTTAAAGAGGCTCTTTTAAGATGGCACATTTAAAGAGCAATAAACTCCAGAGGTTATTTGTGTGCATTAATTATACATGTAGATGGCCCCGCTGTTAGATGTCCCCGTCCACATCCTAGTTAATAGGTTCTTCCTATGCTCTACACATGAAAATCTGGCCCCTCTTAGGTGCCTAAAGACAAACATAAGTGCCATGTTTGCTTTTTAAATTGATGCAGTGTCAGTAAGCTGATGTTGGGCTTGAATTTGGCTCTGTTAGCCCTGGTTTAAATAAGGAATAACTCCACTCCTCTCATCGAGTTCAACTGATGTAAAGTCAACCTATGTACAAGGCAGAACCACAGACTTAGTTGTGCAGTACAGGTGGAAAGACTCAATGTGCAGACAGGCTACACACAGCAAAAGCACAGGCATCCTACAGAACAAATGACTTCCTAGATGTAGTCTCCAAGATCCAAGTGTCACACCCAGTCAAAGTGAGCTCTACCATCAGTCAGACAAATCACTGCCAAAATCGATGGTGAGATGACAAAGCAGGATTTAAGCCAGGCTGGATACAAGAAGACACAAGCACAGAAAACACAACTGCTACTCTCAGAGGACACCTAGAGAGTTCCTGGTCAACAAAATACTGCCAAATCTTAAAATAGGGATGGGATCATTTATAATCCGGCATCACCCAAGAAGGAGGTGTGTGATTGCTACATGATATGAAATAAAGGCTCACGGGGATGCTATAAAAATTTGAGAGAGAAAGAAACTGAGAACGAAATCTAAGGCCTCGAAACCCAGTAACTTCGAAAAAAAACAGTGAGGTGATTTTCAAAAGCATCAGTGACTTAGGCCTCTCAGTTTAAGTTAGTGAACCCTGTGCTCTTAAGCCACTTAGACACTTCTAAAATTTCTCCCAAACATTCTCTGTTGAGTTTTATTAAAAGTTAGTTACCCTGTTGGTGCAGAGTATACTAGGAAGGACCCCTGCATATGCAGATGGCCATTATGGCTTAGATCTTATTTACACCAGGGGAAAAGAAACAGGCCTGAAAGTGCTGCAGATTAGAGTGGTGCCACTGGAATAAGAACATGACCCTGCGTAACAGACTGCATCATGCTCATTGAGGCAAGGATTATTCTGTTACCCAAGCCTAATCAAGAGTTCTTGCTGTGCTCATTGTACAGACCTCATAAATATTATTGCTAAGCCACAAGACTGACATAGGTCAGCGCTGGCAAGGTGACCATGCCGGTTTTCTGGGTTTTTTTGTTTTTGTTTTTTACCAAGTCACGCTATCAAGCATAAAGCAAGTGTTTAAGGAGATGCTACATGAGCAGTCGGTGTTGATCAAAGAGCTTCAACAACACATGTGCCTGTAGGAGAACTGTGGCAAACATGTTCCAGTTCAAAAGAAAAAGCTACAGTATGTGATTGTATGTGCTGCATTATTCATGGCTCCAAGGAAGACGTTGCCAATGCATGCGATACATAAACAAATCTCGGGTAACATTTTCTGCAGAGAGTTGCAGGTGATAATTTGAAGAGTTAAATTATGGCTTGAAGCTGCAGTCTGAGCCTCTCATTTAATGTCTTTGGTCAGAACAATTTGGTGTCCTCCACCACACTGACTCACGTGGAATGAGTCTGGCATTAGTTCTGAGGCAGGGAATCTATAGATGGAGATATAATGACACAGCTTTAAAGCACCTGAGCTGTACTACCTAAACCACATGAGAGTGGAACATGCCCTTGGGCTACAGGAAACACTGGAGGGGGCAGGAAGGGCATAAGGGAAAGGAAATGCACTAGACAGAAAAAAAGCATGGTTTGTGAGCCATCATAATGCTGCCTTTGCTTATAGCCGAAGGACCAGCCCAACACAGTGGTGATGCTGCAAATTCAGGGGGATGAGAAAGACACCAAAAAATGAAAGAACTGCTGAGATCATGTTGCATCTGGATGCAGTTTGCCGATTCAGCAGTGCCACTCTGGTGCCAATGCAGCTTTGAGTGCAATCAGCATAGCCAGAATGAGCTGCTGCTATGTCTCAGCCAAATCCCAGGTCAAAGAAAGTCAGGAAACAACTGAAACATGGCTGAGAAAACCCCATGGGGAGGACAAAAAAAGCCACAATGGCTGCCTCCAGATGAGGGTGAACGTTTGGTTCCCTGAGGATAGCTAGTGGTGGGGCATCTTGTGCCCATGCTAGCTGTCCCTGACGAATGCCTATGCCATGCACTCTCTGGTGCACAGCAGGTTACCCTGGGTGGGGTAGGGGAGGCTGGTGCTAGCACTGGGCTGGCCCGTGCAGCCTTACCTGGGGTTCTGGGGGCCTCCCAGGGCTGCAGCAGCAGCAATCCTGCTGCTTGGAGCCTGGCTGGCAGCTGTGGTGCCACATATGGCATGGCTGCAGTCATCTGGACACGGCCAATGAGGCTGTTTGGTCATGATTATCTGTAAACCTGTCTGTGACAGTGCTAGAAATTGCAGGGTTGTGGGGAGGAAGGGTATACGTACATGTATGTGTGTGTGGGGGGGGGGGTGGTCCATGAAATCCACCTGTCTGCTTGATCTTGTTAAATCTAGTCATTTCAAATGAAAAATCCAAGGTAGAAGTGCCCTCATTAGTATCTTAAAGCATGACCACAGAAGGATATTCATGACTGGAACTGATTTTTTTTCCACCATGAGTTTTACTTTGTACCTGTACTGGCAAGGGTGATGCACAGGGACAGACCCTCAGATGGAGAAGACAGATGCAGCTCCTCCACTGATTCTGAGTTATGGCAAGGGAGGGGCTGGTCCATAGGCTGCTTTTCCATAGTGACTTATGACCGTGTGCACCCAGCCGGAGGTACCTTAAAAGGACCTGATTTTCAAAAAAGTTTTGACAGCCCATATTCAGAATACCAGGCCCCTTCAAGGCACCCCTAGAAGAGCACACAAAGTCACTTGCCACTTCGGCAAACTTCAGCTACAGCTTTCAAGCAGGCGCTATGGCAGGGGAATGTTTTTCTCTACAATTCCTTCTTCCCTCTAGTTCTCCTCTTCAATATTTTCTGTTCCTTGCTGAACTGATGTTTCTCGTCCCCTCATACCAGTTCCCTTTCCCAAGTTCCATGTCTCTTCTATTTATTCTCCTTACTTGGGCCTTCTGCATCCTTATTTTCTCTCTAAATTCCTAGGACTCCTGCGTTCTCTTCCTATCTCGGCCACTGACTCACTGAAGTAGACTCTAGTTTTACCAGTTTGCACCGTGGCTCCCATGTGTTCAGTTCCTCCGAGGGAAGTATTGACAGAAGGGCTCTTGTTACTGGGGCATCAGCAGACTCTGGTGCTCTAATGACCACTGGTCAGAGAGGTTCCACTGGCACATCAACTGGGATGCCAGCAGCTGGGATAACACACTTGCTGTTGGTGACAGTCACGCTGGAGTAGGTGTAAGCAGAAAAAACGAGTTTGCTCCTCTAGGTTATTTGGCTATATTCTACCATGCTCCACCCTCCACCCCAATGTGCACATGCAAACCACAAAGGCATGCATTAGATCAGAGTTTCTCAATCTGTGGGTCATAACTCAGAAGTGGTTTGCAAGAACATATGAAAGGGCCATGAACAAACTTTAGAAATGGATTCTCCTTTAAAGGAGAAAAACATGGAAAACTGCAGGTTTTCCCTTGCAGGCTGGCAGAGGTCTGGCCTGTGAGGGGCTTCTTGGGGCTCCCCTGCCCCACCCCCTGAGAGCTGGGGCCTGAGGGCAGTGGGTTGGGAGTGAGGGGCACTGGGTCAGGAGTGGCTGTGGATGTTTACAAATGGGTCCTGGTACAAAAAGGTGAGAACCATTGCATTAGTTAAGGAATTTTGTTACTGAACTGAATGAAGAGGCTCAAGAGGCTCAAAGCTATGGGAAGGGGGCTGGATGAGTGAGAGCTGCGCTAGAGAAATTAACTGGGATGAAGTGGGAATAGAGGGAGAGACTGGGATAGCTATGTAGTTGTGGTGGTTTGGGAAGGGAAGGAACCTGCCTCTGGCTACTGCTGAGCCACGCGGGGCTCAAGGAACATTCTCGAGGCTGAAGTGACTCAGAAAACAAAGCAGGCAGGGAGTTCCCCCTCTCGCAGGGGTCACTTGGGATGCTTGCACTTCTTCAATCCATTTCCAGTTTGGCTCCTGCTTCTGCCTTTATCTGAAACCGATTTCCGTTGTTTATCCCCAGCACTGCAGATTATGAATGCAACACTATTAAACAGTCATTCTTCTGGCTGTCAGGAATGGCAGAAGTGCCCTAGCTCTAGTGTGAAAACTCTGCACATCTCTTCGATACAGACATCTGTGTGTGTGTGTGTGTGTGTGCGCGCACGCGCGCACAAGTAAGAGAAAGGGCAAAGGGTGTATGCAAAAGCTAGGTGCATAAAAGGTGGGGAGAGTGCATGCATATGTGGGATAAATAGATGTGTGTTTCTAATGGGAGCAAAGTTGTGAAATGGCCCAAACCAAGAAGCATCAGCAGGGGAAATTTTGATTGGAGATGTACGAGTAACTTTCTGACAATGAAGGTGTTCAAGCACAGGAACAGGGGATACTTAAATTCAAGAGCAGGTTAGACACTTGGGGCACTTTTACATGTGCTCCAGGGGTGGCAGGGGTGGCACTTTAATTAGAGTGGCTCTGAGGGCGGCTCTAATTAAAGTGCTGCTGCATCTCGTGTATCAGTGTCCTCATGGTTAAAAATGGCGGCAGGGGTGCTTGAACTAAAGGTCGTTTGATGAGCTTTAGTTCAAGTGCTCCTGCTGCCATTTTTAAGTGCGGGTACACTGATACACAAGATGCAGATACACAAGATACATGTTGGAGCAGCCTCCACACTCATGTATAGGCGCCCCTGGTTGGGATGGTTTAGTCAATGCTGATCCTACCTCAACCAGGGAGTTGAACTGGATGACTTTGTGAGGTCCCTTCCAGGCCTACTTTCCTACGATCCTACTAAACACCTCCCAGAAGTGTCTTTAAGGGGGTCTTTAGGAAAGTTAGTCCTAGCCTAAAAGGTCAAACCGTCTTGAAAAACACACCATGTTCCCACAAGACTCCAGCCAGGAGAATTTATTCAGAATATTTCCCTGAAGGACTGGGACAGATTCACCCAGCCAAGCACCCTACTGATTTGTTTTTGAAGGGAGGCAGAATGAGTTAGGCAGGTATGTGGGGAGGATATTTTGTGGCAAAGCAAAGAGTGATTTATCTAAAAAGATAATGACAATAAAATCCATGTCTAGAATCATTTGACAAAGAGCTATTGTAAGACAGAACTGGAGGACATTTTCAAATACAAGCAGGTCACTTAGGAACATAAACTACACTGGCTCGCAAGGAGATTTAAGCTCCTAAGTGTTCATGTCTCTTCAAAAGTGGGATTGCTAAACATCTTACGAGCATCTGAAAACTTTGCCCACCTGACAGGAACTGGTTCAGTCTTTAAGCCTCAGAAACATAACAGGGATCTTGTACAGAAGGGAATTTCATAGCAAGGGATGAAACAGCCCACACAGGTATTTACCTTCATGGATGTTTCTTCAAGAGTTTAAGATTTCTGTCATTCCTTGTCTTGTCATTAGTACCGTGATGAACTCATCACCAGGAAAGCCTTAAAAGAACAGGATGGGAGGCCTGGGAATGGCGAGGTTCAGATACAGCCAGATCAGGGCTGAAACAGTTAAGGAGGATCAGTGCCGTTTGTCTCACTCCGGAAATCCGGATCTTACCTATTTAAATAAACGTTCCAGGAGGACGGTGCAGCGTTAGGCCTGCTATTGAGTGAACAGGAAGCAGCTGTATTCGATTAGGCAGGACTAATTTGGTGGCTCTGATAGCCTGGGAAAAAAGTCCTGATCCAGAGCTATTTATTTTCTATAGAAAATCAAACAGAAAGTAAACACCCTGGTCACATGGTGAGGGAGGGAGTTAGCATTTCCCTTGCTGCTGGATCCTTCTCAACAGATCTGCAGGGGCTGAGGGAGGAAGAAGAGAGGTCAGTGATAAGGATGGGGCAGTTAATCCTAAAGCGTGATACTGCCCAACTAATCTACGGGTCAGCTGAGGCAGGGGCAGGGCAGCTACCAAAGATGGGAGGATGTTGCAGGCTGTGGTGTGTCAGTGGCTGGGGTAATCTGGGCAAAGTATAATGCGTGAAGGCCCTGGGAGCTGGAGGGGGGTCCTCCCAGCAGAGCTGTCTGACATCAGGTATGCAGTGCCCTTTCCCCAACATGACTGCCTGGTACTGATGCTCATGTGGACTTACTCAGCTTTGGCAGGACAGAGAGGATATGGGCAGGCAGGGGGAAATTACCTGAGGAAACAGTGGAAATCCTGACCATACCCACCAGTGATGGCCTCGGCCCTCATTGATGGCCTAAGAGAAACCCCTCTTCTTCTGGACACCCAAAGAGTAACAATGCTCTGAAACACCTTCATGGTGTGTACATGCACTTATATAGCTCTCCTACCAGATGCAGCCTTAGCCAAGGTAAATTATGCCCCATCACCTCCAGGCTGGTTTTTTTCCACTGTACTCTATGAAAGGCAGATTATGGAAGCCAGACTGAAGCATCTGTGTGCACAATATGTAGCATCCCACCTCCCAAGGGAGGGAAATTGAACTAAAATATAGTGTTGTGTCTCAGGCAGCTCATTCTCCAGCACTTCATCTACTCCATGTGCTTGCTCTTTGGTGGATTACCACCTAGCTACTTTGTGGTCCCCTCTCCCCCATCGCCCAATTACTCCAGGAGTAAAGAGGTGATGCAGTAGTGCATACTCATGGGGGTACCTGCCCAGTTTGGTGCTCTCTCTGTCAGGCCTCTGGAGTGCTATTTCCAACCCAAGCTGTTTCCTGTGGGCTCTTGCAAAGCACCCTCACATTCTTTACCCATATTCACTTTTGGTTTTTTACTTTCCCTCAGTATACAATGACCACAACAAGGAACTGGCATCCAGGGCTACTCGGAGATTGTGGCAAGATCGGCTTAGTTTGTGCTGCCCCAGCGCTTTGGCCACCAGCTCAGTTTTCTGTCTGCCCTACCCATTTGCTCTTAGCGAGTCAAGCAAGAAAAACATGCAATTCACATGCCCCCTCTGCTCTCGTGGCCCAGGAGCTCCCTAAGAACCACCTGTGTCCCCCAAGCCCTGACTCATCACCTTGATCTCCACCATCCCTCTTGAGTGCCTAGTGGTTGCGTGCAGCTTGGGAGTGCCAGCCTCCCTGCATCCCCTTCCACAGCCCACTTCAGGCAACATGTCATCCCCCAGAGAAGCCCTGAGTCAGCACTTTGGGAATCGCCCTAATCCAGACAGGTAGTGACTCTCTTGTTCTGCCCACCAGTGAGGACTGAGAAGTGTGAACTGAAATCCTGCTCCTTGGGAGCCTGTCCCACGTCCTTCACACCAATTTTAAAGAACTGGCTGTTGCCCAGCCTTAATGGAGCTAAGCTGCCTCTCCAGCTCCTAGACTCCCAAGTGGCCTCTAAGAATATTTATGCTGCTGCCCACACACATTTCCCAGGGAGAGTAACATGTCTCCTTAGCAGGCCACGCTGCAGTGAAGGAGCGCGCAGAGTCTCAATGACAGCTGTACTCCCTGCTGTCCCAGTGCTGTTCCAAGCTGCCTTGCTCCCCTGGGGTAATCCTGACTCTCATCTGAGACTTTTGTTTTTCATTCCTGAAATATCTGATGTGGAGAAGCACAAAGGATGGGCAACAGAAATGTGTTTGTCACTCCTGCACATTGTCTCACTGTCGGAAGCCAAAGCTCCAAAGCCCTTGGGTCACACTTTTGTACGGCTTACTGAGAGGTTTGTGAGCGCTTTCGTTGCACAGGAGTGGACAAGGCTCTGGAGTCACTTGTCACTGACAGACATCAGCCTTACCCAGAGAATAAGATGCCATGAAACCAACTTCTCCTTCAGTTCTTGGAGCCTTTGGGAAAGAATGAGCCAGTTCAAAAACTGTAACACCAGGAGTGAGCACTAGGAGCTACCATCTAAGAGTCACCAGCTCTCCAAAACAAGAAAACCTGAGGTCCTGACCAAGTAGCTCATCTTGGTGCCCAAATATCTTCTGCCTCATTAAATTTCCCCCATTGCTTCATATGGACACAGTGTTCTTCGCTCACTGCCCTAAACGCTTCTGTAATGTTGCTCTAAGTCGCTAACTTTGGCTGTGTTCCACTTCTCCCTTCCCACACAACTGAAAACTGCTTTGTATCCTTTTGGATGAAAGGCGGTAATGAAAAGGACATTATTAAGAAAGAAAATATGCACGCATCCCTCTATTATTAGCAGCCCTTCACCTTACAGTCTTTGGAATGTTTTTTCTTTTCTTTTTTTTTTTTTTAAATATATTTCATTTCTAGGGCCAAATCAGCTCCAAATTCACTTGGGCAAATTCCAAGAGTCAAGTTCAAAATTTCAACTGAGCAGAGCTCAATTGTTCAAGTCTGTGTGGCTCTACCACCAGCCAAGTATCCTCCTTCCCAGACCCATCAGTCTGAGGCTTTGGATACTCCCCAAATCTGTGGCAAGCATCCTACATGCAAGCCCAGGGTCCAGAGACTCTGGGGTTCAGATGCCCCCTCATCTTGCTTGCTTCTAGCCAAAAGGCCAAGGAGCAAGTTAGGGGAAAAGCAAAAAAAACAGCTCCTACTTCCACAAAATTGTGCAGTCAAGTTTCCCACACTTGGAGAAACTTCCAGGGGTCAGCCTGCCTAGAGTGCAAGGGATGGGCCTCAGCCTGGGAAAACTACCTTGGTGATTATGGGCTCTCCCCTGCCAGGTCACCCACAGGATTTTTGCAGTCAGCAGGTAGGGTAAAACACGCTATGCTTGGTGGCAGGGTCCTGCCTCTGCAACTCACACACTTCACTGCTTTGCTGGATTTCAGCAAGTGTCCCAGCCAGATGCCAAGCAGGTGAATTGGATTTAACTTCTTGCTGACTTGCAAGGTTTTTATTTTGCATGTCAAGGACAACTCCTTGCTATGGTGAAAATTTCCTGTTTTGTCCTTATCCCTAAAATGGGCCAAACAAGAACCAGGATGTTAATGATGCTGAGATCCAGACCTGAGCTGTCGTTTCCTGGACACTTGTCTCACCTTCACCTACACAGATGCCAGGACTGAAAACGGAGCATTTCCCTTCTGAGACCATGCCTGCCAGCTGCTTGACCAGAAAGTCAAAGAGAAACTTTGTGGATGGAATCAGAGTTGATCCCTCTCATCGCACCAGTACCAGTGTCTGGTTGTAAGAGGAGGAAATGTTTCAGAGAAGTTCCCTGTATTTGAAGCAAAAAGGCATCACTTGGCCCCCAGCAGTTCCTCCTTCCCTGCTCCAGGATCGCTCCTCCTCCTTTCCTACCCCTGATTATTACTGCCCAGTGCATGATAAGCCAGAGGAGAGAGGAATAGCACATCACACAAACGGGAGCTTGGCATTAGGAGATCCTCGATGCTGACTTGAATCCCAAATGTGCCCATCTCCAGCCAGAGATCTTCCTATCCCAGCTGCTGGCCAAAAAGTGAAACCACCTGCATCGCTTTCTAGAATTTCCTGAGCACCAATAATCTCCTCCCAGGCAGTAGTAAACCAGGCCTCTGTCTCAACAGGCTACTGGCTAAAGCCCAAGAGGCTACTCTGTGTACAGATCTTAAATCAACAAACACTCCAGCCTCATGTGGAACTGATGAAGCACAAGGTCTGTCAGCACATTTGCCTCCTGCAGCAACCAGGTCCCACAACCAAGGGGAATGTCAGCTCGCGCCTGCAGGAATCCCGGCAATGGTCGCCCGCACGGGCTCGCAGCCCCTGTAGGAATGCGTGCTGCATTCTGGGAGCCCGGTTCCCACGTATCCTCATGACGTAGCCAAGAGGACCTGAGAGAAAGGGATTGAAAGGGGAGCCCTTTCATGTCTAACAATAGAGCTTTCCCCCACTCTCAATAGGGATCAAGATACACGCTGGGCTGACACGGAACTCTGCACAACAAAAGCCAGTGTCCGAACAAATCTTCTCAGGGGCTGGGGTCCCCCGGGTGACCTGGGGTTAGGCTGGACTTTTGGGACAGCCTGGCCCTCTGGAGGAAGAATGTCCTTTTACACTGTGCGCCATGACTGGTTCCCACGGTTCCAACCTGCTTCGCTATTTATCAGTGAGGATCCTCTAATCCCTTTTGTGAAGGTCTGATTCAAGCTCAGTACAATGTAGCAAAAAAGGGTGGGTGGGGGAGGAGACACAGCCCCAAAGAATGAAATAAAACCCTTTACCTTTCTACAGCAATTCCCTGGGGCCTCTTCAGCCCTATACCTTTGCTGACAGAGCTAACCTGCAGCAATAAAGCCAAGAAGAAAGGTTTGAAATCAAAGTGGCTGGTCACTGGGCCTAACGGTGTGTTTAAGTGAGCCTGCACGCACACACACAGGTCAGTCCAGCTCTCAATCTCGTTTCTGCTTTTTTAGGGCTCAGGATAATCCAGCTCCTAATAGCTTCATTTGAGCATCTATAAAAATCAGGCCATTTTTTACAGAAGTATCAAAATATGGATATTTAAGGCCACAGCAACTGCAAATTTTGCCCTGACTTGCCTCATGGGGTCAGAGCTGGGAACATAACCCAGGTATTCTGATTCTCCTTTCATCTAACCACTAGACCAGTGAGCATGCTGAAGCACCCAGGGGTGCCATGAGATCCTTTTAAGGCTGTTGCAAAATATTAGCACTATCAAGCGTGCAAGCATCTACGCATGAGTCACAAGATAAATCCCAGAGATTTCAAAGAGGAATCCACAGCATCAACAACATTTTGACCTGTTGGGGCTTTTCTGAGACCTCTGCAGCAGAAGACTTGGTCTATTATTTTTTCATAGTCAAGAAATGAGTGAAAGCTAAGAGCTGGCATTTCTCAACAGCTGCCTTGAGTCCAAGAAGGGGTCCCTGGAGTCTAGAAAGGTTGAGAACTACTGTACTAGACCATAGGCCATTTTGGGTGGTAACACAATCTTTTTTAGGCAAACATCTCACCTTACAAGCAGTGACAGTTGCCCTACATGACATGCTTTGATGACTCTAAAGGTAGATGCTGTGTTTGATACAATTCCAGGGGTAGATGCTAAAACACCACTATTCTTATCAGCACTTAAACCCCTCTGCTGATTCCTGTTTGCATTAACATAGGAGCCGTGAGCCCTTCCCAGGATAACTCCTGAACAAAACAGTTTCCACGGGCTGTGCTACTTACAAATGAGGGTTTTTCAACTCATTGTCCAAAATCCAATGCTGTTTTCTTTGCAAATGGCAGGAAAAAGAAAGTAAAAGAAGAAGAGACGACCTCACATGCTAATCTTGTTAGGTTAAACTGTTCTCTAAACAGATGGAGATATAAGGCAATGGGATTTTTGTCTTTTCTGAGAAGGGGTTAGGTTTGTAGGGCACCAGAGGTCATTCCGGGCACACTGGCAGCTTTGGTCTTTGTGTCACAAAAGCAAGCAGAAAGTAGAGTTATAACAAATGCTCAGAACTCAGCCCCTGATTTGGGGATCTGAGAAATCAACTGGGGATTTACTTGCTGCTGTAATTTTGCCTCTGACATAGCTCTGTGTTGTGCCTTGGCCAGAGGAAGTACCACTGAGACCAATGCCTGAAAAGAACAGCACCTTGAAATTAAGACTTGGTGAAACAAAAGGGAAGTGCAGTTCAAAGAACTCTTTGCAATAAGTTTGCTCCAGCAGTACCATCCACCAGCTGGAAACTCAGTTCCCCATTGCAATGTAGGACTGGCTGCTACCAGGAAAGACTGCTAGAGAACCACAAACGCCCACAGCACTCTATGCAGGTTTTAGTTGCTTCGTGGGTGAAGCCTTAGTGTACGATTTTGCGTGTAGTGCTTCCTTTGGTCCAGGTGCTACCAGGAAGCCATGAGGCTGCAATCTTTCCCTGTATGCACTCAGAGACTGAATCCATATAAGTACCTTCAGGCTGACATTTTCCAGGGGGATCTAGACATCCAATTCCCACTGATGCTGGCCTGCCTACCCTGCAAGAGGGTGGGGGGAGGGGGTTGCAGGGCAGATAGATGCTGGGGAACTGTGAGTTAACTTGAATCTGGAGGGGATCTAGGGCACAAGTTGAATAAACTGATTTGACCTAAATCAGTCAAGTCTGACACTGCACTGATATAGGTTTATCTTGAGCTGGATTGGGCCATATTGCAAGTGGTTTATGTGCGCTGAACTTCTGTTATGTTACAGATTTGAACCAGTTTCCAATTACTTATACTGGTTTATGTGTAATTTCTGTCCCTAGCCTTTGCACTTGTGCTTTTAGTTCTGGGCCTGGCCATAGACAGAAATGAAAGGGAGGTCAGAAAGGGTTCACTTGCTATATGGGATGTAGGACTTGGATTTACCACGTGGGTTTGCTGCTCACCCCCTTCTTCCCCAGCTCAGCCAGCTCATAGCAAACAGCTGGTAGAGAACCCAGAGTGTTTCCTACCTGCATGGGGAACCACCTACTCCTCTTGGCCTTATACACTCGCTTGGGTCTTATGCCTTTGGTTTGTCCCTTTCCCTGTCATTCACTCACAGAGGGCTGAGTCCCACACACAGTGGAAAGCTGCACATACAAAGTGTTTGGGCTTGCTATCTACATGGGGAACCTGAGAAGAGGTTGAACTTTTCTGGTCAAAGGATGGTCTGATGGCCAGACACCACACAAAAAGACACTGCACTCCTGTTAGGAAACAGCGACAGAGTGTGAGGCACAGGTCCATGCAGATCTACCCTGTAGGACAGCCTTCTTATAGAAGAGTGGGGGCAGCATGCTCTTCTTCCACAGCTGGCCAGCATGCTTTCCCCTTCCCCCCCATTTTTTGAACCCCAAAAATGTATCAGGAGGGAACAGTTTCTGATCTCAGGAGAGCAAGAAGGCAGCATAGTATCTATTTGTTGTGTGTAAGGCCCGAAGTCATACGACTTACCCAAGGCTAGAGGCACTACCGCTAACAGTAAAATTAGCATGTTTTATGAAGTTACTGATTCACACATGGCTTCATCAGGCCATGTGTCTGAAAATACCGAGCCTGGGACACACTGATTGGGCTGCTCGTATAACCTGCTAGGCTGCTCGAGTAACCACAGCATCCCTACTCAAACAGTTTATCTCACTGGGCAGGCGCGTGACAGCAGCACCCCGCAGTCTAAATACAGTTTGGAATAGTGCCCTGAGTAAAGGGCCCAAGCCCAAGGGGCCTTAGATTTGATACCTGAACAGCCTAGACACCTCCTAAGCTAACTGCCAGAGCCTGTGGCAGCTTTGTTACACTCTCAGCAGGTGGAGGCACCAGCCACCTGCCCATTAGCAAATGCAGACCCCCCTCCAATTCTGCTTACTCCTGCCATTAGGATAACTGCAATAGCCCTGGTCTCCCACTGAGTGACACCTTCTTAGAAGCAACCCACAGCTGGGAACACTGGCACAACTGTGGAGGTGTCATTGCAGGATTAATAGCACCAGGCCCAGAAATGCCCTACAAGCAGCAATAAATTACGAATGGACTCACAGAGAAATGGACTCTGATGTCTTTGCTTAGACATCTACGTCTGTATGGGGATGTCCTGGTAACTGGCCTGATTATCAGAGCAGCTGACTTCAGCTACTACGTAGGAATTCTTTGCTCAGTGATTTGGGCCTCTTATTTTAATATCTAGCTTTAGAAAACAGATGAGCTACAGCATTTGGGCTGTTCCCTAGAACTGAAAACACTTTGAAATCAGGAAAAGTATTGCATTTCTGACCTTAAAGCGCTTATGAGAGGCCTGGAAGCCAGCATTTTCTCTGCATTGCCACCTGCTTTCCTAGCCCACCTGACTAAGAAAGCAGATCCTACTCCGGAGTGAAGAGCACACTCTGCACATCCCATAGTCCTCCCCTTCCTCAAAGCTCTTGTGTTTCCCCAAACAGAGGCAGAAGTGTATTTTTCCCCCTCCACCCCAGCCCCGGATTGGCCAATCCCGGAGTTGGAGACATTCCTAAAGGGCCCGAAGGCTTCAGATTGAGCTGTTGCTGCTGTTGCTGCGTTTGTTTCTCTCTTGCTTTTTCATTGGGAGGGACAAAAAAGAAAAGTGTCAGCTCTGTGCTAAGCTGAGAGAAAGTGAGGCCCAGTTCCCAGACTCAGGGGAAGTTCTAGGCCAGGCGGACATGCCTGCCTGCGAGCAGACGCGGCCCCATGGGAGCCGAGTGTGAGAACCTGATGATTGCTAAGCAGTGTGGGAAAGTGGGAGGATGGGCAGGCCAACCAGACAGGCTTTAGTCACAGCACAGGCAGTGGGAAACAAACAGCCTGAGAGAGCAGGAAGGAGTGGCCAAGGCCGGGAATTTGTGTGTGTGTGTGCGTGTGTGTGCGCGCGCGCACGTGTGGCACTCAACCAGAGTCACTGAGTTGTGATAATTGTGAAAGTGGGTAGTTCAGATCAGCCTGGCTCAGTACAACGAGGGATTCACAAGGAAACAACTCACTTCCTAAAGCCTTAAAAGAAACGAAGTCCGGAAGCTGTCTGTGCTAGAAGCCCAGTGTGAGACAGCCGCAAGCACTGCCAGCCCAGCAGATGCATCTGTGTGCATGCAAGTGTGTACGTATATATATATTTTAAGCTTGAGAAGCCACCTGTCCCTTGAGAGCAGAGGGCACAGTCTCAGCACTTTGGACCCTCAAGTCCAGCCTGCCCCTGAAAAGGTGCACTGCAAGGTTGTGTACTCCAACAATTCACATTGAAACAGGACTCCAAGGGGAACTCCACCTTCTCCTGTTACTAGGAACTTATTTGTGTTTTGTTGATGCCAACAGGTGCACACAACTGACAGACTTTCCAGTCTCCTGCAACTACCTTGCAGTGGTTTTTTTTGTTCCAGTTAGCACTAAGGTATCCGAATGCCTGTGTGATTTGCATAAAACCCCCAGAAATAGGGCCTGCTATTAACTGTTTCAGTAGGATCTGCTAGTCTATGACCTTACACAAGTAATTTGAATTTACATAAGACATTGACTATTAAGGTCAATTCTGATGTCTTTACTTAACCCTTTCTCAGGTGCAAGCATATTGGAGTCAGTGGGACTTTCGCCTGAATAAGAACTAAGTAAAACCTGATGAAGGAGCCCAGTCTTTGGCCAGTATTTGCACAAAGCAGTACAGATTATGACCCATTCCCTAAGTAATATGAGCCTACACCTTGCCCAACTGAAAGCCACATTGGAAATTTGCCAGAGACTTCAGGGAAATCTGGTTCCTGGAGCAAGATGTACAAAATGGGGTAGGCTGCAGCTGCCTTCATCCTCAGTAGGGAAGCACAGCCCTTGGAAAGCAGAGGTCTCAGCAGACCATATTCTGTGTTGATCAAATTAGCCTTGTACTTGGATCTGAACTCTCCCTGGACCCAACTCAACACTAGAGATAAAAGTGGCTGCAGGACATAATCAACTGCTTTGATCACCTGTGTTTTCTAGTACAGAAAGTTTCTACCATACTTTGCATATGGAGAACAATGCAAATGTAAGACAGGGAGGTCAAACCAACATGGCATGAACATAGGACTCTGAAGGGCACAATACCTCTCCTGCTATTCTCTCTTCCCTTTGCAATGAAGGTCCTGGCCAGTTCCACTTTGTTTTAAAGTTAGACAGAGAAGAGGAAAGATCCAATAAGGAAACTTGCTGGGAAAGCACTGCTGAACCTCCTGTTGCTTTATACTTTCGCTGACACGACACAGATCTTAACTATCAAATGCTCCTTTTTGCCTCCCAAACCTGGCCTATAAAAGCCACGTAACAGACCGGGGAATGTCTGGGAGTCCTGAAAACTTGGTATGCTGGTGCTAAATGTTTTCAAGATTTTCAGACTCTCTTTAGACTTTGACACCTCTGTCAAGGGGCTTAGCAAGTTGACTTCAAATGCTAAACCAGATGGCATGCACTGGAAAGAGCCGGGAATCACAAAGTTAGCAGGGTAGCAAAAATAGAGAGAGTAAAAATTAGTGCTGTAGCATGACGCCACTGACAGCTGTCCTTCTGTCATTCTGGCTGACAAAGGATATTGTGGAAGAAGACTACTGAAATCAGCTGGAGAGATAGGGGGAGGTGCTGTATTTTCTGCAGCTTTCACTTTTCTGTCTGGACATTGAGAGCAGGTGGGAAAGAGCAAAACCTTATGACTCTAGGCAGTTAGTGGGGCTGGCACTGCCTTTGGTTCCAGTGCCATGTCCCTGCTCCTGATGTCTTGAGCCACACTTGCAGCTGGGTGGGACAGGATTGCCTGCACTGGCACCTTGAAACTGGAAGAAACAGGATTTTGTTTGTTCTCCTTAAGTTGTTAACAGACTTAAAGTGGCTCTTTGCGAGTCAGTGCTGAGAAACCTAGTAGACACACTGGCTTGCCTGCTTTGGGAGGAGGAGCCATTGCAGCTGAGGATAATGGGAGCATGGCTAGGGAGCGAGAGACATTAGGTCCTCCGTGGAATTTGATAAGGGTGTGTTTCCAGACTCTCAGGACCCCACAGTGAGTAGTGAATAGCTCCTGGCTTTACCCTAAATCCCTTCAGTTTTTCCTGAGCTTCACCAATGCGATTATTGTTGGGGTTTTTTGCAAGCATCACCAAATCCAATTAAAAACTTTGGCTAGCCTCATGTTTCCCTTCCATGGAGGCCAGCTTCTGTCTTCTTCCTGCCTCTACAAAGAGATAGATAGCCCTTTACAATTAATATCTTGTCTACTCTTTGGTTATAAAGGAGTCAGGGGAACTTGATACAATGTCAGTGGTTACACTGTAAAGATGTATCCTAGATGGGACCCAACCTGGGCACTTACAATGGGGTTAAATGCTTGGACCAAGAAGACTCAGGCCCTCCTGACACAACAGTTAACTGGGGTTAAAGCAGCTCAGGAGACAACTGTTTTGTTTGAGTCCTTCATGTCAGCTGCAGTGACAGACCCAGTGAACTAGGTTGAGACATCAGTATTTGGTTTCAACCCACCTCAAGTGAACCATGACACTGATTAACCCCAGGCCCTGGGTGTACACACACATCCTACCACATTCAGGTGATAGCTGCTTCTCTATAGACTACTCTGTTGTAAGGGTATGAAGTTCAAACAAAGAACAAATGCCACTGGCTTAGCAGCAGCAATCTCAGCAGCTACCAAACTCATTTCCTCATGCTGTTTAGTGCCCCAGGAGCAAAGGAAGCTCCTGTCATCTGCAAGAAACAACAATCTTCCTATGGCCCTAGACCTCCATGTTCTTAAGCAGAGATCATAAAGCAGTGGGGGAAGGAGGCAAAAGACTGTTCATCACCCTTGGACATGGTGCTGAGGCCCACGAGAAGCACAGTTCCCCTGGGGTTATTCCTTCGCTATCCTGAGTGACACAGGTCAAAATCAGGGCCTTGCCATCCTTAGGTTGCTGGATTCCTGCAGTGAAAGCTGGCCACGAACCACAACTTTGATTTGGCACATTTGAAATGACCACCCCTAAGTGAGCACTCACATTTTCCCAACTCAGACATTCGTGTGCACACATGTGCTGAGAGATGTAACTGACCTGGCCACTGCCATGAGCTGCTGATCCCCGACCCTCCACACTCTGTTCTCAAACTCACAGACTGCAGCCTCCACTTACCCTTGCAACAAGCAATGCCAATTTCTGGCTGAATCCAATCTCTTCATGGGCTGGATCTGGCCCACAGGCTGTAGGTTGCTGACCCCTGACTTACTGCATCTCTCCACACACGTATAAGGAGCCCTTTGGTTCTAAAGAATTTTGTGTGTTTGGAAAAATCCCCTCTCTGTGACTCAGTTCTCCCTTCTTTACAGTGGGATGATTAATAATAGTTATCAATTATCTGTATTACTGTAGCACCTAGAATCCCTGAACAGAGATAGAACACTGTCCCACAGCACAAGGTGCTATATAAACATGCTGACAAGACACATCTATCCCAAAGAGATAGTCGCTGTCAGGAGATAAAGGATAGGAGAGAAAAAGAGGAGGAAAGCTACTTTTCCAAGCTCAGGCAGAAAGTGTGCAGCAGATCTAGGAAGAGAAGGCAGGTCTCCTGAATCCTAGTCTGGTGTCCTGTGCACTGCAGTGGATCTCATGCAAAGCAGAAACTTAATTAATTCATTACTGTTCCTAAGGTGCTTTGAGATCTTGTTTGGGCACCTGGCTCATGTTACACATAGTTGGATTAATGAACGAGCAAGCTGTGCACAAGCCCAGGGGCCCCTACCAGTTTGGGGCCCTAGCCCTGGGATCCTCATCAGCAAGGTAGTGAAAGCCGCAGTTTTAAACTCGGCACCCATTTTTGGTGCCAAGTTTAAAACTGTGGCTTTCACCTTTGCATCCCTGGGAGCTGGAAGCAGGACTCTCCACCAATGGGGTGGAGTTGGGCCGGGCTGGGGTTAGGCTGCATCGTGCCTGGGCGTTGGGAGGCAAACTGGGTGGTGCCATGCCTGGGGGAAAGGGGGCTGAGCTGGGCTGGGAAAGCCATGTCCCACCTGGGGCGGGATTAGAGTCAGGCCAGGAGAGCCACGCCACGCTGTGCCTTTGCAGGTGGCAGCACTGAGAGGGCCTTAGGGGCCACAGCCCCCCAAAATGCATCTTTGCCCCCGGCAACAACCCCTCCCAGTCTGCTGCCTACCCACAGAGACATGGCGTGGCACTCCCAGCCTGGTGCAGCCCAGCCCAGCCCTCTGCACCTGTGGGACTGCCAGGGGGCAATTCACGGCAGGGGGAGGGGGAGTGGAGGGCTGCCTCCATGTGATTGAGAGTGGGGGACGTCCTGTGAGGGGAAAGTCTCTGTGTGTGTACATGTCTCTGTGTGTGTTTGTGTCCTTGTGCAGAGGGTGATAGTAGAGTGTGCACGCCCATGTGTATGCACGTGTGTATGTTCGGCCATAGTGGTGGCGGGGAGCAGGGAGAAGAGGTGGGCATGTGCCCCCAGCTCAGTGGGATCTACGCAGCCTCCCCCACCAGCACTAGGAGGGGAAGGGGCCCCTCTCCCCACCCCCACTTGCAGCCCAGCTCCCTTGGGGGGAGGGAGCTTCTAATTTTGGGCTTGCCCAAGGCCCCAGTACATATTAAGCTGCCTCTGATGTTACACCTTTGGAAGGAGTCACAGCTTTAATTTTCTGCCGGTTGTAAGTACATATTCTCTGGCACGGATTTCTTTCTAGTTATTACAGTATTGATACAGAAGGCACCTATGACAAATCTGCTCAGCCTCTGGGTAATAAAACCAAAGCAGAAAGCATCAAAAATTAGTCAACAGAACCAACCAGACCTAATACATACATCCAGCTAGAAACAAATCTGCTCCCTCAAGGGTCCGTCAACAAATAGGGTTTATTTCTAAAGGCTGTACAAGGAGGGACCATGAGGAAGCTCAAGGAAAGGCCATTTGGGAAAGATGACATTGCAGCGTGCACCAAAGCCAGATAAACCTGGCAGCTGAGGAATCTTTTCAGGGAATGTGTTCCTGGCCACCTGACCTCCACCAGAAATGCTGAGTTCTCAGGCACGTCTTGAATGACCTCAGGGACTGACAGCAGATCAGGGTCCTCTTGGCCAACCAGAGGATCCACTCGTCCCCAGTAAGAAGGGAGTGCTCAAGTACTAAGGCTGACATTTTGAAGAGTGTTCTATACGGATGCCATGATGCAATGTATGACGGTGGTTTAGCCCCTCTATTTGCTATTGAATTCCTTTGTGTCACTGGGGGGAAAAAAAAGGCTAAAAATGCTTATGAGTTTCTCTGAGCAGCAGCCTGAGACGCCTTCCTCGTGGTTCTACCAGGCCAGGTCCCTGTCGCTGGCAATCTGCAGGCCAACACAGTTCTGTACGTCACATCTGGGCCCAGAGTCAGCAGGTTCCACTGGCACCTTGCTTAAGCTGGGGCTGGGACTGGCTCCATAACTATATGAACAAAAAATGAGGAGCATTGGGAGCTACATGGGTATCTGTTCTTCCCTGGCTCTGTTCCGTACAGAGAGACAGCCCATCCTAACACTTATCTACAGCAGTGGGCCTCACTGCTTTTTCATATCTCATGAGTTAGATAAACACCAGCTCATCTCCCCAGTGCACACAGCTCCCAGGTATTATGCAGTTTTGTCCAAGAGCCAGTTGGCTTGATAGTGAAGGCTTGCAGGCACGATGCAGATGCCTGGGTGGTGACTGAGACTGGGGTATTGGCAGAATCCGATGAACTGCCAAACACTGGCTCAAACCACATCAAATTGTTCTGAGATCAACTCTGTTTGCAGATCTTGGCCACTTGTTGGGTGGAACACTGGCGTCCTTGTTTCAGCTGGGAGCCCTTCTCACTGCTTGGATCTGAGACCAGAGCTTTTCCTCTTTCCATTTTTCCAATAGTACAGTACTAAATGGATGAGCTACCAGCCTTCTGCCTTTGCTTTAAGGCTACTTCTGAAGCTGTGGCATGGTCGTCTCAGCAGAATTCTGTGAGTTGGGAAGGCTGTATTAGGTTAAGGCATCTCTGTTCATATTGTTCCCATCAGCTTGACATGCCATGTCCTCCGTCCCTGTTGGGAGCTGGGATTTGAGGCACTGCAGTATCTCCAGGACAGCCCAGTGGTCCCGTTTAGCTACACATTCTTCTCTCAGCATAAGTGGCAGTCACAACCACATGAATAGTTTGGTGGTTACAGACGTCTGGTTTTGTTGCTGGAGTGCAATCATTTTCTCACCAGGCGCTCACACCACACTGTCTTGTGTCTTGAAGTGGCAGTCACAGCATGCTCTAGGCTGAGAATTTGCAGTTTTCCCCTCTGTCTTTAAAAACAAACAGGAGATGTGAAAAGGCAGCTTCTCCTCTGCGGTGTCCGGAGAGATGTGTGAACAAGGAAACAGAAAGATGAAGTGGGTGGAATGCCAAGAAACTGGGATGACGGCCTCCAAGACCAACAATAAATAAATAATCATCATGGCGCGTGTATATATTTATCATCCTCTCTATGGCCTGCCAGTGGGGTTTGGGACTCGGGACAACACAACAGAAACAAACGAGTGTGGATAAGATCAGAGCCTCTTCACACACAACACAGCAAAGTAAAGGGGCAAATTAAAAACAAAAATTAGAATGAAGCAGTGGAAACAAAGACCACGAACGCACATTAGTGGGTGAGTTCAGATACCCACAAGTACCAGCCTAAGCCAGTGACCTAGCCACAGTAGAGAAGGTGCAATACAACCACAACGGTCAAAACAATAAGCATGCATGCTTCTATGTCCTGAGCAAGCCATCTTCCTGGGAGGTCTATTCAGTCCTTCACCTCAGTTGACACTGATCAGAGCTGCAAACATTCACTGAGGCAAGAACCTGCACTATCAGCAAAAATGAAGGTTAAAATATGCCCTACATTTTGCAACTAGTTTTGCCTCGAAGCAGTACATCAGCATCTAGGCTGCAACTGTCCTAGTTAAAAGTTCTCTGTGTGACTGATCTGATGAAATTGCAGTCAAGGACTAGTCATAGAATCACAGAAAATGAGGGGTGGAAGGGACATCAGGAGGTCATCTAGTCCAACCCCCTGTTCAAATCAGGCCCATCCCCAAACAGAACATCCCAGCCCAAGGCTTTGTCTAGCTGGGTCTTAAAAATCTCCGAAGATGGAGAGTCCACAACCTCTCTGGGAACCTGTTCCAGTGCTTTATACCCTCCTAGTGAAAAAGTTTTTCGTAATATCCAACTGAAACTTCCCTTGCTGCAACTTGAGACCACTGCTCCTCGTTCTGTCATTTGCCACTGCTGAGAACAGTCCAGCTCTACCCTCTTTTGACCCCGGCCCCCCTTTCAGGGAGGTGAAGGCTGCTATTAAATCCCCTCTCAGTCCTCTCTTTTCCAGACCAAATAAGCCCATTCCCTCAGCCTCTCCTCGTAAGGTGGTGCCCCAGCCCCAATTTGTCCACATCCTTTCTGTGAGGGGCCCAAACCTAGACACACTACTCCAGATGTAGCCTCACCAGTACCAAATAGAGGGGAATAATCACTTTCCTTGATCTGCTGGCAGGGCTCCTATGAATGCAGCCCAGTGTGCTGTTAGCCTTCTTCACAACAAGGGCACGCTCTTGACTCATATCCAGCATACTGTCCACTGTAACCCCCAGGTCCTTTTCTACAGAGCTGCTGCTTAACCAGTCAGTCCCCAGCCTGTAACAGTGCATGGGATTGTTCTGTCCTAAGTGCAGGATTTCACACTTGTCCTTACTGAACTTCATGATATTTCTTTTGGCCCAATCCTCCAATTTGTCTAGGTCTCTCTGAATCCTGGCCCTGCCCTCCAGCTTATTTACTACTCATAGTTTCTAGGGTTGGAAGGGACCTGAACAGATCATCTAGTCTGACCCCCTGCCATGGCAGGAAAGAGTACTGGGGTCCCAGCAAGGTGTTCATCTAACCTCCTCTTAAAAACCCCCAGGGTAGGAGCCTGCACCACATCCCTTGGAAGTTGGTTCCAGACCCTAGCTGCCCTGACCGTGAAGTAGCGCCTCCTGATGTCTAACCTAAACCTACCCTCTGCCAGCTTGTGCCTGTTATTCCTGGTAGTGCTCGGGGGAACAGGGACTCCCCCAATGCCTGCTGATCCCCCCTGACTAGTTTATAACAGGCCACTAGATCCCCCCATAGCCTTCTCTTGTGGCGGCTGAACAGGTTCAGGTCCCATAGCCTCTCCTCACAGGGCCTGCCCTGCTGCCCCCTGATCATATGAGTGGCCTCCTCTGGACCCTCTCCATGCTATCCACATCCCTCTTGAAGTGCGGCACCCAGAACTGGATGCAGTACTCCAGCTGCGGCCTGACCAGTGTCGCATAGAGGCGGAGGATCACCTCCTCGGACGTGGTTGAGATGCATCTGTGGATGCATGACAAGGTGCGGTTGGCCTTCCTGACTGCCACTCCACACTGCCGACCCATGTTCATCTTGGAGTCCATGATGACTCCAAGATCCTTTTCCACCTCCATGCTGACAAGAGGGGAGTTCCCCAACCTGTAGGTATGGTGCCGGTTGTTCCTCCCCAGGTGCAGCACCTTGCACTTGTCTGTGTTGAA
>NW_017728925.1:1159367-1172995 GCF_001723895.1 Crocodylus porosus
GGACCTTCTTTTTACCTCCTATGTATTTAAAAAAGGACTTCTTATTGTCCTTAATCTGGGAAGCTAGTCCCAGTTCCATCTCTGCCTTGGCTGTACTCCCCCGCTCAGCTTGGTGTTATCTGGAAACTTGCTGAGAGTGCACTCTATGGCATGCCATCTTCCAGGTCATTGATTACGGTACTGAACAAAACTGGCCCCAGGACTGACCCCTGGGGCACTCCACTTCATAACTATTGTCAACTAGACATCGAGCCATTGACTAGTACCCTCTGAGCCTGATGATCCTGCCAGTTTTCTGCCCACCTTACAGACCTTCCTTAGGTTGCTTGTGAGAATGTTGTGAAAGACTTGATCAAAAGCCTTGCTGAAGTCAAGGTATATCATCACATCCACTGGTCTCTCCACATCCACAGAGCTGGTCATCTCATCATAGAAGGCAACAAGGTGGATTAGGCATGACTTGCCCTTGGTGAATCCATGCTGCCTGTTCCTAATGACCTTCTTTCTCTGTCAAGGGCTTAGAAATAGATTCCTTGAGGACCTGCTCCCTGATTTTTCCCAGGACTCAAGTGAGGCTGACCATCAATCTGTAGTTCCCTGGATCTTTCTTCCCTCTCTTAAAGATGGGCACTTTATTTGCCCTTTCCCAATCATCTAGGACTTCTACCAATTGCCACAAGTTTTTAAAGATGATGGTCAGCAGCTCTGCAATCACATGGGATGTATCCCATCCAGCCCCATGGACTTGTACAGACCCAGCTTTTCTAAATAGCCCATAACCCGTTCTTTCACCACTGTTGGCTGCTCACCACCTCCCCAAACTGTGCTGCCAGGTTCAGTCATCTGGGAGCTGCCCTTGCCTGTGAAGACAGGTGAAACAGGTATTGAGTACTTCAGCCTTTCCGGCATCCTCTGTCACTAGGCTGCCTCTCCCATGTAGTAAATGACCCATACTTTCCCTGATCCTCCTCTTGTTGCTGCCATACTTGTATAAACCCTTCTTGTTACCCTTGATGTCCCTTGATTTCATCCCTGCATGCCCGAGCAATACTTTTATACTCCTCCCTAGTTGTTTGTCCAAGTTTCCCTCTCTTATAATTTTCCTTTTTGTGTTTTAGCTCACTGAAGAGTTCCCTGCTAACCCAAGCTGGTCTTCTGCCATTCTTGCTAGTCTTCCTGCATATCAGGATGGTTTATTCCTGCACCCTCTGTAAGCTTTCTTTAAAGTACGACCAGCTCTCCTGGACTCCTTTCCCCCTCAGACTGGCCTCCCAGGGGATTCTGCCCAGGAGTTCCCTAAGTGAGTCAAAGTTGCTTTTCTGAAGTCCAAGGTCCGTACTCTGCTGCCCTCCTTCCTAAGGATCCTAAACTCAATCATCTCATGGTCACTGCTGCCCTCCCCTACTACATTCCCCACCAATTTTTTCCTGTTTGTGAGCAGGGTAGTCACTGCACTGTACATCTGCATTCATGCTACTGGCAGGAATAACTGACCTTTCCTCCCGTTTTTCTTCAGAACGCCTGAAACCACAGCAGTAGACAAGTGGAAGAAAATAATTCACATGGTCATCACTTCATGTCACATCTGTCCATTACATTCCTGATCTCTACTATCCTGTAGAGGCACTGAACTATGCATCCAGTGCTGAGCTAGCTCACCCAAAGCAGGAATCAAGTAAAAAATATATATTTGACAGGTATTCACATCAGGAATGTGAGAAGCAGAGCACAGGAGACAAGGGGGGGCTGACACTAGACAACTGTGGCCATGTATGTATACATATGTACACATGGATAAGTACTACACCCCCCCACACACCTTCACTTAATCCCACTTGCACATATCTACCTAACACTAATGCACAAATGGTCTCCTATCCATATTAGGCCTGTGCGAAGCAGCTAGAATTCGCTTTGTACACAGCCAATTTGGGGGATGGTGATTCGATTTGGTGATTTGACTCACTGTCCTGCATCGATTCAGTCAAATCTGCTGCTGCTGAATCTCCGAATCACAAAGGCCCCATCCCCCGCCCTCTCCTAGCCCTGGCAGTGGCTGCCCTGCCTGCCCCAGCTTCTGGCTCTTCTAAAAAAAAAAAGAAACCCCACTCACCAGCTGCTGCCCACTGCCCCACACTTGCATAGGGGGCTCTGCCATGAGCCCTCCAACCCCTGCCCGCTCTCCCAGCCCACCCATGGCTGCCCCAGCTCTGGCTCTTTAAAAAAAAAAAAAGGGCTTGACTCACCAGCTCCTGCCTGGTGGGAGGAGGGAAGGTGATCCACACTGCCCCCTGCTATGTGGGGGCCTCTGTCATGAGCCCCCAGAAGCCCCAAGGCCACTGCGGTAGCCAGTGAGTTCAGGGTTATTTTTATATTTTTCTTAAAGGGCCAGGAGCTGGGGAGGGTGGGAGAGCCATGGGGGGGTAAGAGGGGGCTGGGAGAGCGGGTGAGTTTGGGGGCTCATGGAAGAGCCCCCCATGCATCAGGGGGCAGCAAGGATCACCCCCCTGCTGTGCAGCAGCCAGTGAGAGGGGGCTTTTTTTTCAACAACTGGGAGCTGGGCCAGGTGGGGCAGCTATAGGGGGGCTGAGGGAGCAGGTAGGGGGAGCAGGCAGGGGATGGGGGGGTCCTCCCATGGTCACCTCCCCCACCCCATACTTATCAGCTCGCAGTCTGGGTCCAGCTCCCTGCTGTAGCGAGTGGGGACTGCCCGAATCTCTGAAGCTCTCTGAATCTTTTCTGAATCAATTCAGAGAGCTTCGAATCAATTGGGGCCTTTTAATTGGCCCCCCGATTCAGTTCAGATTCAGAGATTCAGCCACCGAATTGGGCCAAATCTCCCCCAAATTGAATCAGCACCCAAAGCTCCACACAGCCATAGTGCATATATCTGCACAAAACCACTTTCTGGAGTCCAGCATCTTTAAACAACCCATTCAGTATTAAATAATATATAGAACTGTTTTTCTAGCCACATTTCTCCATTAGCACTTTGAATTCTTAATACAGTCAAATGGGAGGAGACAGTAGAAGTTCCAACCCATAGGGACAAATTCAGTTTCCATGACAAACTGTGAATTAATCATAGATATCACCTAGATCAGGATGAACCCCTTAAATGGTCATATTCTTCATCCACTGAGAGGTCTCCAGCTTGGACTGAGAAGAAGAAACTGTACCATATTCTTGTACTGCCTGAACCACAAAATTCAGAGGCAGATTTTGAACTTCTTCACTGCTAAAAAGAAGTCTGGTAGGAGGTTCGACTCAGTGGTCTTAGTCTGCCTCATTATAGAGCAAAGTGTTAGCATCCCAGCATTAGAGCTAGGCCCATTTCTGCCCCCAATGGAATTAGGATATTTCCAAGTTCTGTGCCGTGTTCTGCACGGAATGGCTACAGGAATCCTACATGGATGATCAGATCAGGTGAGGCTTCCTCTGCACAGTAAATTTCCATTGCCCACATTATCTTTATTAAACAGAGCATTACATTCCCAGCTCTAAAACATCTCATGTCTTTTTTAATTTATTATTTTTCTTTCTGTGAACATGTTCCCAGAAGGGAAAGCAGAAGTGACCTTCTCAAGAACCTCCCTGGCATAAGAGCATCATAAAAAAGAAAAATGTCACCAGGTACCTTGCAAAGCACAGGAGGAGAATAATTATCACTCCAGCCTCCTAGGGATGTTGCATGTCCCAAAGCCAAAATTCTTGTTCCTAGGGGCTGTACACCTCACACGTCAGTATGCATGTAGGAGGCTAGCATTGGATACTCATGCTGTTGAATTTTGTCACCAGTCTCCATTTGGATTCCAGATAAAAAAGGAGCTTGGTGAATGTCAACTGACTCTTCAGCCTTGTTAAAAATAATTTATACTTTGCAACTGAAATTGATCTTGCAGAAGGGATACAGTGCCATTCAAGTCCAGGTTGCTTAACCTTGTGAGTCCAGACCCAACTGGCAGGGAAGAAGGATAAATCAACTTTGGCATAATTCGCTGGCTGCTCAGTAGCCTTATGGAATGAGTTTTGGAGGGTCTCCATCTATGTCAAGGCAAGCAGTAACTCACCTCACAAAACACGCTTGTACAACTAGCAGCACTACTGGACATCTCTGCTGAAACACAACAGGTGGTGACACTGGATGTACAGAGTGTCCTCAACTGTGGGACCCTCTGGGGATGTGGTTTTCCTTTGTGAGAGGCAGCAGAAGCTCCCTAGCACTCCTGCTCCTCAGAACAGCTGTATACTGAAGCTACACTTATTTGTCGTGCAACAGAAGAACAGATCTCACCAAACAGCACTCAGTTGGCCACTTGCTGCAGTTGAGTAGTGCAGTAGGGCCTACACTTAAGGCACACCCAGTACGGGCTCTTTAGCACTGGAGCTGGTATGACTGGGTGGAGTGAAGGCAAGAAGAATAGGCCCGTGCATGGGGACAGAACTGTTGTACATTCCAGGGATCCCTTCCAAAGGTCAGAGCATGGCATGGGAGGGCCAGGAAGGGATAGGACCAATTGTGTTCTTCACACACGCAAGGGGAAGGGGTCTGCAAGCAGGTGGGATCAGCAGAGGATTGGTCCTTTAAAATGCACGCTCAAATAACTGAACTCTCTTTAAAATCTCTGTCTGCCCAGAAACAAAGCAAGGCCCCAACCCCACGACACTCCATCCTCCATAGTCAGCAGAAGCCGCTACACTGAGTCATCGTGAGATCAGGCCCTGGAGCTGTGCTATGCTCAGGCTGGTCAGGGTGCTAGGGGTGGCTCTCTGAGGGACAGTGTCTGCTTGTGTTGGCAGTGGCAGATTCTTACTTGTTCATTATGGTTCCAGAAACAGGACTGATATTCTCTGCATAAAGGTTGATGGGATTTTCCAGATCACGTGCAGACACAAGAGGGAGGAAGCAGTGGGAACCCATTTCTTAGGGAGCTTGCCACATTTGGGGAGGAAGGAACTGGAGTGGAACAAACACTGCATTTTTGTCCTGGGAAAGTGAAATGTTGGCTCACTGGTCAGGCTTGGGTTGGCTCTTGTTGTCTTCTGGTACTGAAATACACTCTGAATCCAACAGTAAGCAGGGCTCAGCCTGTCTCCTTGGCCAAAGCGCTCCCTCCTGCATCCCAGCAAGTGGTCACAAAGGAAATGATCAGATGCCTCAGCCTTCCTGCCTGGGTACGCCCTTCTGCAGAAACGATACCATCTTTCATTACCCTCTACTGAAACTATCAGTCACTACACTGAAATGTGGTACAGATTTTTCATTGCCAGGACTTTGCTAGTCATATACCCAAGGACATGAAGAGTGAAAAGGTTACAGGGTACAGCATGCTCTTTATCCACTGATGAGGAAAGAACATGCCACTAATTTTAGCATTTTCCATTCCCCCGCCCCAAAGGTGGTGCCTGGGGCTGCTGCACCAGTCACCTATCCCTCAGTTACACTACTGACTTTGGCAAATACTCATTTATGCATCTTTGCATGGCTCTCCTTGGTGTAGACAAAATACCAATCTTTGGCATTTTAAACAGCACCAATGGCATCTTGATTTTATCATTTGTACCAGGTACCTCTAAGCATTTTGGCTATCATAAAACCCTTCAGTGTTTGGGACAAAAGACCATTTAGCTGTACAGAGCTGCCGTCTCAGGTTCCATCAGATCACAAATAAGCAGTTGTTCCAGCTTGTGCAGCTAATACAGATGTTCAACAAACATTTTTGCTTGGCCTATTATGTTTTACAAGGTAATTAATGGTGCCTCATAAAAACTACCTGCCTTGGCACTTCCTGTGCCCATTACTGAGGATTTCAGGCCTTCTGGCCTGCCTGAAGACTCTTGCTCAGACCAACAGGAAATTCAGTGGCTATGGGCCAAGGTAATGAAGTACTTATGAAAGGTGATGACAGCCTCAGATGTAAAGGCCGGGCCCTCTGTCCTCAATGCAGGTCCAGCACTGGCAGCAGCAATATCAGCTTCCTCACCCCCACTAGAGGAAACAGATGCAGAACTGAGAGATCAGATGTCATGGCCCATTTGGCCCTTGGCTCCTTTTTCTGGAAACACCAGAAATGTTATGGCAGCGGTTGTGAAGCGAAGCATTTCCCACTGATGCCTGGACAAAGACCACAAAATCATTTCATGCAGGCTACCTGGTAGCTGTCTAACAGAAACCATGTACACCCACTGCCTGAATGGGCTATAGTTGTGTTGGCAGCCAAGAGATGAAAGGCTTACAGCTTGTGAGCACTCCTTTGATTCAGTCACACCATTTTCCAGAGCAACTGAAATCCATAAGGACATTAATAACAGTCTCTGCAGGGGTAGCTGGCTTCTCTTCCCTGTCTT
Source organism: Crocodylus porosus (assembly GCF_001723895.1). Classification (NCBI taxonomy): domain Eukaryota; kingdom Metazoa; phylum Chordata; order Crocodylia; family Crocodylidae; genus Crocodylus; species Crocodylus porosus. The sequence continues at coordinate 1,165,716 of NW_017728925.1, forward strand.
AACTTTATAGATTCCAACTGGACCCGAAAACCCAGTGTTGCTCTCCATTCAGAAGATCATTTGCATTTTCCATTTGTGTTCACAGGGTGGTTGTTGATGCTCCTCTTCCATTGTTTAAATGCCATTTGGCAGCCTGGTTCTCATCCAGGCCACTTCTGCTTTCCCATCTGGGAAAATGCACATGGTAAAAAAAAATAATAAATTATACAAGACAACAGTTACTCTCAGTTTCTTGCTCTTTTTTTTGGAACACAGAGAAGAGTAACTCTTTGTTTATTGAAGATATCAAAGACAATTTAAAATATATTGTGCATAAAATCCTACAACGCCTTCTTAAAACAAACAGCAACAACAGACTCTTGGGCATGATGGCCAAGCTCTGATGAGCTTTCATGGAAAAACTAAACAGAGCAAGAACCCACTTTTTATAAGCATGAGGAGAGAAATGGAAAGAGAGAGAGAATGTGTGGGAAATTTTTTACTTGAACACTGAGCATCTGATGCAGATAAGACGTTTGGACTAATAGGTGTGGACCACACTGATACCACCATCTTGTCCCTTAGATGAAAATGAAAATCAAAAGACATAGGCTTTGACCCTCAAGAAAACCTCAGCCAGAGTGGCAGCAAAAAAAAGAGAGACAGCCCCGGTTCAAACCAGAGTCTTCACTTAGGTAAATCTTTACTGCATCATACAGAGTTAGGTCTTCCCCTTTGTAGAATCAAAACCTCAATCATTCAGTTCAGATGACCTATGCTTCCTTCTATTATTCCACTGTCTACTACCTCAGTCTGTCTCCTTTTGCTCAGTAGTCGATCCTGTGTAGTTGCTGCTAATGTAGTCCTACTGAGGATACTACTGAAGTTTTGGGTTTGCAACATGATCCCATGAGCCAACACAAAATCCATGTAAGGTACTTGGCTCCTATAATGTTTTGGCAAGGAAGCTTGTGTCCATTCCTGACCTCCTGCTCTGTAACAATTTCTGACTAAGCCAAGCGGCCAGCCGGTTAATACTCAGCACTTGGAATTGTGTCCCGTCCAGCTGCTGCAGCACTAATTGTACTAGACAGACTTAGTTCCTAATTTTAAAGCTATAATTGGCCAATCATTTCCTATGAGCCCTACCAAAAATATCACATGGCAGCCACAGGAGAACTGCTCAAGTTGTACATTAAATGCAATCTGATAAATGTACACCAGTTATCCCAGAAACTGTTATCAGAAAAGCTGCAGGTAACTTCACTAAGAAATGGGATAGTTTTAAAGAAACTGGATTCTTGATGTTATGAATGCTGCTCTGTCAACTGGTCATTCCCAGAGAAAGTCATCTACTCGTCTGGTGATACTGAATCAGTGCTTGCTGCTATGGGAATGATTCTGACATAAAATGGATTAGGTCAGGTAGGAAACATGAAGAAAGCATCACAGGAGAACTAATTAATAGATGCTGTTTCCATGTTAATATTCCTAGCAGTATTCTAAACCACAAAAGCAAGCATGAGACTTTATGATACACTAGGGAAAATGTTGGAAGTCTTTGTATTGTCCCATTGCACAAACCAAGCATAATTACCACAGTTGGCCTCAAGCCTGAGTTCCAGCGTATGGACCAGATGTGCTAATGTGCTGTGGATGTACCATTCAACCTATCAAAATGACAGTGGTTTGCAATACGCGATGAAGACAAAAATGAAGGACAGGAAACTTTACATTTCTGTGGGATCCGTTTCTTTAGTGTAAAGAGTTTTTTATCACTGGAGTTTTGTGATTCTTTATTTCTGATTTTCAACAGCGAAAGTAATGGAGACATCAAATGCATTCGGAATGTAAAGATTTTTGGGGCTAAAATGACCGATGGCTCTTGGGAGGCATGGATGTGATGCATATATAGCATCACCTGGCCTGTTGATAAGACTAGAACATGTAATTTGCACCAATCAGTCTACAGAGGATGTGGAGGTAAACTTGGTATAAGTTTCAAGTTGTACAAGATAGGCAAGATCACTTCTCCATGGGACACTTCTAAAAAGCCCAAAGTTCTCTGCAAAGCCCCAGTAGGACTTGTAGGTGGGAATAATTTTTTTTCATGGTTTGAAAAAAAAACTGGCCCATAAAACGCAAATCAAGTTATAAAGAGAGAGGCATACCAAATTAAAGCCAGAGAAGTTACAGTCTGTAAAATAAAAAGGTAAGGCGTTCTCCTCTGCTGAAAGCAAATCACCATCATCTATCATGTAAGAGGAAGCTGGTTTGGTGGGAAAAATGTTCAACTGTCAAAAGAAGAGAGAAATATTGGAAATAACCCTCTGAAACTGGAAGTCACTTTGGTGACCACTATAAACATTTCAATAAAGTCAAATGAAACATGCTTGAGCCATGTTCCCTGTATCTACACAAATAAGACCCCAAGCCACAGAGTCCTCCAGTGACACTGAACAGGAAGAAAACATAGCTGCATTTGTGTTGCACTTCTTGCAGGCAAAGCTCAGTTTCTTATTCTGGCACCATTACAGCCGTTTTCTTTAAACTTTACAACCGACACAGAAAGATTCGGAATGGCATTTCTTGGGGCAACTGCAGCCCAAGGCATCCCCCTATGGGGGTGGGATAGGTAACAATAAAAAGATATCCTAAATTCTTCTACTCACTGCCTGTAGAAAGGTAACATTGATGATACTGTATCCTCCAGTATCTGACCAGCCACTTAACACAACATTTCTTCCACATCCATTGCATTCCCAGTTGATGTTTCCATTCCTTCTTACCAAGTGCAATGCCTGGCTGTAGCTGTTGACACAACAGTGGTTTGATACAAAGGCTTATGTTTGAGAGGGTTTGTTAAATGCTGCATTACCCCTGGACAATAATAACCTGCAGAAAGTATCTTTTAGACACAGCTTCTCCTCTCATAAACAGAGAGAGCATCCCAGCACGTTCAATATATTCTCTAAAAATAATCAAGAGCCCCCTCCCCTAGGTAAACATAGATGCTTGTCAGAGAAGAATTACCCCCTCTCCACAATATCCTTTGGGATCCTCAGATGACAGATACTCCGGAAATGAAAAATTACATGCAGACATCATATGTGCATAAACACATACATGCAAACATGCCATAAACCTAACAATGTCCACCATACGTGCAAATGCACTATAAACCTACCAACACAGAACAGATTTGATTCTTACCAATCCATTTATCAAATGCACTACACGTATTTTGAGGAAAGTGAGGGTGCCTGTAGACATGTGGGGAGGCTGCTCCAATGGGCTGTAATTACCGCATGCCAGAGCAGACTTGACTAACTGAGTCTGCTAAAGCATGCTAAATAGGATGCTCCAGCAGCTTCCGTATCTCGTGTACCAGCATCCCTGCACTTCAGAAAACACCCTGCTGCCATTTTGAAGCACAGGGATGCTGATACAAGAGATGCTGCAGGAGCTTTAATTAGAGCAACTCTAAGAACCGTTCTAATTAAAGCACACTGTACCTCCCTCCCCCATGTGTAAAAACACCCTAAAAGATCAAGGAGATTGTGTGCGTTTGTGGGAGGTGGAAGAGCTGGATGCAGATGCAGTTAAACGACTAACTCACATGGGAGCAAAGTGCTTGGATGGTTCTAGCTAAGATCTCAGCAACCAATAAAATAGTCCCTTCCCCTTAGTAAAACACTTAACTTCTCCTGGTTCTCTTTAATCATGAAACAGGGCACATAGGGACTTTCTGCCTGTGACAGAATTACAAAGCAGACCGTTGATTTGTAATTCTCTCTGTTGTGTATTGACAGACTCATGTGTGGAGAAGGCTTGATGCCCTGAGAGTCCTGGTGTGTGCTCACAGGGACATTTGAGACAGACTGGGCGTTCCAGGTGGGACTGTCAGAAGCAGTGGCCTACCTTTGATCCCACTGTCTTGACTAGGAACAAATAAATTCCAAAGCTGAATGCTATACCTTCAAATCCTAAACTGGTCTGGTGACAGAGAGAAGAAAGGGCTGGATCAATATTGCTTCTGAGAATGAGTGAAACTGACTGAAGCAAGAGTATTGTGATTGCAGAAATATAAATTGTAGACATAAATGTGCTATGTGAGGTATAAAACATGAACAGATTGGCAGGAACATGGACCCATCAGTTCATCTTCCTGAGAATCTGTCCTACAATTATCTCCACATCTGTTCACAGTTAAGGGTTTAAAATACGATGTTTTTTTATATAGTTTCTCATGCATTAAAATTCATTCTTTCAGTCAAGTCTAAAGCACCTTGGAAAAAAACCTACAGAACTCCTGAGTAGGATTTCTATTGAAGACGAGTTGATCATACAAACAACAATATTCTGCACTTCTGCGGAAGGTTAGCTCCCAAGATTCCACAGTACTTTTTAAACAATCTTTTGTTACCTTGCACAAGAAGAAAGGTAATTCCAAATTTGCAGAAATGAGGCACAAAAGAGTGAAAGGACTTGTTTAAGGTTGGGAACTTGGCATAGATCTCATTGATCCTGAGCCCCACTCACCTCTGATTCCAATCAGTGACAGAAAGACTCTTTTTGCACTTGTGAAAACTGTACTTGAAGTATGATACTTGTGCATATGGAAAGTAAGAGGAATTCTCCACATATATGATAAAATACATAGAGAAACACAGGAAACACAAAACACTATTCTAAGGCTATCGAGCATCACATTATGCATGCCTTTTAAATAAAAAAAAAGTATTTCAGGTGTGGGCAGCTTCCAAACAATTCCAAACCTAAGGCTGCCAATTTTTATAAGTAGTATGTTAATGACAGCAGAAAATCTCTATTCATTTTAGCTGATGAAATACTTGTTGGCAACTATGGATGAACTATAAAGAAGAGGAAGCCCATAAAAGGATTGGGCAACACTACTACAGAGAACAAGAGCAGATTCATAGCAGGTGTAAATTAGCACAGCCTTATTGATTTCAATGAAGCAGCCTCGGTTATGGTAGTTGAGGCTTTATCCCTGAGTTCTAGGGGTTGGTAAAGGGACAAAGTCTTCCAGCTCCAGGTCACTAATAATCAACAACTGCCATCTGACCCTTATTCAGTAATCTGTGTGAAACAAGTGTGACTGCACCATCCTAGGTGTAGTGAGTGAATATCTATACTGCAAAACATTATTTCTCCCGATATCAGCTTTGGTGTAGTTCATCATACCACCTGGGTACTTCCAACTATTGTGTGACCGCTCTTTGCCACTACAGAATTCAATCCATGTTTGCTGGGAAAGGCTACATAATGCATCTTTCTGGAGTTCCCTGTATACTGACTGGTGCCAACTGGAGACAGCAGTTCCTGGAGCCCCAGGTTTGCTTGTGGGCTCCCAGAGAGCGAGGCATTTCAGACTCAGGAGCCTGTGCATGCATATGATCCACCTCCAATAGGAAACACGTTGCAAACCTCTTGAATTGAACAGAGAAGGTTTCCCAAGATTTGTGTGAAGTAAACACAAATGGAGGCCATTCACGTGCTACACCAATATGCCAGCAGATAAAAGACTCCCTTCTCACTTTGCTGCTGTATAAGAATGTGGTTAGTTAAGATAACTCTAGTTCTGCCCATATATCCTCATGCTTGTATCTCTGTCATAATATGAGGGAATACAAGATTACAAATACAGTGTATATATATAAAGAGAATTGTTCTGATAAGCCAAGGCTGAGGATGCAGAAGGGTGCCCCCCTGGAAGCAACCACAGAAACAGAGATCCATTACTAATAGCAAACAAGAGTACTAATTGACAGATACACTGCAAGCCTGTAGAGGGGAGTGACAGGCCAGTGGTGTGAAGGGGAAAAATGGAAACAGGGAAAATGGAAGATCCAGATTTTCAAAGCTGCCAAATGGATTTAGATGCCTCAATTAAAATGCATGGGATCTTGGTACCTAACCCCCCTAAGCAGCTTTAAAAATCCCAGTCTGAAACTGCAGCAGAACTCTGAACAGCTTGCCAACATGGCAGACTCAGACGAAGAAGCTCTTCAAGTATCCATGTGGGAAATCGTCAGAAGAAAAAGCAGCTAGTCTATTTAAAACTCTGTGGTGATTAAACCAATGCTCTCAATGAGATCTGGCTCACAGCCCCAGGGAACTGAGGAAATAGGCCAGAATAAGAATGATGATCCATCAGTCTAACCTGAGGGACAGGATTTAGGCAGAACAGCTATGTCTCAGTATGAAGATCAAAACCACCACAGAATAAGGATGCCTTCTATTTACTCATCCGTCTCAAAATCCCAGAGTCATTATGTTCATGGTCATTTTACACAGAGTGAAATAAATAATATAATCAGAAAGGAAAGACTATCCCAGAGAGACTGAATGGATATGAAGTGCCTGCTTTGCACTGAATACAGGCCAGTTAATTCAGCCCCAAAGGTTGTCTTGCTCTTACTATGCTGCTGGTTTTGCGCTGTGTATTTTTATGCTGCAAAAATTAAGCCCAGTGCCGACACCTTCTGACAGATTACAAATAAAACAAAAAAAATAAGAGGAAGAAAAGTGACAAATAGTTTGGATGCAATTGGGCTGGGGCATGTGGGCAGCACTCCAGTAATCAATCACCCTGAGTAAACAGTGCGAATTAGAAGTGAAGCAGATGTGCTGAAGCCAGACTGGATTTCTCACTGTGCAATTACAGCCAGACTGCAAACAGGTAGGATTGCCATTTGAATTTACAGAACAATAATTATTACACTATATTTACTCACTGTATTTATCCAATACAAAGACTGCATACAGCTAAACAGGGCAGAGGAGCACACCGTGTACATATGTTAATGGCTTCCATTTGACCATGTGATTGACAGCACTGTTGAGAGCAGTCCAGGATGGTAGGATTACTCAGGAGGGAGAAATATATGCTAGTCAAGCTACAGATGTGTCAACTTAACTTTTAAACCCCATTGTAGTATCCTTTAGTCTTTATAGAGTTTGAGTTTTCAAAATGGCATTACCATACATCATTTCCGTATCCTCCAGCCAACTTCCCATACAAATGGTTGTCCAACAGGAGAGGTCTCACAGCCCTGCCTACATAAGTGCTTTTTAAAAATTAAGCTACTTCAACTGAATTAGTTTGATGTTACTGTAAATGCTCCCAGGCACAATGAAGATCCCATTTAGCACCTAACAATCCTGTTTATTGGTTTTCATAGATTTCATAAATTTCATAGACATTAGGGCTGGAAGGGACCTCGGGAGATCATCGAGTCCAGCCCCCTGCCCAAAGGGCAGGAAGTCAGCTGGGG
>NW_017728925.1:1173095-1195227 GCF_001723895.1 Crocodylus porosus
TGGTGAAGGTGATCAGCTCGTGGTCGCTGTCACCCAACTTCCCATCAATCACTAGGTCGCCGATTAGGTCATCCCCCGTAGCCAGTACCAGGTCAAGCAGCGCTTTGAAGGCCCATAGACTTCTTGAGTCAGGTAGAGGTCATCCACGCATCTTCCCTCCTAAACAGCCCCTCTACCAGGAGGGATGAATACAATGATTCCCTGAGCCTGGCTTTGCAAATGTTTTATTAAGGCACAAGCCGATGCATTTCAAAGCAGTGGAGACAAACATCACACAAAGCTAATTATTCAGAATGAGGCAAAAATCTTAAAAGGCATGTTGTGTTTTCTGGTTGCATTTCTTTTGCACATGTCACTCATCATAAGAACATCTTCAGGACAAACAGAAATGTTTGGTTCAAACAGGCCAAGGGAAGTGTATAAAAGTCAGGTGGATCATGAAGTCAGTACATCATCAGCTGAGTTTTCCCAGCCTCAGTGCTGTTATCCAGACAGGGAGATCTGGAGTTAAGAGCTTCACCCTACCCTGTCCTTGATTCTCTCTTATGAGGGCTTCCACTCCCCAGCCTTCCCCTTATTACACCAGTCAGACTACACTGGGCGAGATAAGGGGACAGTACATCTGAAAATAAACAAACAACTCAAGTTAATGGGGCCGCAGTTATTTTTGGCCTATAGGGAGTTCATACACTGTGTGTTGTTTTAGTAAATGACTGTAAATGGAGATTGTGGTGAAGGGCGCAGGATACAGAGATACCGATGGGAACCAATTTATTCAAGGTAGTAGGGGAAGAGCATCATGTTGTGTAAGTGCGAACAGGAAACCAACTGCTTCACATACATTAGCACCTTGTCATATTAACACTTTTATTACCACCACATCCTTTAGCAACCACATCAGAGATAAAGGGAGAAAGGAACTCAGCATTTCGGTGACAAAAGGGGCTTCTCCAGCACTGCAAGAGCCTTGAGGAGGCAGCAGCTGCTGACAGCAAAGATGCTGGTATCCATGTTGGAGAGGGGAGAGGATAGAGTCCAAACTTGCTGAGTTTTTATTTTATATTAAAGATTTAAAGCTTGGCTATGTTGGGACAATACTGGCAGTTACTCCCTGCACTTATCCAGGCTGAAGAGTTTACACTGTTCCATGGGCATTTGTTAGTCCTCATCACTCTTCAGAGGTAGGTCACATTTTCCCCACATTACAGATGGGAAAACTGAAGCATGGAGTTGACCCATGACTCGCTGAAATGGTTTTTACATACAGCAATCTTGGTTCCATACTCTTTGTTCTTACTGCTGAATCCTTCCCACCCTACCTTTCTAGACTCCAACCCAGGAATCATAAGATCATAGAAAATTAGGGTTGGACGGGACCTCAGGAGGTCACCTAGTCCAACCTCCTGCTCAAAGCAAGACCATCCCCAACTAGATCTTCCCAGTCAAGGGTCTGTCTAGCTAGTTCTTAAAAACCTCCAAGGATGGAGCGTCCACAACCTTTCTGGGTAACCTGTTTCAGTGTTTTACTGCCTTCCTCATGACTCACAATCCCCTACTCTAAACACAACTGCTTTAATAACAGAGGATGGATTTTAACCATCTGGTCTCCTATTACTCCTATAATTCTTCACGCTAAGTATGATAATATGTTTCATGACTGTTTCTGCTGGGGCATGCTGCTGGGTAGAGAAGGATCAGATATGCTTTGTGTATATGGTGCAAAATAAGAGCCCGTTGCAACTTGATGCGAAGGTCCTTCAATAATCCAAAGGTTACCTATTATTCCGGCCTAGACCTTTAAGGTTTTGTGTGGGCTAAGATAGAATATAGACAACTTGTTAGCATTTATATTTTTCTAGTTAGTGATTACACATTTTTAAAAAGGTTCGTCCCCATTTCCCCTTCCAGCACCTGAAGAGTGCAGGAGTCTCAGACCAGTACTTAACATGTCTGTAACCACAGTCCAAACTGAAGCAGGGTGGAAGGGTGCCTTAAAGACAGAGTGTCAGCCTTAAACCAGATTTTCCTTGCTTTGGTCAGGCTACTAATGAGGTTTTATAGTGGAAATGCTCACAGACCCTTAATGGTAGCAGCGCCAGCGGGTGGGGCTATAATTGGAGAAGACAGCTCTAATGCAACTGTATCTCCATGTGTTGTGCTGATGGCAAAATGCCCAGCTCACAGGAGCTGGCTTCCAAAAGGCAAATATCTGCCTGATCTCACAGCATATTCCAGCTCCACAGAAGAATCAGAACAAACAGAGAGATGAAAAGAAATAGAAACGATGCTCTAAAGATCTCTGGGAAATCACACAGTGGGACTGCCAGGCCTCCTGGTGTGGAGACACCATGGAAAATAAATACACATACAATAAAATCACGATCCTTTACATGGGGGAGAGGGTACAGTGGGATGTGTTGAGAGAAAAGGCAAGTCTCTGCTGCTCAAACCACTTCAGCAATCGAGGACCTAATCACACCTTTTACATATTGCTGACATGGTATTGTGAGCACTGCAGTCAGGGGCACCTCAGCAAGACATTTTTCAACGGCGAATGGGCTCCCGAAACAGAACGCTACTGACAGTCGTCGGGCCCAGTGCCTCCCTCAGTGCTTGGACTCCCACATGGGTTTTCTTCTGGAGTGTCTAGTACAGAACAAAACCTGGGTGCCAGAAAGCAGGACCTTTTCATTTCCACGTCCATTGTGTTTTAAGACTGACCTGGTAGATGAAGAGGGAAAGACTGGAAGGTACAAAGGATGCCCAACTCCTGCTGGAAAGAATCATGTCTGACTGCTACATGGGCCTGTGAATATCTCCTCTGAAACTGAAGAAAAGAATGGGTCACAGGTTCACGGAAGTTTAGGCCTGGAAGGGACCTCGTGAGATCACCGCATCCAGCACCCCTGCTCTGGGCAGGAAAGACTGCTGAGGTCGAATAACCCCAGCAAGGTGTGCGTTCACTCTCCTTTTGAAGATCTCCGGGGTAGGTGCCTGCACCACCCCTGCTGCAAGTCTATTCTGGAGTCTGGTCACATGAACTGTGAAGTTTTTCCTTATATCCAGACTGAAACCTTCTTCTAGGAGTCTATAACTGTTGCTCCTGGTTTTCCCTAACAGTTGCTCCTGGTTTTCCCCTTTGCCACTTTGGGTTGGCAGCACCAGGTGGAGGGCAGCAAGGAGCCAATTTGTTTTATTTAATGCAAAGCTCCAGGTACAACCCAACACGTTTTGCTCCATGTTCTTGCTTCATCCATCTACAGAAGGGAAGTGGGAGCCCTTTGATCAGTGGACTGAAGCAGGGTCAACCCTCACTGTAAATGGCAATAACTCACTGGATGTGTATTGCAAGGATAAATACTTAAAACCTTTTGAGGTGGTGAGATTGTATGGGGGCTGTGTATGTAGCACAGATAAACTGAGTGGGCGGACAGGTGTCTTTCCTCTGATCCATCTCAGGGACTTCTGGCTACTCTGTGTCTCTATGGTGCCTAGCATAACGGGGCCCCAATCTCCAATGATCCCTAGACACTACTGCGATAAACATGATTGAGACTAATCAATCAAGGCACTTAGCAAGACATTTTACAAATAGGCAATTGAAACCAGGTCTAAATAACCCCTTCCCAAAGGGAGACTAGCTGTCTAAGATCAGCCTTGACAGGGTCATAAGGCCCGCTTTCTGGAGGGTGCCAGTTCTTTCTTCACCACTGGCTCCTTTGAATATTTGGTGCCAAGCAGCAGAGGGAGAACAAGGCACGGCTGTCTGCTAGGCCAAGAGGAGGCTGCAGGTGGGGAAAGAAAATACATTAAAAAATTCCTTCTCTGGGGTATGGAATGAAAACAAGCACTTGAAACAGTCACCTTGAGGAATGCCTCAACCACTAATGAGCCAAAAGGCTTTTTCTAGACAGTTGCAAAGGATTCTTAGTTCTTTTACTTTCCATGAAGTGTTCAAGAGTGCTGCCAAGGGGCAGGCACTGGCTGTGGGTGAAACAGGCTCACTTTCTCTGCTTGCTGCTTATCATTGCATCAGTTACCTTGACATAGGGACTTAAGGTATTTCATGGGGAAAAACGGCTGCAATCTTACCTTCTTTCCTGCAGCTTCCATGATGTACAATGGTGCAACAGCACTTGAAGTCCTGTACTAAAGATAGCCTTGCACTTCTTGAAAACTACAGTATGCAAGAGGGTTTTGCTCATTTTGCTAAGAGTGAAGTAAATCAAGGAAGTAACCCGCTTGACAAAGAGAGCACTTAAATTGCCCAGCTACAAATGGTAAGTTGGGTATAGTTAGGCTCAAAGCAAGAGGGATTGATTCTGCTTCCACACAGGTCAATGAAAAAACTCCCAGTGGTTTAGAGAGTGCAACTACAACCATTTCTGTGGGCCCTTGGACAATCTCTCTGTGCCATTTCCCATACAGACTCATAGAAAAGTAGGGCTGGGGGGATCTCTGAAGGTCATCTAGTTCAACCCCCTACTCAAGACAGGATTATTCCTATCCAAGCCATCCCATTACAGGTGCTTGTCTAACCTATTCTTAAACCTATGCAATCAACACTATTACACAACAAGGCGTAGTACTCTAACCTGCTGCAAGTAAAGCAGGGGGATAAAGACAGCCATGTCCCCTGTTATGGAGGAAGATAAACCCCCCCACATTTTGTACCATCACTGTTTCTTCTTCCTGTCTTATCATTTGGGTGTCTAAGGCTAGTTTAATTTCTCTCTACTCAACTTGTTGAGGAACCTTTAATGCAGACAGCAGGAGGGTCTTCCCCCTCCTTGCTGCTTTTTTATGACTTGGTCTTAAAACTAAAAGGAAGGCATGTTCCAAAGCAGATGCATTCATGATTGTTCAAAAACATAAGCAGGATTACACCTAGGCACCTAATCAGTAGCTTGGGTTCTGGCCCTGTATATGGGTAATGTATTCAGCATCACAAAGCCCTAATCTTTGTTGCAATCTTCAGAAGTTATAGTAATATAGCAACAATGAAAAATGATAAAAGCAACAGTATGGGGAGGGAAATGGCTAATTTTCCTTCAAAATACCATGCTGTGCTTTGTCCTCTCAGAATGAACCAATGAAATACACATCCAAATGGATGCTTTTACCCTTAGCTGGAATTTAGTGCAGGTTGGCAGAAAGAGTAGAAATGGTATAAAATGCGACTCGCCGGAAGTTAGTATCTCATTGGTAAGGCCTTCTCAGCAAACTGTATGCCTTAATCAATTCCTAGATGTGTGTGGTTTGGCTTTCTCTTGCTAAACTCATAAACATGCAAATCTGACTTCATTTGCAAAGTATACTGCTTATCATATCCACTGGGATATAATGCATGCAAATGTCAGATGTATATAAATATACACAAGGTACATTGGATCTACCCACAAAGTGGCATTGTACTCATGAGGTTCGGGAGGCCAGTGCTAGCTGCACACAAAGTCAAACTGAGATTAGACATTTGTACAAGCTCAGTGGAGTTTTTTCTAGAAGGCTGAGCCAGGCTTGGGTGTTCATACGCCCCTCTAAGAAGCCCAGCTTCATCATAATATCTCAGGGATAACTGCTGAAGATATGAGAACAGGATCCATTCTTTCCCAGTGCTATGGGAGACTGGAAAGGAACTGGCTTTATCTCTTCCCTAAATACGGTTCTGCTGCTCTCTGATTAGTGCCATCAGGGACAGACTTTTGATGGATGATCTCATCAAACCCCAGTTTTATTTGAGATACAAATCCTGAAAACATGGTGTTTTGTAGACCCATAAAAGCCTCCCCTAGGGAGAGATAAGAGCTGAAGGCAATTGACCTTAATGATACTCTGAGGGATTTATGGGATCATCTAAAAAAGGACTTATTGGATTTTTTTTAAATGAGCAAATAATTAGGCATTTTAGCTCTGCTTTTGCAGTTTTACAACCTTAAGAAAAACAGTTGTCCAGGTTGCTTCATCATATTATGAGTTAGCCCTACCAGACAATTAGATGGTGAGGGAAAGCATATTTTTGAAAAGCACTCTCCAGGGTAGAAGTACACAGAAAGCCTTGGGACAGATGGCATTGGTTAAGGGTATAATGCAGAGCTATTAGACAGCTATGCAAGCAAGTGCCCTAAACTGCACTAAGGTTTTTTTTTTCCTCCCAGGATAAAATGTGACATCATGCAGTAGACGGTCTCTAGCCCAGCTGGTGCAGAGAGATCACGCTGTATAAAGACAGATCCTCCTGGCTGGTTTGCCATCAACAATGCTCCTCCCAGAAAGGGCATGGTCTGTGCTGTACATGGCTTGTTGCCACGGTGCCTGTGTCAGTGTGCAGCCTTCTGTCCTGGCACATGGCACCCAACATGGCTGGTGAATTACTTCACAGCTTGACACGGAGTTCGCAACGGTTGTATCAGTGCCAACATACCATGGTACATGGTGAACTGAATCATCACTTAGTGATACCAATGACCCCCACACTATCGCTGAGTGCTGGGGGATTGCTAATACATTGCTGCATCTATTGGCAATCCTGAGAGTCAGCGGAAGTGAGCAAGCTTGTCTTGCTGAGCTATTCCTGATGCTAGTGAAAATGATCATTTAAAGGTATGGTTCTACCGGCAATTATTTTAGGCCTGTGTCATAGAAGCCCAGATAGTGTCCAGGGAAACTACTAAAGACTGGAAAATTTCCCCATGCTTTCATAGGGTGATGCTGTGTTTGGCAACTGTGTGAATGTGGGGAAGAGGCAAGGAAGAACAGAATTAAAAAAAGGAGACGCTGCAAGGAAGTTCCCTACCTGTTTCACAGCCAAGGAAAGGCCAGCACACTGCCACAGTTCCTGAAAGCAAGGACTGCTTAATCCTTGCTCGGTCTAGGGTACAAATCATCCAGAATGGAGTAGAGAGGGGATTATCTAGCCAGGGGAAGGAATCAGAGCAAGACCTGGCTCTGAGAACGCTCTTCTTCCACAGGATCACCCTTAGCTGAAAGGCTCTGCCAGCCAAACTCTGCTCTCAGGGACACCTGAGTCCAATCCCATGGACTTCAACAGCTTAGCAGAAAATTCTCTCGACACATAAGAAGGAACAGATTATAGCTCCCTCTCCCAGCAAATCTCACAACAGTACAAGGAGCTCAACCCACAGGCACTTGAGTGAGCACTGCCGACTCTATACACACACAGGCAACCGGGCCTCTTGGCGAAGGGGCTATTTTTCAGAGAACGGCACGTTCGTTCCCTGGAGGTCTCTGGCCTCTCCGTTAGTAACGTCAGTTCTTGTGAAGGAAACTTCCCTTCCAACTGTTCTTTTTTCCAAAAGGTATTTTTTCCTTGCCAGTTTCCAGAGTCCGCATGCCAGACTCAGCAGGTTGCCAGTCGGACAGAGCTGGCAACTCCTACATTTGTCACAATAACCTTTTAAAACCGCCTAGGTCCCCGAGCAGCAAGCATTTAACTCTGAACTGATTTTCATACTGACAGAATAATGGTCTAAGTCAATTTTAGTTTGCTAAGAGATGCTGGGTTGACAGCTCTGAGGTTTTACTTTATAGACAAGTAAAGTATGTCTCAAATGCTGGCACAAGCCATACCCATGACGCCCACCTAATGATGTTAAGCTCTAGAGTACAGTGGCAGACTCTGGTCCACAGTGCTAGGTGGGATCTAAACACGTTCTCTTGCACCCAAAGAGGGACTGAACCCTTGGTAGCTTGATGGGGAATGATTTAGTATTGGCTTTCCAGAGGTACCGAATGCCCTGCTAAGGTTTTGGGTTCCTATAGTGCTAGATCCTGTACAGATATATAACAACACAGTCACTGCTCCAAAGAGCTTGCAAACGTAGCATTTGATGAGAGAAGAGATTAAGAGCTTGTACGCTCATCTGTGGACTGAAAGGTCTCCAGGTTCCATGTAATTGTACATACAGCACTTCACACCCTGCAGCCTTAAAACTGAAAAATGATCAGATTTTGCTTGGTTACTGCTACACTCATAGTAGCCAGAGAGAGCAAGTTCAATTAGTTTTCCACAGAATCTTTGTTAAAAAACTAAACAGAAGGCAAGTTCACAGATGTTTCATCTAGGAGATTATAACTGGAAAGATTAAGAGACAGAATACATTATAGGAGAGAGAGCTGGGGTAGGGGGAAGACTATATCTTCCTATGAATTAAAAAAATATCCCTGTGTTAGAAGGCCTCTTAACACAGAGAACTGAAGGGTGGGTTCAGACTGCAGTTATCTAGCAGGCTCTTGTACCTGATGCAGCCTGGGTTGGAACTTGTTCTCTCTCCTTTCCTCTTGATTTCAGTGGAACTACTCACAGACAAAGATGTCGTTGGTTGTGAAGTAGGGCCCCAGAATCTGTCCCTGAACAGCTACGATTCTTCTCCGCTGAGACACTTCCTCTTTACGGGAGTTGTGACGTTTCACTGAGCCTTGGAACGAATATCACAACTCCTGAAGCTACAGTCAAGGCACAGCACTCCCTTTTATTCCTGTACAAAATATTTTATCAATTAAATCAGGACTGTCAAACTCAAGTCAGTTGGTGGGCTATATTCGCTCCTGGCAGGCAAGGAGAGGGTCATTTGGCTCCCTGGGATTCTCTCTGTGGCTGCCACTTACCTCCCCTTTTCCCGTCACTGCCTGCCATTGATTTTTGTTGCCAGCAACAACTGAGAACTATTAATTCAACAATGGGAAGAGGGGGAGCTGAGCAATGGTGGTGGTGTTAATCCACTGGATGCTGGTTGTGCCAATATGGCAGCTCAGGCAGCCATGGCTAGAAACCCTGCGGGCTGGGTGCCTCACCTCCAACGCAGAGTCTCTAAGAGCTGCTGGGAGAGGTAATGCAGACCGGATGGCCCACCTCCACAGGCTGAATCTGGCCCACAGGATGTATGCTCGACTCCCCTGAATTAAATAAATGAACACACATGCGGAGCTTTGATCCTCCCTTCCCTGAAATTGTACAGTGCCACATGCCAGCAGACCAGTCGAAAGATGAGATGTACATTTACTCTTTCTCTTGGGTCGCTCAATGAAAAAAAAAAGCCAGCTCCCATTGTAGAAGATGCAATTGTTTTCTGCAGGTTTGGATGGATTTAACATGAACTGACACTTCTACTGAAGCACTTTGGGAGCCTATAGACAAATCTCAGCCATTTTAATTGATGCGAGACCCCTGCCATTCACAGACAGGATGCCTGACAGACCCAACAACCCTCCTATTCCTTCTGAAATGGTTGAGATTCCACTAGAGGTTATTTCTACGAGGACAGATCATCAAATGTGTTTAGTTTGCCAGTGAATGGTGGCTGAAAGGAAAATATCAGCAGAGTTCATGAGGTCTGTGAGAATAGTCAGGAGCTGAGGCTGCACATGCTGTGTCTTTACTGGCTTTTGCG
Organism: Crocodylus porosus; assembly: GCF_001723895.1. NCBI lineage: Eukaryota > Metazoa > Chordata > Crocodylia > Crocodylidae > Crocodylus > Crocodylus porosus. The sequence goes on from NW_017728925.1 coordinate 1,182,503, forward strand.
GCTAATTGGGCATGGCCTGCCAATCTGGACCTATTCCAGTGGAAAAAGGAATCGTTTCTTCCCTGCTTCTTTCAAACATGTCAAAGGTTAGATACCTTTAAAGTCTGTACAACTACTTAGAGCTTTCTGCATTGTTACACTTAAAAGCTCTAATATGGTGGGATTCGGCAGTTCATTAAGAGGGTCAGAAAAACAGGCTTTTAGTAAGGCTGTCCCTTGGACAAATCACACCATCATCTTCATCCCCTGCTGTGAAATCCCCATTGGTTTACATCCTAACTCGCTGCAGTGGCGACCCTGGGATTTGTGGGTATCATTAGCATTATATATTAGCACTTCACAGCAGGAGTAAAAGTGCACTGAGATGCTGAGTCACTGTGAATGGCAGCCTGGTGCAACCTTGAACCATTTAGCCATGTCCTTCTTCTGAAAACCTAGAGGCTGAGCTACAATGCAGCCCCCGCATCTGGTTAAATATAACAACATCCAGGGCACCTGGTTTTTTTGCCTGTATTTGTTGCTATTCGCCTTTCATTTAGACGATAAACCACACAAATCCCTTATAAAGTTACATACTGAATGAGCAGGGCAAGAGTGAGGATGAATACAAATCATTTTGGAGGGTTACAAAGAACATTTGCTACCCCCACTGCCACTGAAGAAGACAAATTATGTAATCCCAAGTGACAGAAGATGATAGGAATGGAATACAATAGTAAGCAGAAGTGGTCAATGATTGTGATTTTATTGTAAGATTTGTGATATTTGGTCTTTGGCGGCTCCAGTTCCTGGAGTCAGGTAATGAAGTAAAACTCCCAAGTTTCCTATAATATGAAAGGTATACGACTATCATGCAGTTTAATGAACCGGGGGTGGGGGCTGAAACCATGGCACGGGTATAGCCTAATGGCACAGAAAACAGAAGAGAAATTTTTAAAAAATCCCTCATGACTTCTAAGCCCACCTCATGATTACTGGGGCATGACGTGTGATGTTCGAGCTCATGGAACTGGTACTGCCTATTACGTGCCATTGCTGTATAAGTCAGGAGGAAAAGTGAGAAGAAAATATACCAAATATTTTCAACCATACAACTTTACGGTGCCTTTTTTGATCCTTGGGATTCTGGCACTTTCTAGACTGTTAGCCTACAAAAACCTTCAAGAGTCTGTGGGTCAGAGTCTGACCTCGGGGACACTAGTGTAAACCCAGAGCGGGTGAACTGGATTCCACGTGGTTACTCTGAACTTTCATTTGTGCTGAAGGAATCTTTCATTCTGATTTGCAGGACACAAGCCTGCTGCATCTGTTTGCTAGAATAACTTGACTGTGAGTGCATATATGTGCTCGGCATCCAGGGGGACTAATACAAAAGGAGACACACGTGAGGCCTGATTCCTTAGAATTATCAGCAAGTAGATGAAGCAGCAGAGGAAGAATAGCACCCACCAGAAGCAACAGGGAACATACAATGCTTTTCAGATGCAGCATCCAGCAGAGCTATGTGGATGCTGCATCTGCTTTTCAGATGCAGCATCCAGCCCCTCAGGAAGCCAGTATTAGTGCAGGATCAGGTCCCACCCCTTTGTGCTTTCTGCTCTAGACAGCCCCCTTTCCACTGGCCATTGAGAGGACACTGTCAAAGCCCTGCATGAGAGGTTTTGTCAGCAAGGCGTGTGAGTAATTTCAATGGGAGCTGTGCCCCTAACTCTCTGCATGACACTTTGACATTTAACCCTTCAGGGTTCACGGGGCCAGGACCCTGTCCTGGCTTCTTAGCATCTCCCCCTGCACAAAATGGAGCTGCAGTGAAAACAGATGCTGAAGTGTCTTCAATGTTCTGTGGGAATCAGACTCTTTGGCTCCTTGTTTTTTATTTGTGGTATTGTAGATAAGAATACTAGGGTGTTGTGGGAAACAGGAAGACCTTATCTCTCATCCCATGCTGCTTCTCCTATCATAGCCTCTCTTTCTTTTCGCTGGCTTGCTTGATATAAAAAGATACGCATTAGGCTGAGGTGGCTTTGTGTTGGTGCATTGTGACTGAGTCTCCGATCACTCCTTCTGTAAGCACCACAAAAGACCCTGGAGCGTCTGTATCTTGCCAGGGTAAACTTATAGGCAGCTTCACAAGAATCTTTTAAAAGCCCTATGATCTATGCATTTTGATTGTAAGGAGTTATCAGTGCATTTCAGCTCCCCCAGTCTATCGTGGATATAGGAGGCAAGTAAGTCTAGGTAATCACTGTGGGAGCACAATAGTTTCCTGACCAGTTAGTTAACCATTGTGATAACTGCTATAGAGTATGTTGAATTATGGCGCATCAGGATTGTAAATATGGAAATCCTGCATGAGTTCCCAGACAAAATAAACTGGTGACATAATTAAGATTGCTCTTATAAGCACGATTGGCATTTTAAGAAATAAATAATATAATGAATATTACCAGTTAAAAAAGACAGTATGAAACCTTTACAGAATATGCAAATACTAAATTAAGGTTATGTAAACATTCATTTGATTATACTGTCTACACTGTCATAAATTCTCTAATAAAAATCTAGACGTCTGAGCCTAATGTTAGAGACCCTATAGTAATTCTGATCCCTTTTCCCTTCAGGTAACGTAGCTGCTGTCTAAGAGCTGAAGTATGAAACAGGAAGTCTTCTGCACAGAAAACATCAGCATCGCATTTTAGGTATTATGATCAAAATTTACAACTTCTGGTATCTAAATATTAGGCATCCAAATAAAGTGCTCTGTTTTGTTTTGTGAAGTTACTGAAAACTTATAGCTCCCACTGAAATCAATTTGAACTTCAGGTCTCAACACCTTGAGAATCAAGCTACTTCAATTCACATGACTAGATAGTATTTTACTAGGATATATTATTTATATTGTAGTAGCATCTATGAACCCCGCTTATTAGGTCTATGTTGTGTCAGGTGCTGTTCAAACACAAAACTCCAGGGCTGGATTCAGATTACGCTCCCACTAGATCCAAACTGCCAAATTCACAGTGGAGGAAGTCAGCGAAACCTTTGGTGGTTTGTCCAACGTCTGTTATGGGGAGGCTACATTTCAATTCAGGTAGAAGTTACTAAATCAAAGTCAAATGTGATTGGAGGCATTTCATCCAAGCCAACCAAAGTGGGGAGAGATGTTCAGCTGAAAGGTTTGGGCGTGGCTGTGATGTCAGTTGCAACTAGGTTTCCTGCTTTGTTCTGTTAGCCAGAGGGTTAGACGCGTATCCTTCTCCAGGCAACACAGCAAGATGCTTGTGACAATAACAAACTACATACAACCACACTGCTGACAAATCATTTATGTAGTGTCAAGTGTTTCCAATAGATCTTGGGCAGAGACGGGGGCTGTTAACAGTTTGGTTAATTGCAATCAGGGAGGATTAACAAGCCTGCAAGCCTACACAAATATGTACAGTAAATGCTTTGTTATCTGGCACCCAAGGGGAATGGGGGGTGCCGGATAATGAAATATACTGGTTAACTGAGCGGCCTGAACAGGCATGGGCCACCGCTTCTCCCGCTACATCTGGGGTGTCACTGCCCCTCCCGCAGCATTGCCGCCCCTCCCGCGGGCCCCGAGGGACAGGGAAGCGGGCCCCGCGCAGCCTGCTATGCCCCGGGCCACAGGGGCTTGGCAGCACAGGCTGCTTTGCCCCAGGCCATGGGGGCTCGGAGAATCCGGAAGTGCCGGTTTCTCTGAGCCCCCACGGCTCACTCAGTGGGCACTGAGCCCCTACCACCATGGTGGGCACTTCCGGTTTCACTTTACCTTATAAGCTGGCATGCTGGTTAATAGAACATGCCGGCTTATAAGGTGCTGGGTAACGGAGCTTTTACTGTATATGTGATGTAACCTCTGAGATGGGTTTCATGAATTTGCAGAGTTTATACAGGCAGTCCTTGACTTCCAGCATTTCGACTTACAGTGATTCGCACTTGCGGCGCTCCGCCATTTACACCCATGTTATTACTTACGGCATGGGATCCTGGTACTTACGGCATGACGGCGGCGCACAAACATATATACGTCACCCAGTCAGTCTGCTTCCTGATGTGCTCGGGCACGTAAGTTTCTTGTATTCTTTGGATTCTTAGTGCATGTTAAGCTTTTTTATATATTCAGTCCTTAAAAATGGCTGATAAAAGAAAAAGCAGCCCTTCTGAATTCCATGACCCTGATGAAGGTGTTCCTTCCTTTATATGATTAGTTACTGCATTGCCCTGTTCAATCGATTTATATACAGTACACTTCAGAAAGCTTTGTACTGTACAGTGTATATCATTTATAGTTGATTAAATAGTTGATTGAAATATGCTGTTTATGGTCATTTCTCTAAAAAGTTGGGCACAGGCCCTTGGTCAGGAATGTAACTGCCTATAACATTGTTTCGATGGGAAAATCAGGTTCGATTTACATCGTTTTGATTTAAAGTGCCTTTTCCAGGAATGTAGCCCGCCGTAAGTGCGAGGGCTGCCTGTATTTGTACCTTTTATGGTACAGAGCTTACAGATCTCTTTATAGATATATGAATAACTACTGTCAACTCAAGGTACAAAGCTGCTACAGGGAAAGCAGAGCCCTGAATTCCTAGGAGCATCCTGAATGTTCAGACAACAACTTTCGGCTTCTGCACCTCAGGAAGGTGTTATTCTCTGGGGATGACAGAGACGTCAAGCATTTGGCTCTGGACTTCAAAAACACCAAGAGGAACAGAGCCACCGAAGGGGAACAAATATGAAAAAGCACCCTGACCTGGGAGATGAGAGAAGAGATGGGATTAAAGAGAGGGATTAGCCAGGGAGAAATCGAAGGTCATCTTCAGTGAGAAAGAAATGAGGTAACACCAGCAGAGCAAGCTCATGCTATTCCCCCAGCCTCCCTCCCTCCTCTCCCCAAGTCCTAAGAGCACAGCAGCTTCTTTTGTGTCTCCTGTGACCCAGTAATTATGAGTGTGGGAACGAGGTCTATCAGGGTACCCTGCACTGTTCTGCAGGCCTTGCTATCTGACAAAAGAGAGAGAACGTCGGGGGCGGGGAGAGCCAATGTGAAAACAGTTCAAGCTCTAGTTTTTCGAAAGAAAGAGCAGGAGGTAGCAAGGCAGAGGGGTTGTTGGGACAGGGCTTTAATTCCAGCCTCTTTCCTCTCACTTGCTTTCCCATGTGGGGGACAGATTGGCGTTACAAATATGAAAAACATAAGTTTCATAAAGGGCTTTTCTTGTCCAACTGAAGCCTCCCTGCAGAGGCCACCCTGTCTGACACCCACCATCTCTCGTCGTACATCTGCAAAACATACCTCGCAGAATTTTGCACACAGGTTTTCTCTGAATACAACTCACCGCATTTAAAATGCATCAAATGTGCTAATATGGTGCTGAACTTTTAACAAAATGCCATAAGAGACCAAAGACAAATGAGTCATGCTATAATAACACACCAGGAAGGCTTTGTTATCTGTTGAGTGAGGTGCCTGAAAAGCAAATGTAAATAGAAAGTGCTCCTTATGGTAGTTATGATGGTTACGCTGGCTGAAGGTCCCAAGGCTGCCTAAAGGATCTAGACATGGAGGTCCCATTCATTTGGCTTTGAAAATCTCAGCTTCTCCCTGCTGACTCCCACATTTTATGAGAGATACATAATTATCCTTAAAATTGGGAAACAAACTAGAGTGATTCTTTCTAATGAATCCCTGTAATCTTAGACATGACACTAAAGACCAACACAGCTGATTTTGTCTAAGGTCATACAACAGACCAGTAGCAGCATTGGGAAGAGGACTGGTGCAGCATCTTCTACATCACTTAAATACCACTCAGGAGTTACGCTGAGAGTCTCCAAGCAAGCCCTACCCTGGCTGGAATGAAAGGCCCCAGTGAGTCTATTCTAGGGGTACACAGACGAAAAAGCTGTAGATTCAAATTTTTTGTGGATCTAGTGTCCCCAGTGAGTTACACAAACAGCTTGGAGGTGCAGTGATGGCTTTCCAGTTCCGCAGACTGAAAAATAACTTCAAGGAGAGGGCTGTATTGGGCCTTGGAGGTGTTTCATCTCTGCTAGTGCCCTACGTGCCCCCAACAGGGAGGGCAAATGCAGATAAAGTGAATTCCACCACAGAGGCACACACTGTTAAGTTTTCTTATTTTTAAAAATTCTGCGTGATTCCCACTGGACTCAGCACAAGAGTGTGCAACAGATTTTCCCTCACCAAAATGTCATTGCAATAGGAATGCAGAGGCCATTTGGAAAGGCAGTCTGACACTCTCTGAAGGAAGAGTGATCTCTCACTGTCTGTAACTCAGAAGGCATGTCCTGAATTTTCTGCAGATGACTGGAAGAAAATCTCTACCCCAAGAGTTAACCTTCAGAATCTGCATTCAGGAGTTACATGAGTGTTTAACTTAGCCATGAACTCTAGCAGACTGCAACCACAAACCTGGGGCAAATACTGGTCTCTCTAAAATTTGGGAACGTGAGTTCCTAGTTAATTACCATATGACCACGTCAAAACTGCCAGCCCACAATTAAAGAAAAGCCTATTTTTAACATTACTGTAACAATCCTAGTAAAGAAGGTTTGCTACCTCAGGAAAAAGAAATATTACAATATTGTTCATATAGAAGTCATTTCAAATGGTCACCAAACCTCACCATTCACTGTGGGAAAATTAATATTTTTATAAAAACAGCTGATCTCCTTATGCACATAAGTTTCTGTTTTTAAGTCATCCATTGCCTGCTTAATTTTTTTTAAATAAAATTCCATAATGCATCAACTCTCATACAATCATGGGGCGGGGAAAAAAGCCATGCAAAACCCAGATTGCTACTGTTTCAGTGGCCGGTTTTTCCATCAAGAATTGGAAAGTACATTTTTCAAAGCTATCAAAACTCCTTTGTCCTCTCTTGGCTCATCACAGTACAGCAAGCTGGCCAAAACCCACAACAAATCTTCCATTCTAAAACATAAAATACAAAACCATTTGGAATGGATTTGTCATTTTCGCAGGCAACTTTCTCCACACTCCGTGATTATATTCTTTTGCTTTCCTTTGTATTTTGCCAATAGATATTTGGATTATTCATCTAAAAATGGCACTCACTTAACTCTTCTTTGCCTTGGCTAAACAGTGTTTTATTGTGAATCTCAAGCAACAGCCAATACTAAAAGTGAAGGAACTGTCCTAACTGGATACTTGGTTCTTAATATAAGCATTTTAACAAAAGGGAACAGTTCTTATTCACAGCTCCCAAGATAGCAGAAGAGTATGTAATAGAGCTAAGTGGTTATAAAGAAAAGTAACTTTTTAAACCCATCAGTGAGGTTTTCTATATCCCAAGAAACACAATGCCGCTCTATAATAAACAGGTATTATCTAAATCCAACTCTGAATGCTTTGGGATATATACTTCTCTTTATGCTTTCAAAGAACATCCATTAACTCCAAGAGATCAATTTAAAGGCTTTTTAAAATAGATTGGATAAAGTTTGTACAGAGTTTTGAAATTGTAAAGTGCTATGAAAATGATAGCCGTTATTATTAATAATAATAGGAATTACAGTTTGTGCAAAAATAAAAGAGCTCACTTATTTCTTTGGAAAAGTTACTGAATCTTTTTTACATCTAAGACATATAATCTTAAAATCTCTCTAGAAAAACAATAAATACAGATCCATGACAAAAATTAAATTTAGAGTTAAGCTGAACAAGGAAAAAGTAGATGGAGAATGCAGAGAAAAGTTACTAACTGGCTCTTGGAAAGTACTTCCATGTTGAAAAGCAAATGGGGTTTGGGCAACTGCAATGTTTCTATCTGATGAAGTTAGAACAGCAGCTGTAGCATCTGCTTCTGCCAGCAGGTAAAAAAGTGATGGCAAATCTGCAGACTCATTTAATAGAAACAAGTTGACAATATGCTTTATTGCAGACAATTCATGACTCGGAACCTAATTTTTCTCCAAAGTCCACTCTTTCTTGTGGGTGTCCCACTATTTGTCTGCATCATTCATAAGGAGTCAAGGCTTAGCACTTGTCTACTTTGAAACTTGGAATTCAGCATTTCTTCTCATTCACATATATGGCCAGGAGGGATGTCAGGTCTGTACTTGCCATGTAAAGGTAAAACTATCATCAAGGAGCTTCTCAGCTGCAGTAAACATATGCATTCAAAAAAGTGTTGGCTATCTGGAAGCATGGAAGGGGAGGACGGGAGAGTGAAGTTCACTGGCTTGCTTTTCCTACTTATGATCTTTGGGTCTTCTTTCATATTGCCCCTTATTCACAAAACACTTTCCTCAGACTGACCTGTCAAGGCACTCCCATCTCCTTTCATTGGTGTCCTGGTGTCTGGACTCTACTGCTATAAAAGCATATATAAAAGGAATAAGGGACTTTAAGATTGCTATCTCCAATAAAAAGTCACAGGTGCAGCTTCTGTATCCAGATGGAGGAGACTAATATCATGACTGCAGCATACACAGAGTATCCCCCTCTACAGAAACTCAGCTACTGTCCATTTTGCATACTCTACACCATTGTATGCAACTCTCAGTGTTGTCACACCACAACTCTTGGCTCCCTTTGAAGAGTTAACTTCATGCTCATTTTGAAACCATGGGAGATCAGTTTATTTCATCTCATAAATGGTGACTAGTTCCATCATTTTAAGAACTGACCATGATGAAAGCACGTGGAATGATAAGGATGGAAGTTAAAAATAGCTATCATGTGGCACCGTGTCAAGGGTTCATGTTTAATTTTTTTTATTCCAAGTTCTTTGATAAAGTATTTTCCCATGCTGAGAAGCATTTGGAATGTCACCCTCACAACAGCATTCCTGATGGATGATCCAGGCTTTCAGCACACTGTGCCCGTGGAATCATATTCCCTGTGCTCCATGCTTCTCACTCCCACTTGTACACCTTTGAGAACAGGAAGTCCCAAATCAGCATGGACTAGTGGAGGGCACGTCTCGCGCAGGAACCACCGTTTTGGAAATAACGTGAGGTGGGAAGGTTGGACCTGTAGTGAAGGCACTGGACCAGGACTCAGGAGATCTGGGTTCTAGTTCCTGGCTCTTCTGCTGCCTTCTAGTGGGTAAGTTACACGAGGAGAGATTTTCAGAGTCACAAATCCCACTGGGGAAATTGGATGCATAATTGTCCTTTGCACCTTTGAAAAGATCCACCTAAATCTTACTGAACCACAATTCTTAGTCTTTTGCTTGTCTTTTGTGTCCCTTTCTGCCACCCTTTGTCTGCCTTGTTTGGTTGCAGTGTAAGCTCTCTGGGACAGAGACTAATCCTGGCTATGTGAATGCTGAGTGCCAGTACAATAGGATTCTCAGCTTGGCTGGGGGCTAAAAAGGGGGAAAACAATCGAGTAAACATTTTTCAAGTTATGTTTCTTTTAATTATCTTTCAGGGAAACATTTTGAAACAAAGTTACTGAGTAGGAAAAGACGAAATTAAAAAAAAGGCCTGAAGGAAAAATATTGGATGTCACTTACTGGGCTGAGTGGTAAAGGACGGGAGGGGAGGGAGCACATCAATATTCACAATTTCTAAATTTAGAAAAAACCTGATTTTGAAAAACCAAAGTAAAAGTTTCAATTTGAAACTTTTTCAATTTGAAATGAAATTAAACAAAAGTTTAATTCTCTTTTTAAAATTCCCCATAGGAAAAATATTCTTGATGAAACCCCAATTTTTCAGAAAGAAATTAGTTCAAATATTTTGACTACTTCCCTGGGGGCATTAAGATATTATTGCAATATAAACAAGAAATAATTATCCATCCTCTACAAATAAATGAGTTTGCTTCCAGACTCCACTGTCTCTGCATTAGGAAATAGCTGTGTGCTCCCAAACAGTCCTGCACAGCAGCTGTAGACAGACTGACTTTTTCAGTGATGACCACTGGAAAACTAAGTGAGTGCCAGATGGCTTGACAGGTCTCATCTAATTGCTGTTCCACAAAAACTCTCCTGTATCACCACCATCCTCTCCTGCTCTTTTCCATGGCCTCCTGCCTTCCAATCCCCCACCCCTACCTGGGATATATCCCATCTACTTGCATTGTTCTCCTGCCCTGACAAACTCCCTCTTGTATTCCCCTTTTATTTCTCTACACACATTTATACATGTTTTCCTCCCACCTTTTCTTACTCATCTGCTCCTTATACTGCCCTTCCTCAAATCCTGACACCATAAGGCACTGCAATCCTCCCTGGCTTTGCTTTCACAGGGACAATGAGAGATGGTGAAAATGATTACTGTTTCCACAGAAAGAATAACCACCTAAGTTGAAAACATGTTTCTTCTTCATTATTTTTGTGAAGCAGACAACTCTATGCGTCACACTGAAGGAGAAACTTCCTATTACAAGAAAGGACAAAAATGATCCATAATCCTAAATAAGTATTTTTAAAAAAGGATCCATTGCACTCAATCTGCCCAAGATTCACCTTGCTCCCAATCTCAGCATAGACAATGTTGTTTTAAAGATCTGTGTTGACAATAAAACACGAGGAACCCTGATGAAGCTCAGCCACAAGCCAGTATCAAAAAGCTTCCCAATTCGCAGTCCAAACAAAAGTAGCACAGGGGCTTGAAGATTAAAATTGTGTGAAAGTTTATTTTAGGTATAGTATCCCATTTAAAAAGCATTTCAGAGCACAGCCATAAATTGGGAGCCACAATTAGCACTCGTGAGCATGGTGGTTAAAATATCTCACAATAGTATCCAGAGTTGTTTGTTCAAGTTTTGACTCAAGCTGGAGGCTGCCCCTACCCCCAGTCAACCCAGCTGCAGGAGGCACTTGGTCTTTTGGTCTATGGGAATCAAAGGTAGCCAGCAGTGTGATGTTAGCCTGATCAATCCTTTGCTTGCTAATGGCTACAAAACCTGGTACAGTGGACCCCCTGGCTCAGGGCAGCTCACTGAGTAGCACCTCTATAATATACAAGATGCTCATATAAGATTATCTTCTGTAGAACATAATAAGCCACCTATTCCACTACTCTTCTAAGCCACCCACATAGATACTTATTGCTTTGTCTTCTAAGCCACCCACATCCAAAATAAGGGCACTAAACCAGCCTGTTACCATGATAAAGATGAGTCTCACAGGCTGTTATGTTAAAAGGTCCACATTCTACCTTCAGCTCGAACAGTGCGAGTCACCGCTGAACTGCAAAGTTCAAGCAGAGGCTGAAGGTTTGTGCCAGCCCTACAGGACAACTCTCTCTCTAAGGAGAAAAGCAATGCTCCTAGCACACAGATTTATGCTTGTTTTGTCATGGGACCTATTGCTATTAACCCAAAAAAAGAGAGAAAAATTATGGGGAGAGGTTTTCGACTTTCTGGTGGGAACACTGTGCAAGCTAAGTAGGTTTCCCCTAGGGAATGGCACCAAAATAACAGAGGGCGTGTGGGGGGGGGAATCAAAGCTAAAAAGGCTGTGTAATCCCCCTGGGAAAAAAAGCACTTTCAACTGCATTAGTAAGCCAGTCCATCCAACTGTCCCAGCACAGAGCTGTTCCGATTCATGTGCAGGAGAAGGACAAACTACTCCCACAGCCTTTCTAGAGAAGCTACATTTCAGCATTAGGGGCCATAGTGGCCTCCATATTTGCATTAAAGGAGGTTCCGAGCCTGCAGAGAGCCGTTCAAAGAAGAGAAGGTGAGGTAAAGTCTGCGAGCGTGGAAGCCTCTCCACGTGGTGGGTCTACACGGCTACGTGACTTGGAAGAGGAACTCTAGCACCTGCCTACAGATTCTGGGCATTGCACCGCGCGGAGTTCGCCCTCCTCCTTTTAGAATTCAACGCACCTGAAAGGACGCGTGCCAGGAAACACTGAAGGCAGGACTTGCAGCAAACACAGGGAGACGCACAGAATGGACATTTTATTCCCCCTTCAGTGGTCTCTCTTGCTGTGCCATTCATTAGGACACAAGAAGAGACTCAAAAAGTAAAGCATTGCTACCCTAAGTGCTTAGCACTTCCCTGTGGAAGAATACGGTGTAGTGTAAAATGCAGGCATCTGTGAGGAAACTGAGGCACATGGAAGTGTCAAGGTCACATACGATGTCAGTAGCCACGCTGGGAACAGCACCCTGGAGTGTGGACCCCCCCAACCTCACATTCTAGTGAGTTAGGGTTACCAGATTTCCAATTTCAAAAAAAGAGGACACCTGTCAGGGGGGCGGGTGTGATATGGTTGGGGGGAGGGGGGACAGTGACATGCCCATGTCCTGGACCTGCCCCTCACTCCCAAGCCACTGTCCCCCAGCTCTGCTGCTGCCCCTCTCTCCCGACCCACAGTATTCTGCCTGCCACACCGTACTGGTGCCCATCACTCCCAACCCGCAGCCCCCTGGCACTGCCTGTACCCTGTGCTCCTGACCCACAGTTCCCTGCCCCCCTGGTGCCCCTCACTCCCAAGCCAGAGACCCCCAGCCTTGCTGCTGCCCCTCACTCCCAACCCTTAGGTTCCTGCTCCCCCAGTTGTGCAGCGTCTCCTGGCTGCCCCACCCCTGTGAGCATGGGCACCAGCCCCAGTGCCGCCAGCCTGGCTGCACAGCTCCCTGCTGCCCCAAAATGGCCCCCTCGCTTCCTTCTCTCACTGGAGGGGCAGGCACCTGCCCCCCTCACACACACCACACTCCCTCATCCCCCATAGACTTACCTGCATCCACT
>NW_017728925.1:1195327-1261898 GCF_001723895.1 Crocodylus porosus
TGTGTGTGTGTGTGTGTGTGTGTGTGTGTGTGTGTGTGTGTGTGTGTGTGTGTGTGTGTGTGTAGATGCTTATGATGCCCCCTGCATCCAATCCTCCTGCTCCCACCAACCCCAAGCAACTCCTTGCTAGGACAAGCCAGGAAGTGCTGGGAAAAGCTTCAATGCTGAGCAGAGCAAAATCCTGGACATCTGTTCATATTTTAAAAAAACGCCTGGATGGAGATGAGAAGACCCAAAAAGAGGACATGTCTGGGAAACCCAGATGTATGGTAACCCTAAATGAGTAGGCACTGCCTGCATTTACACTGCACCTTTCGTGGCCTTATTCAGAGAACGCCCTACCAGGTGCAATGCCAGCAGGTGACTTTCCACGACATGCTCCAGGCTGCTGAGAAGGAACTGGGTGCATAGTCATCTCCTTTGTCATTGGCATGAGAAGCATATCCCTTTGGTCTGAAAGGAAACCTGCACTTACTACAGCTCTCCTGTATTGTAAAGGATGAAATTCAAAACAGCAAAAGGGCTGTGGGTGAACAATTTAACCTGTATTTCTGAATGAAAAAATTCTTTAATATTTGAACCAGAGCTCTTCCATCTCTTATCCCCAGATCTTGGTTCAGCAGATTTAGCCAGTATTACTGGGGAATCCTACAAAATTTGACCAAACCTTTTCTTCTTTCAGCACCACTTTACATTCTTTTCCAGAGCTCCAGCTTGCATTTACTTTGCAGAATGGGAAAGTAAGTGTGCTGCTTGGGAGAATTCAGTTTTACTCCACAGCCAGTTGTCAATGTGTCTATGCTTGATAATTATATTCTAGTTTACTCCCAAGCCCTTCTTGACAACCACAGTGACCCAAGGGATTGGACCTGTCATACCCTTCACTACAACTGAGGAGATCCCCAAGGCTATGCTCATGTGCAGACCTCTCTTGTAGCTCTGAGTCTGTCCACCAGGCAAGGCCTTTTCCGTTTGCTTAGTTCTAACTAGTCATTAGCCATTCAGATATCATTAAACTGCCGTAGCAAAACTGAGCTCAGTGAATTGCCTATAGAGCAGGAACCATTTTCAAGAGCAGCTATTAAGAACCAAAAGGGCAGGCACTGCTTGTGTTTAAAGCTGTAAAATAAATAATATGCACAAATATCAGGAAAGTGGGAAAAACCTCTCTGAAAAGAGCTATCCTTCTGAGAGAGGATGACAAAAATTGGCAGTGGCCTCAGGGCTCCTGGGGGCTTGTGCAGAGCGCCCCACATGGTGCGGGGCAGTGGGGGGCAGCGGGGATCGCCCCCTGCTGGGCAGCAGCCAGTGAGTCCAGGCTTTTTTTTTTAAGGGCTGGGAGCTGAGGGGGGAACACAGCTGGGAGAGTGGGCAGGGGTTGGGGAGCTCATCACAGAGCCCCCTAAATGTGGTGTGGTGCAGGGGAGGGCAGCAGAGATCACCCCTGCACTGGGCAGCAACTGGTGAGTGCGGGTTTTTTTTGTTTTTTGTTTTGTCTCAAAGAGCTGGGAGCTGGGGCGGGTGGGGGATGGGGCCTGTGTGATTCAGCTGATTCTCCAAATCAGGTTCAGCTGAATCACTTTGGGACAGTGATTTGAATCACCAAATTGAATCACTGTCCCCTGAACTGGCTGAATCCAAAGCGAATACTAACCGCTTCACAGGCCTAGCGTTGAGCATTGTTAGCACTTGCCAAATAATAACAGAGAAAGAGAGAAATCACTATTACCAGCCTGAGTACTGAACATTTGGACTCACTGACAGTGGTAGCTGTCTATAGATATTTGGTATCTGCAGTAACCCAAACTGATTGAACACATCAGACAAAAACATGGCCCATGCTATGCTTGAGTGGCTCTTCTACCCTTTCTAGAGACTGAAGTTAGCCAGATGCTGAGCTTTATGCCACTTTTCCCTGACAGAAACATATATTTGATATTCATCAGATGTTCATCAGTTACACATGCACTAGGTGCCAGGATGCAGATATTGTTCATCTGAGTGTTGTTTCAAAGTCATTTGAGAGGAACAAGTCAGCATAGCTTCCAAAGGAACATCAAACCTAATATACTAGAACTCTTTGAATGTGCCAACAAAAATACTGCATCAGGAAGAAGCAGATGATATGATACATTTGCAATTTCCAAAAGCTTTTGACATGGTCTCTTACCAAAGCCAGTTAAGGAAACCGAGTAGCAGCCATGAGGAAGCTGCTAAAATGGCTGGTACTATATTTACCCAACATTTACCAGGGAAACAGGCCGCTGAGCTTCCATGGAACTGCAAATCACTCAGGATAAGCAGTGACCTTATCCTTCCTCCTACTGCCACATCTGTCTGCCTCCGGTGTACTGATCCCACTATCAAAATACCATTGGCTTATTGCTAGCATCAGTTTCTTTCTAAGCTTTAAAAACACCTGGCAACGATAATCAAATCATGAAGACAACTGGTGGGGCCAGAGAAATGGCAAAATATGCTATGGTACAGGATTGCCCATTTTTACTCTATCTACCCACACTCCAAGTAGACATGAATTTGGAATCGGACAACACCTGATCTTTTTTACTAGAATGAACAGTATTTACCTTACACTGTCTGGGGGTAAAGACCAGAGCAAAAAATAGTTTAATTCTTCTACAGTGCTCTCATCCTTCTCTGTCGCTTCCTCCCTCCCAGCAGGTCCAGCGTCTTGTTTGTTTAGTGGATACCAAAGAAGCCTCTTTGTTAAATTTTGATTCTTCCATTTCAAATTGTAGCACCTTTTTTGAGCAGATTACTTTATTAAGCCTCCCTTAATATTTAATGTACATTTAATAACAGCAATAATAAATATAAAAATAAATATACATGCTTATCACATACTGCTTGCCTCTCTGTATTAGCATTCAAGGCAGCTCAGAATGCATGCAGGTGAATGAGAGCCAAGTCCTAGTATGTCCACTAAATTTAGGACACAAAATGTTTCATTGTTTGCAGACTTTCTTGCGTTTTAGACTATCAGTACTGAAATAAGACATACAGCAAACACCTAGGGCCACATCTTGTCTTCTTTGTTTCTTGCTTGTCAAGTTCTTACAGGTTCTGAATGTCCCCAGGTTGCTTCTGCCAGCTTCAAGAGCTGATATAAGTATTTCTCGTCTACTCCTCACACCCCAACTCAAAAAAACCAACTTGACAGCATGGCCAGTACCACCTAGGCTGGGATTGCCACTGGGGACTTAAGGGATCTAGTGTCCAACTCTCATTGACTTTCAATTAAAGACACCCACTGATTTCCAGTGGAAGACTCCTGTGGGTTTCAGTTAGGATTAGTGCTTAATAATTAAGCTAACTTCTTCTTGTCCTTCCCCCACTGTACATGGAGAATGACTGATCACCACCTTCCTTATAACAACCTTCTAGATACCGGAAGACTGTAATCATGAACCCCTTTCAGTCTCTTTTCTGGACTAAGCAATTCCAGTTCTTTCATACTTTACTTGTATGTCATGTTTCCTAAACTCTTATCATTCCTGTTGTTCTGTCTAAATTGTCTATATTTTTCCTAAAGCATGCTACCCAAAACTGGACACATACAACAGCTGAGGCCACACCAATGACGAGTAGAGAGAAACACCAGTCCCTCCCCCCCGCTTTTTTTTTTTACAAACAATATCATACTGGTAATTCATAGTGAGTTTATGGCCCACTATTACTCCCAGATCCTTTTCTGCAGTCCTGCTACCTGAAAAGATATGCTCCATTTTATATTTGTGTACCTGACTTTTTCCTTGAAACTGTAGCTCTTTACACTTGTCTACACCAAATTCTTTCTTTTTTGATTTCAGACCATTTTCCCAATTTCTCAATGTCATTTAAAATCTGATCCTGGTCTCCAAAATGCTTACAACCCTTCCCAACTTGATGCCATTTTAAAAATCCCTCTATTTCATGGTCCAACTTATTTTAATGAAAATTCTTAATCGTACTGCATCCAAGTACCTATAAGATGCTCTGCTCTTTATTCAGGGAGGGATGCTGGGATGTAGTTGGACAAATCTTGTTTAGTTAAATCCAACAAGTAGGAACAACAGAGTCATACTGAAGAACCACAAACAGGAACAATGCCTTCTTTTCTTTGTGATGTCTCTTCTCTCTTCCCATGGACAGTCACAATGCTCAACCTTGCCTCCCACTTTCCTATGCTTAATGTCCCTATAAAAAGGTGTTCCTAAAAGACGGGACAGCAATTCTAATTGAAGTGATAAGGAAAACGGGAGAGCCCCAGGGCAAGAGACCCAGCAGCATTCAGTAACACATTTGGCCTTTCCCTTTTGTCACATCTCTATTTACCATGTCAACGTTCTGCTCTCCTTTCCAGATAAGCACCCAGCTATATGCCTGAGCTGTGTGTGTGGACTGAAAAAAGCCCTGCCCTTCCCAGAGGAGAGTGATGGTGTGTTTCTGTTTTGCCAGTTAGAAGGATCACTTAACTTCAGCACGCAGTGAGAGGTGAATCCATGAGCTGATTAAGCAAAATCACTGCTAATGGATGGATGGATTTAGAATGGATGAATACAGACTAGTGTATTTAATGTAGGTCCTCTCAATAGTATCACACTATGCCAATGAGTGACCCTCGGGAATTCTTTTTGTGAAAATGGTTTGGGTGTGAGACAGGCACACCAAAGCCAGGTTGAAAGAAAAGCATGACTGATTTGGGCTGGTCTATGAGTGACACTGTATTCACTCTTCAAACAGAGAGGCTGCTGGTATATCCATTGCTCACACTGCCTGGCACACAGCATCCACTCGAATGACTGCCTGAGAGTCCTCCCCCTGAGACAAAGCTCTCTCTACTGATAAAGAGTTAAGAAGCTCTCAGAGGCAGTTCTGTGAGAACATTTCTCAGAGGGCAGTGCACTTTTATTTGAAACAATTTTCCATTCCTTTTATATCTATATAATAGGAGATGGCTCTGGGGTCCCAGTTTTCCATAAGACCCGAACTTTTTTCCTCTGACTGGGGATGACCCCTGGTCAGCTTCCCTAAGAATAACAGAGGAAAGTTCAATGGGAGACAAAGATTTGCTCTTTCTAACCTAACTCCCAAATGCTGAGTCATGAATGATGCGAGTGGTTCAAAATTATCGCTTGGGAATGACTTGTCTTGGTTGAAACCATTTCTATTGTGTATCACGTCACAGCAAAGCATAGCATAGCATATCTCTACTGAGAAACAGACAGAAATAGCTGTTGGGGAAATGATCATTTTTTCCACTTGAAACATGCTGGGGAAAAAACAATTTATCCTCTTTTATTAATATTTTTGTTCAATATTTTGAGTTTCTCTTGAAAAACCCAAATGCCAAAAAACAATGTTTTTCAGTTTTCAGGAGTTTGAGGGTTTTTTTTTAAAGAGTAGTCTCCCATTCAACTCTCCATGTCAAAGAGCTATCTATAACAAAAATTGAAGGAGAAAAGGTTGACCTGTCCCAGAGACATGAAATTCAATACCTACCCTGTCTTAGTTTTCTATGTTCCCAGTTAACTTTCCTAAAGCCAAAGGGAGATGATGGACACACTCTACAGAAGTGCCTTGTTGTACAATTGCTTTGGAAAGCTGTTTTCAGACATGCCTCCTAGACATCAGGTGTGATATTCCTCTGAATTGTACTGCTACCTTCCCTGGAGAAAGCATTTTGTTTCTGCAGCCTAATTTAAGCCTTGAAAAATTGCCTGTGCTTCTCCATCTCTCCCAGAATAAAGGAGAATGCAATCCCTTGCTTTGATGAGAAGCACAGGGGATTTGGCCTTGTGAATTCTAAGCAGCAGTGGATTTCCTCTAAAAGGTAGGGGTATTCGAGAGTACACCTGAAACTTGGTTGTAGAGGATCCAACCTAATGTGTGTAGAAAATATTCCTGCTTAAATGACTGAAAAATCAATACATCAAAATCACAGGAAAAACATTTAGGGTAGGATTTTCCAATACAGTTAGCGTGGCACAACCCCGTGCCCAGTGAAGGCAGTGGAAGTTTCACCACCCTTAGCTTTTGTTTCTCTAGCATCAGCCTACGTATCTGTGACATGGGTGTCAAACATATGGCCCCTGGGCTGGATCGCACCAGCCAGGCTACCCTTGTGAACACGGCAGGTGGCAGTAAGAGAGTGAGCAAGGGCTGACAGCCCCAGTTGCCCTCCAGTCTCTTTACTCAATGCTACTGAAAGGGCCCTACCTCCTTGGCCAATGGCCCTCTTGCCATGTGATGCATGCTCCATGCCAGGGCTAGAACTGGAGCTGTTGCCACAGTGTACTCTGTGCACTGCTGCCATGGCATGAGGCAGCTGCAGCAGCTTGGGCTCCAGATGGAGCATGCAGCAGGAACTTGAGCTACCGCCCTGTGCACCAGGTGGGAGCCAGAGCCACTACTGCTGTGTACACTGGGTGGGAGCTGGAGCTGCTGCCACTGTCACCAGAGCAACCCTGTGTGCTGGGCTGGACCCAGCATACAAGGAGCCCCAAGGAATAGAACTGGCCCAGGGCAAGAAGAGAGTTTGAAACCCCTGATCTACAATATCCCTCCTATATAGTATATTCACTTCTATCCTTCTGAATGGCTGTAAGCACACAAATGGGCTGTGTTTAATCAGAAGGGCTTACACTAAAATCTTGAGAAATAAAGCATTAAATGAAAAAACAACTGCTAATCTTGGCTACCATATTGCAACTATATTGCTCTCCACTGGCATATTTTCAGTCACCATTGAAGATATCTAAAAGGCACAGCTTTGAAAACACCAATTACAACACAACACGGATAGCTTGGTTGCTTGCCATACCAGAATATTCCTTAGATCAAGCAGCCAATTTTCTCTTTTCCTTTCCATAGCCCTCTACAGAAGTCTGGCCCTAGAGTTCTCAGAAAATGGAAACAGAACTGAGCTAACCCATTCTTCCCAGTGAACAGCAGGGAATAGAAACTGTCCTTGGAAAATGACTCACCGAGCCACATTTTACCCAAGTGATAATTTTCCTGAACTAAAATCAATTTTCTCACTAAGAAATACATGAAGCAAATCAGATTGATCAGTCAGCTACTTGGTTTCAGTCTATATTAAGACTTGTGGCTCAATCTTTCCCACAACAGCCAGGATCTCTTCCCTTCTGGACTTGTTAGGTGTCCCATCTAGTCCTTCAGGGCAGCTCTACATTACACTTTTGCTTTACAGATACAGCTTTACTTATGGGACAGGGTTTTCATCAGTTTAGAGGTGATATAACTATGCCAGTAAATAAAAAAACCCTTGTCAACCTATGCCATGTCTCCACTAGGGGGCAGTGCCAACATAGCTATACCGGCACAGGTACAGTGGGGGAGGCTCTGTAGGGGAGACAAGACCCCAGAAAGTAGTGGTGAGTAACAAGACATTTTTGTAGGCCTGAGGGTCTCAAACAGTTCACGTATACTTCATTTATTCTGTTCCAGAATTTCACTCATACAGCTACATTTGCTTGCACCCTGCACTAGCCTGCTCACAGTTACCACTCCACGTTGGGGTCAGCAACCTTTTAGGATTGGTGGGCTGACTCAATAAAGCTAAGACCAAATATAGGCTGCCACTCCCCTCTCCCTGCCATGCTGCTGCCTTGCCACCAAACTCCTGTCAATGGTTCCAGCCACCTTCGCTGCCAATGTCCTCATTTTACGGGCTAGATACAATCGCTTGGTGGCCAGATCCAGCCCACATGCCACATATTGTCGAAGCCAGCTCTACACCTTAGATGCCAAAACTTTTCAGGCTAAGATAGGAAGGTGCATTTGTTGTTTATAAGCCCTAGTAAGAATGACTGACTTTGTTTAGAAGAAACTGGGCGCATCTACACAAGATGCTAAATACGCAGTAAACTAATTCTACTGTGCATTAGTGCAACAGGTAAAAACCATACTAATACGCTAATGCAAAACAGAATTAGTCTAGCGCGCATTAGCATCAGAAAAAAACCGTGCGTCAGAGCTACTGAGTAGCAATGCCAGTTATAGCACAGTTAGTACTTGTTATTACAAGTACTAAACTTAATGAGCTGTAATTACAGTACATTAATGAACCTGCAGATGCGCCCACTGTGAAACACAGAGTGGGAGAAAAACAGAGAGCAAGTGCGAAAAAAACCTAACCAGACATGAGGGAGAGAAGGAAAAGCAAATGCCACACACAGACTAGAACCTTGTGCTCCATCCTAAACTTCAGAATTTCTTCTTTTCTCTTCTGATTCAAGTACTGTCTTTCCTTTTGTAGGAATTAGTTGTTTAACTAAATCACACCTGAAACTAAGTAAGAGATGGGAAATATGAATTTTGTGAATTAAAAAAAAATGGATAAAGCATTTGATAGAACTTCCAACTCTACAAGACTTCCCCATCTTTTGCTGGTGCAGGCAATCAATTAACTGAACAGTAATGAGAATGCAAAAGCCATTTTCTGGAGTATGCAAAGGTTCTGCAAAAAGGCAGAAGGTATGTTTTAGCTGCAGTCAGTGGTGTTATTTCACACTGGATAGGACTCAGTGCTGTAGCAAGATTGGGGGGTGGGGGGTGGGCAGGGCAAGTGTCCCAGGCACTGATGGGAAGGGGGCCAACTGGCCCTGCCCAGTCGGGGCAGGGTGTGGGACAGAGCAGTGAGTGGTTCAGTTCGTGGGGCATGGGGATGGGGGGAGGGCCACCTGCTGCTGCACGCACTCCTAGGCAAGCACTCCTAGGTGGGGCATGTGCCCCCTGCCTGGATCTGTGCATGAGGCGAGGGCAGGCCGCTGCTCTGGGCTTCGCCCTGGGTGCCAAACTTCATTGCTATGGCACTGATAGGACTATCTGAGTTACTGTCAATCTTCAATCTAGCTAGGAAAGGTATCAATAGCCACAATAGGTCACTAACTGCCCAGGTCTGCACAAAGGATTATTAGCGTATATCCAACTATCTGTTATCAAACTCTAAGGGCTTGACACAGCTCCACATTAACAAAAAGTCATTTAATTTATGTCAATGGCTGTTGGATGAGGTCCTTTACCATAACCTGAAGTCTCACTGCTCAACATGAACTTTCTAAATGGTCAAATGCAGAGATCCACTGCCATATAGCTGAGGAATCCTTTACTTACTTTTTGATTCTTTAGTGAGTTATTAATATTATGCTAGTCCTGGATACTTTGTGGATGCATAGAAATACACCAAAATATGCTGGGAATTATATGGGTGCATAGAAAGACACAGGCCCTTCCAAAAGAAGAGGCCTTATATCATTCTACAAGCAATTACTTATTTTGGAAGAAACTTCTAGTTTCCAGTTTGTCCTACATTCTTGTTCTTTGCAAGTCCAGGAACGCTGTATTTCTATTTATTGCAAGAGTATCAATAAATGCAATAAATATAGATTGGCACGGGAGTCAGGATTTATTTATATAATCCTGAATCTTGAAAATGAAGTTACAGAAAACCCAATCCAAGCGTAGCGCTCATGCGCACAGAGTTTTTGTGTCACTTAATCTAAACTTTTTTAGAAACAAATAAACCTGTACGCACCCCTTTAGTGTGGCTATAGTGATATTTGTACAAAAGTGCTTATCTTGCAGTTGATTGTTCCCATTAAATGGGAACCATAGCAGCTTAGTAGCTAATGGTACTGACTTGTGGGTCACACAAAACAAACACAAAATTTCTGTTTTCATTTAACTGTGCAGCACTCACAGAAAAAGAACAGTGTGTTGTTATAAAGAGAAAAGGGAACACTATAAAGATGTGCAGACTTGAGGCGTACTGATACATGGTATCTTGTACATGGCTTCTTTGTGGTACTATTTCTTCACCTCTTTCTTGGGTAATGCTCCTTTGTTGAAAATATGGAGCCTGACAATTCTGAGAGTAGTAGACGAAGACTGGGTGAGTTAAAAGGTTGAGATACAGGGGTTTCTTTTCACTGCTCAGTATCTGACTCAACTAGTACAAGTAGATAGTGACTGAAAGTTATTCCCAACAAATGGCCACTCAGTGGCCCAAGAGCAACATGCTGGGGTTTCAGCCTACTAGTAGGGAGGGTCTCTGCATCCCACCTGCCTTCTACTTAGTGCCATACAAATAGTCGTAGCAAACGGGAAGGGACATGGAATGGGGACAGAGAGAGAATGGAATGGGGATTAAACTTTCCCATGATCCCTGAAGACAGCCCCAATGGGTCTGACACATTGATCCAACATAGGGTGATGAACCTCACACTACTGCTGCCTGTGCTGAACCTGTTCTGTTGGACCTGTTTGATTTTAACGATTAGCAATTCAGCAACAAAGTCACTTGGGAAACATGATTCTGCTATACTCTGTACAGGGTCCAGGAAACTGCAGTTGTTCATAAGAACTGTGCATACTTCTTGCTTTATGGCAGCAAGTTGAGAGGGAAATTAAAAAAAAAAGTCTCCGAATGTGATGGTTTTTTTACAAATATTTGCAGAACTCAATTCTACAAAGTGTCCACAGCATCTCACAGGGCATGTACATATGGTCTACTGTGTACTAGCTTGCCACCCTTTTCACAAGGATTTATATTACATGCTTGTGGCTATCCTGGTGAGAAACCCTACAAAAGAAGAATGCCAAAAGCGAGATTTTTCTTGGGTGGAACTGATAAGAAGCCAGAACTCATGAAAACAGAGAGAGACTACATGTTTATTCTTTTCTTAACTTATTTCATTACCACGGAGATCCCTTTAGGTCAGTCCTGTACTGCGTTTATAACGGAAATTTGTACTGACACTGCCAACGTTCTCCCTATTCTAGAGATAAACACAAGACCTTTTGGTCTGGCATTTGTGAACACTTCACCAGCTATAAATTTGTATAAAAAAATTTCCCATATATGTAATTTTTTCTTTTAAAATGGGATTGCTATGGTCTCTCATTTTCTTTCGACTGTAATCATAACTCTGCAATGCTTCACAGCTGTTGAAATACTGTGTTATTATGCATGGAAATAGGCTGAACATGTAGCTTTATTTCTGGTAATTTTCCAGCACAGACTGGAGTCATGCCCTGATGCAAACAGAACAGTTGAGAGGATGGCTGGCTCCAAGTCAAGGAATGTACCCTGGTTTCGGTATGTGCCTCGGAAAGAACTGATCTCGCTCTGCACAAGGAATCAATATAGGTTTGTGCGACTTTATAGTATATTTGCGTGCTATAACCTATTTATTACATCCTCAGATCAGGCTGTGACCACTACATCAACTTGCATGTGGGTGAGCAACCTTTTACAGCAGCATAATCCTTAATTTATTTCCAGTCTCAGCTATCATACTTTGATGTAGGCTTTCTAATGAGCTCTTTAAATAGTAATTAGAGGCCAGCACTGAAGAGGGAGATAAGTCTGTGGGTATCGAACTCTGCAGGGAAGGACCTGATAAGAAAGAACTGAATGATTTTCTTCTGGGATCAAATCCAAAGAACAATTATCCCCTCGGTATCATGCTGCTTAAACAGGAACAGATTGAAAAAAATACTTTACAGTGGCTGGTGATGAATGGGCTACTTTCCCCTTGCTTTGCAAAAGAGAGGCTTGGCGGGGAGAAGGAGGGGGGTTGCCAGCACCTGAGATAGGAGAGGATCCAAGTACTAGCAATATCTGTTCTTATTTAGATAAAATAATGCACTCTCCTCACATACACAAATTAAACCTTTATATATCTCTGTCTCCAGATAGATGAATTGGACAGGAGCTCTGCTAATTTCCTCCTTTTTTAGCCCGCTGACAATGAAACACTGATTTTCATTTTCAAAATCCAGGTGCTGGATATCAGTAACATAGTAATACTTAGCACTCATGAGGTCATTAGCTTTCTGTCATTGTAAGTAAGAAGCATTACACCTTGCTGAAATTGTTTTTTTCTCCTAATTATATCAAAACTGTTCCAGCCAAACACTATTGCAAAGAGCTCCAACTATCAAGCAGGACAACCTTACCCATGGGCTTGGCTAAATGCTCACTAGTTATCCTCTGATGTTGCCTGCAAGTTAAATATGCCTGAACATTTTAATCAGCTTGTTTTCTCACCATTCTGCGGCCTCAGGTGATCCCTGGTTTTGCAACACAAAATAACCCATTGTGGGATTATTAGTAGAAAGAAAGAGAAATGATCGGATTGTCATTTTCCTAGCATACTCTGGCAGCCCTGGTAGCTGGCAGGGGATTCATGATAAATTGTGCAAACTCTTATTAAATTAAGCAACCACAATAACAGCATCAACTGAATGCTTGGTTGTTCTTTTTAAGAAAGAAGGGATGTTTTCTTATATATATTTGTATTACAGTAACCCAGGAGCCCCGGGGATGGCCAGAACCTTACTGCATAAAGCACTGTATAAGCATAAAATAAAGTCAGTCCTTGGCCCAGAGAGCTTCCATCTAAGAAAGCTACACATGCTCACAGAAATACACAGGCGCCCAAGAGGCACGCACATCAACCTAGAATCATAAATATACTGACAAGAAAAAAAATCTGGAATTAAAGCCATCTCCTCATTTGTATCTACCTCATCCTTAGCAAGTTCTATTCCTTGCCTATCACCATGATAATGAGCACTCAAGATCTTCCTATGGCTCTCAGGTCCTGTAGGGCACCTCAGAAACTAGATATGCTATGTGCCAGGCACAGAGGACTGGAAGGAATTTTCTGGAGTCATCAAGCCCCAGTACCTGCCTATCGTAGGCCAATATGTTATATAATCCCTTTCACTGATAAAGGGAGACTGTTCCAGAGCGTCCCACTTCTGGGAGTATGAAACCATCTTCTAGTTTCTACCCTCAATTTATTCATGGCCAACTTGTATCCATTTGTTCTTTTGCCAATACTGTCCATTAGCTTAAAGAGCTCTTTTCCCTTCCACGGTGTAGCTAAATAGATCAACCATATCCCCTCTCTGCTATTGTTCTGCCAGGCTAAATGAACCAAACTCTTTTCATTTTCTCTCCGTGACAAACTCTTTGTTCTTCTGATCTTCCTTGCAGCTTTTTTCTGCATCTGTTCCAGGTCTGAATTAATTTTTTTTGAACATGGGTGACCAAAACTGCATATAACATTCCAGGTGGGGCACTGGTGGTGCCTCATGTGGAATCATTAATAATACATCTCTGTCCTTACTAACTCACCATCAGCCTGTGATCAGCCAGGCTTCCCGGGTCTTTCTCACTGGTGGTTTTCAAATGATGAGCTTCAAGCTTATAACAAAAAGTACTGCACTGCATAAGTCCTAAGTGCATAACCTTGCACTTTTTCTGATTACATTTCATGACATGTCTAGGACTCAGATCCTCATCATCCGATTCTTCCTGCTTGATATGCCAATCCTCCTCTCTGTTGATGATTCCTTTCATCTTTGTATGATCAGCAGATTTCACTGGTGGATTCCTACCTTTTTCGCTTAGGTTATTAATGAAAATATTGAATAAGACTTGTCCCAAAATCAATCTTTGATGAACTCTACGAGTGTCCTCTCTCCATCCTACTATTTTCCCTTTCAACATTAGCTGCTACTGTAGCTACTTCTTTAGCCACCTTACAATTTTAATAATCCCCATCTTCTTCATCTTAACTAATAATGTTATAGATGAGATTTTATCAACTACTCCATCAAAGTCTAAACATATTAAACCTACCACATTTTCACTGTGTAGAACATCAGTTGTCTGATCAAACAAAGGTATCAGGTTCATAGGGCATGAACTACATTTGATAAGCCCATGTTACATTTTATCATTTTCCATTTACCTCCATTTCGTTTATTATCATTTCCTTCAAAATTAGTTCTAAAGTCCTGCATACTATTGAGGACAGACTAAAGGATTTTACCACCTGTTTAAGTATAGATACTGCATCTATTATTATCAAATCAGATTATGCTACCCTCATATTGATAGATTTGTTAAAAAGACTTGCAGTCTCATGGGCCAGCTTTTTAAAGGGTTCTGTGATGGAGATTACCCATCCCCCTGATTTGAGAGCATTAAATACTCTGAGTTTTATTTCTACTTCTGTTGCAGGAACTTCTAATTCCATACTCTTGTCTCATTAGTCATGCCCCCCTTCCCCTGTCTCATTGAAAACTGAGGCAAAGCATCATTTGGTTTTGAGGCCAGACCTAGATGATCTTTAATCTCGACCCCCATCCTCACTATGTAGTGGCTCTTCTTCTTTCTCCTTTTATGTGGTTGAAGATGCTTTTGCTATTTAACATTACTTGGCTAGACCCCTAACAGTTGCAATTCTCACTTTATCACTACACTTCTTCACCCAAAACACTTTATTTATTAATCAGTCCTTTTTTTCATTCTTTTTAGACTTTCTGCTAATTTCATCTTGAAGTAGCAATCATCCAGTTGGGTCTGAAGCCTTTCCTAAAAGTTTGGTCCCTTTTGCTTGGAATACAAGTTCAAGAGACTTTTTGCACCTTTACCTTAAAGAAATTCCTAATCTCCTCTACATTCAAGTTCCTGAAGTCTAGTTGACTCACTAAGTCATTCCCCTTAGTTTATCAAACCTGCCTTTCTGAAATTGCCAATCTTAGTTACAGGCATATAGTCCATTAAATTTTAAAAGGTATCAACTCATGATCAACTTGATACAAACCTAATTTCTACAAACATCTCTTCTCCATAACATCCTCGTTAATCATCCAAAACCTCATTCATCACTTCCTGTTGGTTGAATTCCTGTTTGTCTAAAATACTTGTTGGCTATCACATCCAAGTATATCTGAACCCTACCATTAGGGCTGTGCGAAGCTTCGGGTGGTGATTCAATTCGGAGGAGATCCGGTCCGATTCAGTGGCTGAATCTCCAAATCTAAATCAAATCAGGGAACCAATTAAAAAGTCTGAATCAATTCAAAGCTCTCTGAATCTTCAGAAAAGATTTGGAAAGCTTTGATGATTCAGACAGTGCCTGGTGGCTGCAGTAGGGAACTGCAGCCAAACTCGGAGCTAGTAAGTAGGAGCAGGGGAGGGGACCATGGGGGGACCCCTGACAAACCCCATCCCCTCCTTGCTCCCCCAACCCCCTGGCCCCCGCCTGCCCCCCCATGGCTGGCCTGCCTGGCCCAACTCCCGGTGCTTTAAAAAAAAGCCCCCACTCACCAGGTGCTGTTGGGCGGCGGGGGGACGGACGGACGGACAATCCCCACTGCCTCCCACTGCCCCACACTGCATGGGGGGGCTCTGCATGAGCCTCCTAGCCCCTACATGGCTGCCCTGCCCGCCCCAGCTCTGGCCTTTAAGAAAAAAATACCCAAGTAAAACCCCCGGACTCACTGCTCCTGCAGCGGACTCGGGGCATCGGGGGGGGCTCATCCAGAGCCCCCCATGTGGTGTGGGGCAGCGGGGATCACCCCCCGCTGGCTTGAGTGGTAAGTCTGGGGGTTTTCTTGGGTGTTTTCTCTTAAGGGGCAGGAGCAGGGCTGGGCAGGGCAGCCATTGCCGGAGTGGGAGAGGGGTGGGGGATGGACCTGGCCTGGCTGATTCGGAGATTCGGCTGCAGATTCGGCCAAATCGATTCAGGACAGTGATTCAAATCATCGAATTGAATCATTGTCCCCCGAATTGGCCGAATCCGAATCTGAAGTGACTACTAGCCACTTCACACAGGCCTAACTACCATTATTAGTAGCTTTTGTTTTCCGACCTATATAGTCTCCTATAATAATACAATTGCCAGCGCTGTTTCTGTCTCTAAAACATTATAGAGATCAATATCCCTATCAAAACCTAAGCCTTGGAGTCTAGCGCAGACCCCTCACTCTACCCCAACACAACCTCTCCTATCTTCCCCCAAAGTGATTTTTGACCCAGAGGGATTCATTTTATTCACCTCTGATTTCACTGCCATAGTAAAGGATCCTGATAAGATCAGCCCATGAAAATGACCAGAAGTACCAGTGGTCACTTTCTAAAAATGTACTCCAAGCCTCCTACCTCTTCCACAGCCCTAGTCCATCAGCTTATTTAAAACAGTGAATAACTTGGACAGGTCCTGTGGATCAAATCAGCCAGTCTTCTGCTCCCCAGTTGCCTTGATATATAGCCTCAGGGGAGAGATAAGATTCTTGGCATTAAAAAGGATTCAGTTAGACTCCGGCATAATTACAACACTGAGATTCTTCTTTCCTGTACAGTAAACATCCTCAGCACATTAGAGCTTCATTAAGCTAAAGAATACAGGGGACTGCTATACAATGCAGATCTACAAATTGGGGTGTTGCAAGGCATTGTGGGGGTGGAAGGAAAGGAAGGAAGGAAAAGCAGATCCTGAGAGCCCCCTGCAGCTGTGCAGTGAGACTGTGTCCCTGCTTTAGCACATCTTGCCTAGAGGGAAGGTATGTAAATTGCCACAATAATTCAGCACATGGATCACTGCATTGTAGCAACGGTGCCAGAGTTACCTGCTACACCTTCTTCAACTTACAGATTCAAAAGGCTTGCCCTGAGCTGTGTACAAATATGCCAGTAGGTGCCAGGACTTCAGCTTGCAACTCTGCATCAAGTTACTCCCTGGGAGCTTTTTTTTTTTTTTTTTTCAGATGCACTATCGGGGAACATTTAAGATTCATTCACTATAACAACAACACACCATGTGGTAGAATGATGGTGATAAGCCAAAGTCTGTTAGGAAAGGTCTTAGGACTCTGTGTTTTGCTACCTTGGAAGATTTTTATTGTAGGGAAGCAAAGGAAAGCAAGTGCTTCAAAAGAGGACATAAAACATCCCAAATCTTGGAAATTATCCAGCCTTTGCTGGGAAGTTGAGACATGCTTTGGAGGAGGTGGGAGTCCCCTTGGAAGACATTCAGAGATTTCAAGTCTCTTTTACTTCCTTCTTTTACAGTGACAGAAGGACCATCAGAAAGCCTATCTCCCTTTCCCCCCGCTTCCAACATGTGGCTGAGGGTCTACACTGGAGGCTGGGAACAAGTTGCATAGGAAGCTGTCACAAGACCTGGGATTCTCAAGAAGGAAAACGGTGGGGAACAGAACCCCGTCCTCAGATTGTGAAATACAAGCAGTTTGGATGCGTGGCAGATAGTGGGAGAGTTTCCAAATTCCCACTGTAGCCAGGAACGGTCTGGTCCAGTGTAGCAATATAGGAATTTTAGCTTTTAAGGGCTGCTCTATCTGAGAAGGAGCGCATTCCAGGTGCTCCCAACACTGCAGAACAAAGCCAGCCTCTGCTGCATGAGGAAAGGCCGTCTTTTCAAATTACTTCTTGCTCCAACAACAAATGGCATTGGTTCCCAAGGTACAGTCCAGGTGCTACCAATGCTCCATGGTAGGCCACACAGAGTAAGCATTTGTGTTACTCACTCAGAGCTGAGCATACATGAAAATGCCGAGTTCAGCATTCCCAAAGGGACTCCATCCATGCATCAGTCTTCCATCTCCTGGTGCGGCAGTGCCAGCAAGACTGATAGGAAGGCAAGGTGGGGATTGTCTATAGTGCAGCTGAGGTTTCAGGGTCTACAGCTTCCATCAACAGCGTATTCTTTCAGAGAGTTATTCTCTGTTTAACCATTCCACTGTTCTGTGGATGATCAGGAAAGGAAACCTGGCTCTGTGTAGCTGTGTTTCACTACCATTGCCTTCTGAGGCAACACTGGCTATTTTATAAGCAGATTCCAGGCTTGCATTGCAGCTGGCAAGCAATTTTCTACTGAATCAAATGGGCTAGTATTAATATAAGAACTTCCTGGCTGAAAGTGCATTCCAAAGCAAGAGCTACCTACTAATTGAGCATTTTGGCAGGCATATGCAGAGGCATGCACACTTTTTAAGGCAATGGGAGACATTAGTCAGAACATCAGTTATCCGCTGTGTAATGTAAGAGTTGGACATTCACCATAGGGGGTCTGGCTGGACAGCTCCTCCAAGGGACAGCAGATGATGAAGCAGCAAAGGGACCTCTTCAGGGCATCTTTGGAGTAGCTTTATCCAGCACAGGAAGACATAGGCAGAGTAGTCATCTGAGTGTGGCAGCTAGCCTGCAGCACTGAAAAAGGAGAACCCATGTACATGTGCAGGGAATAATTAGAAAGTCTGACAATTAATTATTTGATTGAAGGGTGATACAAAACAACAGGGTTCAACTTCTGAGTGAACAATGATAAACAACTGGGTAATGGACGGGCTAGTCAAGAGATACAAGCTGCATCTCTGGCACCCTTCCAGACCCAGCGTGTAACAGCAGTGCAGTCCTTTCAGATGCACCTGCCTCAGTTTCTCCAAGCTCTAAACAGGAGGGCTGCATGGAACCACAGATTTCAAAAAGGTGCGATGAGGAGTGAATTATTCATGTTACAAAAGAGCTTTTGGTCCTAAAATGGAAGGTATAAAAGAATAGCAAAGGATTAGCCTACACAAAGGTTTGGAGAATGATGCCCAGGTTGGAAGGAAACTTTGATCCCTAAAGTTAACATTTAGCAGAAAAAATGATGTACCAAATAAGTAAGTATATGTTTGAATGGTGTTCATGTTACAGCTGTGTTTTCTCTGGACTTCCCCTAATCTCACCACTACTTAATTGGGACAACAATATGGAAGGAAATGTACAAAAGGGATAAGTGAGGCTTTGACCAGCAATGCATTTCCCTGGCACAGTCACAGGTTTCATACTCTGCTCAATGCTCCTATTAAGAGATGTTTTCCAGCTAATTAGCTGTTTAAGCACTGATGAGCAGAGAAGGGATTGAAATCCATTGCAATTAAAGACCTAAACAGCACAACCACAAAGCTGCTTTGACATTGACTTTCTTGCCTTACTTTTCCCATCGAAGGAAGCAGGAAAAGACCCTTCTCCAAAAAACACTGCTCCCTCCCCAAAAAGGGTTTACCTGAAAATCCACTTGTTTTGCACAGGGTCCACTCTCCACCCATTCTAATTTGCAAGGAGCAACCAAATGTTGTGCATCATTTATTACTGAGGATTTTGACATGCAAATCCTAGACAAGTGTGCGCGTGTGCAACGAGACAGAAACTATCTAGCAGAGGCATTTGGAACCTTTCATGAAGAAATTCAGAGAAAAAGCTCCTGTGCATCCTTATGAGAAACAAAGGTTGTCAGATATTTTATTTAAATTTCATGTATCTGGCAAAGATCCCCTGCAAAACCTGCCTGACTTGAACTAGATGGGCCCAGATGGTTGGGCTCAGAGATATCCAGATAAGGGCGAGGTTTGGGAGGAATCAGAACACCAGGGTCCAGTTCAAGGGGACTACTGAAACATTTGGGGTTCACCTGTGCCCCAAATGCTTCCAGCATCTTGGGATGAAATACTCAGAGAACAGCTGCTCCAGCAGGGTACTGGCTACATTCAAACTAGAAATGGAAAACAAGCGCTTGGATCCAAACTCGGCCAAAACCACAGGGGTAGGTCTGAATCTGTGCTGCACCCTGAAACATGAAGAAGTGAAGAATACAGCTTTGGCTCCTCCCCACATGAAAGGGACACTGCCTGCTACACCTTGCATGGTACTTAGGATCTTTTGTCAACTGACCCTTATTTGGGAGAAGTACTTTTCAGATTCTGGGTTGGATTGTTTTTGACTTAAACATCTTTGCAGTGGCACTACACTGAAAAATAAGAGATGGGTTTGAGAGGATAGATGCCTGTTATTTGGGATCAAAGGAAACAGAACCTGTGTCTCTAAGCCATCAGGTTAAATAAGGCTTTGGCACTTAGGGATTAAAATGCTTTAGCACTTGATGGCTCTTTGTTGGCATATGTGAAATGAGTGAAGGGATCCCTGCAGTGAATCACGGACAGCTACAATCATGTATTCCGGCCTGCATGTTGGTGGCTAAAGTAGTTCACCTGGAATGCCTGCATCAAAACCTTGATTTCTGCTTGGGTTGTAGCATCTCTCGGGAACAAATATTCAACCTTGATTTAGTCTTCGGGGGATTGCTGGAAGCAGCAGTGGCAATCCTTTGTTTCAAGGATGATCTCTACCATGGCTCCTCGATAGGTCTTAATGTGAATTAAGAGTGCAATCCCTGAGCCACAGATCTACCTGGAGAAATTGCAGGTCTTTCCTTAGGAGAGAGTAGGATGCAGGCTGGGATTCATTTCCTTTTCCTTCCTGTGCTCTCTCTTTCCTGCTTCAAGGGCAAGATGCTTTGCCTCAAAACAGGCTGTCGCTTGGTTGAGGTTTCAGTGTAAATGGAACCACATGGCAGCCAGCTCCTCCCAACTCTTGTTGTCAACATCCGTTTTCTTGAGGTATGCCTTCAATGTGTCCTTGTTGTATTTCCTTTGGCCACCATGAGATGCCTTTCCAGATATCATGATGAATAAAGACACACCAAAGCGATTTTCTAAAGGATTTTCTTGCACATCTGATCTTGTGCTGGATCTCCTCATCAAAGTTCGCTGTCTGAGAGAGGTGGCTACCAAGGTAAGGGAAGTACTCAACTACCTCCAGGGTCTTTCCCATGATGGTAATTTGTAGAAGGGAGAGAGGGGTCACTTTCATGACCTGGCACAGGCTGATAGAGCACTTTAGTCTTCCCAATGTTGAGCTGGAGGTTCAAAGTTCAGTAGGCTTCTCCAAAAAGATCAAGCACAGTCTGGAGGTTATCCTCAGGGAGCACAAGGATGGTACAGTCATTGGCATACTGAAGGTCAAAGATGGTTTCTTTAAGTACTTTGGTTTTATGAGCAAAAATGTCTTAGACTGAAGAGCCCTCCATCCATTCGCTATTCAGTGTTAATTCTGGAAGGAAGGCAATCCGTAATGAGAACCAGGATGAGTTCAAAAAAAGATGGAGAACACAGTTGTGATGATGATACATTCTTGCTTGACCCCAGTCTGGATGACAAATGGATCTCTGTGTAATCCACTGTAAAGAACAGTCACAGTCACTTAGTCATGGAGAAGCCTCAGGACCTTGATGTACTTGTCAGGACATCCAAAACTGGCCAATACTTTCCACAAGGTTTCATGACTGATGGAATCAAAGGCCTTTGTCAAATCAATGATGGCCATATAGAGGCCCTGATGCTCTTCCTGATGCTTTTCTTGGACTCGGTGGGCACCAAAAATAGTAACTGCTCCATGGGATGATCTGAAACCATACTGAGATTCCAGCAGGACTTCTTCAGCAAGAGATAGAAGATGGTTCCAGAAGATACACACAAGGATTTTTCTTACTGGGGAAAGAAAGGCAATACCTTGATAGCTCCCACATGCAAACTTATCTCTTTTCTTGAAGACAGTAACAATGTTGGCTTTCCTCAGGTCCCCAGGGATCTTTCTGTTGCTCCAAATTCAAAGAATAAATTCATGGAGTCTCAGTAGGACTGAGGGGATAAGAGCAGTGATACTCAGCCATAGTGATGCAGCACAGTGGGATGCCATGAGATCCTGTTAAGGGTGCTGCAAGTGACCATACAATATTAGTACTTCTACGTATGCTAACACCTACACATAAGTCACAAGATAAACCCAGGGATTTCAACTAGGAATCCATAGTGTCAATCCACAGTCTGGCCTGTTGCGGTCTTTTTGAATTATTTTCAATGGAAGAATTACGCTGTTCTTTTTCTGTAGATAAAAAGCTAGTGACAGCTGAAAGTTGGCATGTTTTGCAGGGTGTCTTGATTCTAAAAAATGTTGAGAACCACTGGAAGTTGTTCCAATGTTTAATTCCATTCATCATTCAAAATGTGCCCCTGATTTCTAATTGAAGCAGTCTAATTTCAGATTCCAGCCACACTGCCTTGGAATCTCCCAACACCCTCCAAGCTGACAATCCTTCCAGGTCAGGGTTGAGGCACTTGTGTAGATAAAGTAAGGGCTGCTATTGCACATGAAGCTCCTATTCTCGAGGGAGCAAATTCTGCCATAGTGCTGGACTTGTGAAGGAAGCCACCATTATGTGTCATTGGCCTACTGTGGTAAGGTGTAGCACGGGGGGTATAGAATTGATGTACCTGGCTGACCATATTCCAGCCCAGCTGTTTTTGGATCCCTACCCTGAAGGCCCTTTTATAGCTGGGTCAGCTGGAGCCAGCCTGTGACCAGAATCCAGAGGAAGGCTCAAACTCATGTCTTTTGCAGGCATACCATTCTGCCATGGTTCCCTGACGGACCTAAATACAAAATAAGGCTGTCTAATGAGATTGGCAGAATCAAAGGTAAGAGCACAGCCAGGTTTTATCTGGACCTGCTGGAAATCTTGGCCATGGGGAGAGCAAACCAGGCCCTTCTCTAAACAGTAACTGAATGGGAATCCTGTGAATAACCTGATGCTCAGCAGCCTACACATCACCAGTTTCACCTGGGCATTCGGATTCGATTCTAGCTACTTAGGAGCCAGCTTCTGAGGGGGCCAAAAGCTGACATCCATCACCTTAGTACCTTGTGTCCTACAGCAACAGATTCCAGGGTCAAAACAGCAATTCCAAGCTTCCAGCATGTTTGCAGAGGAATATGAAGCAGTCAATCACACATCTAGCAGTTTGCTGAGAGAAGTGACTTAGCGGGTTAGCACAGCACGTTGGCCTTGTCTTCAAGGAAACCCTGGAAAAGGCTGGGGATATAAAGAGAGTCAAGACAGTGGGAATGCAGAGCTAGCCAACCACTCTATTCCACTCAGATGTGAAACCCAAGCAAGGCACCATAGGCATCTAAAGCAAACTCACCCTCAGGATAAAAGGTATTGTTTACGTAGCAGGCAGAGACTACACTGCAGACCAATGATGTCATGACCAATTTCAATTCAGTATTTTCCCACTGATTGGCAAAACTATAGGAATGCTTCAAAACGAGTCTGTGATGTGGAAAAAGCTGTTCTTGAGATCCCAGCACCATCTAATCTAATGTGCTTTGCATTCAGTAACCTTCTGTTTGAAAACTTGAGTTGTGCAAACAGGTTTCTTTTATTTTATGCTTCCATGAACCCAAAGAGTATCTTCAGTGACTCAGTCTGAGTGACTGCCTTCCATTGGTACAGTGAAACTACAGCTGATTTAAGTAGGAGAGCCTGAGCTCTGCCACGAACATGTCAGAAGGACCAAGGGGAGACTCTAATGAAAAGCAATTAAAAATGGAGATACCTCAAAATATACACTTATATTACCCAAGTCTCCTCTGATATAGGTTCCTGATTTGTACTGATATAAAAGGAGAGCAGGCTCACATTAATGGTTTCATGATCTGAGAAATCTTTTTGGTCCAGTCATTTACCGCGGTCAGCCACACCGTGCCATGTGCTATGTATTTCTGTGTCCTTCTGTTACTTGTAATAAAACTGCTGGACTCTTCAGCTGAAGGATGGGCTTTTATGTTTGTATAGATCCTGGGAAAAACCAGCAGAAGCCATTGAGGTTAGAATATAACATATATCAATGATGGGTCATAACTGCAAGGCCGAACAAGGGCCTAGACTTAAGAGCCATCTACACAAATCATCCGCAGGTCTCTCCAAACTACATAACTAACATCAGCCCTGTTAGCTTTAGAAAGAGTGGGACTGAGTGTCTGTTAGTACCTCCCTCATTAGCCCAGCGAATGTAAAGCAATCTTCAGTGTACTGAGCTGCCTGGAGATCTGGTAATGACGTCCTCCTAGTAGACCCAGAAACTCTGGGTCTACTAGGACCCTGCAGAAAACCTTGATCTCTGCCCCTGAGAAGAAGTGCCAGAAACTACTCACAGAAAATAGCAGGCTTAACTGTCAGGAGATGAAAAAACTGAAATATATAGAGAGAAACCTACCATGATCACTATTATCCCTACACTTCCTATGAAGGGGCACTTAAATATAAAGCAGATTGAACAGGAAGGACCAACAGCAATAAAACATAAGCAGTTTGGCAAGAACAGATTTATCCATCCATAAACATGCGCACTAGATGCAACAGGAAAGAAGCACCTTGATCCCAAATTCCCTTTCTGAAATGGATTTGGAATCCAATTCATTTCAATGCTTTTATCTTCATACCAGCTGGGGCTTTCCAAGGTGTCTATGGAAGTTGGGTACCCCTAATCTGAGTGAAACTCAATAGGGTTCAGGATTCTTACTCTGTTAGGTGCTTTGGAGAGTCCTACCCAGAGACCAGAAGAGGGGCAACCAAGGGCCAGGAATGTCCGTGAAATAAAAGGTTGGCAGCATAGAAGAAAAGGCTGGAGATTGCTGCTTTGGTGACAGTACTGTTGCTGAAGTCCGGCAGTATGTGCTTTCCCTGGCAGGAAGCTGGGTGTCTGAGAGACAAGGAAGCAAGAAGGCTTTAGAGACGGCAATCCCATGCAGTTTCTTGCTGGCTTTCCCAGCTACCGATCCAAGAACCTGTGTTTACTTACAGCCTTCCTCTCTGCTCAACTGCCAAGAAGCCTTAACGACCGGACACAAGCCACTCCATCAGGAAATGCACTGTATCACAGCAGATAAAAATGGCATTACATAGGGACACCTTGTTAGAATTAACCCTGTGCTATCTGGGCTCCACATGCTCTATACTGAGACCTGGGTTACTCCAGGACAAACAAACTTTATCATTCTCTCACTGTATAAAAGACCTAAACTAGGGGGAAGTATTCCCAAAGACATGATTCATTTATAAAGTCTGAATGCTAACTCCACAGGATACTGCTGGAAACAATAGTGTTACAGTAAGTTCAACCAAGTCCAAAAGATGATAAAGTTGCCAGTAAGGGAGGGCTATGTCAGTTTTGCATGTCCACAGCCCTGGATTTAAGTTTTCCTTTCCCCAAATGTGCTTGCTAGATCTAGCTCTAACCCCTTACATTACTGCAGCAACACAAGTGTGGCCCAATGTACTGCTAGTGGAAGCCCTTGCTCAAAACTCTTGATTAGATGAGGTGGGGGTTGCAAGTTTCGACTAATACTGTGATTCTCAGAAGAGTAGGATTTCCCAGTTCTAAACAATTTATGCTAAAACATGGCATAAGAAATGGTTTTCAAATGATGTTGTGCAGGTAAATGAGATTTAACCCTTCGCATCACTGCCAGAGGGAAAGAACAAGCCTGTCACCCAGGCTACAAGGCCAAAAAATTAGGTCTTCATCCTAAGATCTCTAATGGCTTCTTGTGTGACTTTGGGTGAATCACTTAACCTCTCTGGGGTTCAGCTCACACATACAAAACATAGAAATTAATTGCCCATCACTCTCATTCTTTGTCTAGCTTTTCTATTTAGATTGCAAACTCTTTCATCTCTTATGTTGCTAGCATAGAACATGGTAGGTCCTATCTTACTTGGGGCCTCTAGGTATTGATGGTAATTCAGCAACAGTAAAAAAATAAAATACTGTGAGTGTTAACTGAAGATCAAGGATGACAATCTGTCTTTCAACACTGATAATTTCACTCCTGTTATTCCAGTAACAATTTGGGTACTGCAGGCAGAGTAGAGGTTATTCCAATAACTACTGGTAATTAAAAGAAACAAACTTCATTGGAGTACGAAGAGGAAAGAAAATTAGCACCTTTGCTACCTCCTCTGCCTGCTTCCCTCCAATTTACCATGTTGCCTCGGTCTTGCTTGGACAGAACTTCAGCCTGCTTTCTTTTTAACTCATGCCTCATTCTCAGCTGGATGTTGGCTAAAGTGCTCAACAACATGGCTTGGGTTAGACATGATAAAAACATGAAACTGAGATTTTGAACTAATTTCTCTCCAATGGCCTCACAGTGTCAAGTTATTAGTCATTCACTAGAGGAAAAAATGAGTTGAACAAAAACAATTTCCTATCCATTGCACCAAAGCATATTCCAGGAAATGGTACATGATTCTCAAAATACGGACCGGGCCTGTGAAATGACCAGATATCTACCCACCTACACACATAAGGAGATATTTCATTGTGATTGCTGGATTCAAAGCACAGCTGGCTGAGAAATGGAGAATGTCTTACATAAAAAAAAGTTCATGGAATTCTGGTCCTATTTTTTTCACTTATTGAAATTCAATCATTTTTAAAAAATGAGCCATTATTTCAGCTTTGTTTCCTCTCCAGCAGAATTATAAGTCTACCTGAGAGCAAAACCACTGCAAGGTTCAACGATTTTTAACCTGACTCAAATCACACTCTAACCATAGCAGATACCCAACAGAAAGTGACTGGTCTCTATGAAGAAACAGAACAAGAAGGAATCTCCCCCCCCCCCCCCCATCTTCTCATCTTTCTTCTTTGAGGCTTAGGTTTTGTGGGGAAATATTTTTGATGTCTCCCTAGCCTATTGCTAGCACAGTTCTTGTTCAATTCCATTAATCTTTTTCCAGCCCCCTTTGTACACTTGCACAAAAGCCCTTGAAGCTCAAGAGCCCGTGAGGAAGTGATTCCGCATTTGACATATTTGTTATTGTGTCTAGCTCTCTCTCACGCTTTTTGAACCAGGGCCAGGCAGCAGAAGGACGTAACCTTGAGCTGGGCCGAACCCTGCCTTTCCCAGCGATTGAAATAGGAGAGGGCCCGAAGAAGGGAAAACAAGGAGGCAGCTTTTTCCTTTCCTTTCTGTAGCAATTCTTCCTCCCTCCCCAACCCCACCCGGTGCACAAACATTCTTGTCACCGTGCCAGGCTGGACATTAGACAATCATGCTGCGGCATATCGGAGCAGAATGAATGCCCCATCTGGGCGTAGGCACAGTCACCACATGCTGTTTGGATGCCAAAAGGAAACTTGCAGGCTTGCTGCTAAAGTCAATACAAAGCAGTAATTTCTCCAGTTAATGGTAGCCAAACAGACGTGTTACGGAGCAATACAACTTCTTCATAAAACCGCCCCTAAAAGTATTTTTCCTTAAGAAAATCTCATCAGAAATAGCCTGGCATTTGATTTAGCTCATGTCCTAATGGTTGATCAGAATTAAGATATACGGATTTATTGCCTTGCCTGCCAGAGGGCAGTAATCAGTGTGCCAGCCCCCAATACAAGGAGATTCCCAGTTAACATGAGTTGTGTCTCTTCTCCAAACTTACAGCAAAATCTTCCATTCCCATAGCAAGCCTCTCAATCACTGTAGGTCAAGACGGGTCCCTTGTGGGGCTGTCTCAGCAGACAGACAAAAGACTGGGTGGGCCAAAAAGCATGAACCCTGCTCTTACTCTCTAAACAGGTTCCTCCAGGTGCAGATTGATGTGCATTCATAATGGGTCAGTGCTGGGAAAGCCTGTACTGCTGCAGCCCACACCACATGAAATAATAGGGAACTCTGGTCCTCAGGGATGTCAATCCAGCACTTTCCACCACTGCAAAAGAACAAAACTCTATCTTACTCAACTCTAGCTCATACTGGAGCCTGCCAGACAAATTCTGATGGACTGGCACTCTGTAGGAAAGAACATGCACTAAGGGCATTTTTACACATGCTCCAGGGGTGGAGGGGTGTTTTAAGTCACTCTAATTAAAGCACCCACAGTGTCTCATATATCATCATCCCCACACTGCAAATGGCAGTGGAGGCGCTTTAACTAAAGCTCCCTGAATGGACTTTAGTTAAAGTGCCCCTGCCATCATTTTGAAGTGCAGGGATGCTGATATGCAAGATGTGGAGGCTGCTGGAGCATGCTAATTAGCATGCTCCAGCAGACTCAATTAATCGCACATCTAGAGGCACCCTAAGTTCTATTACATTAGGCTGTGCTGTGGAAATTCAGTCAAGGTTTTGAGCTCCCATTAGAACAAGTGCTATATACTCTTCTCCACTGGTCCATCAGAACAAAGCAGGAGTGGGTCAATATATACATTTAATAATCAGAGACATGCCCACATGAGAATTAAGGCTTCCCTGATGTATTTGCCTTCTAGTAGCAAGGATCTGCCTCATTTCCCTTCCAAGTAAGAATGGTTAGTCAAGATTAGCTTGTCTTTATGTCTATGTTTGGGTTGCATACAGAGTCCTTAAAAAAGAAGTTATCTTGCAGTTTTCCCACCCTCAATTAGACCAGCTGCTAGATCCTGAGCAGAAGTCACAATCTTGCCTTATCCCATCACAATCACTTGCCCTATGAATTCATGAGATACCACAAATGCTTCCTCCCATCCAGGATCAAGTAAGCCAGGAAGACCAGCATAGAAGAAACAGAAGCATCTTTAATAACAATAACACAAGCTTGTAGGCTGGAGGGTAAAGAAAAGCATATGGAAAGAGCTGTGATTTGTAGTCTGAGAGCTCCTCAGTACAGCATTTACCATGTCTTTCTATCAGAGCAGATCCTAGAACAAGTAAGTGCTCTTTTCAGAGATGGAAAACATGGATGTGACCACTGATGTATGAGAAAGAAAAAACACTACTGTTGGACATTAAAGACTGCCTTTAAGATACCCTAAGAGGGACATATAAAGATTCAAAAGGAAGATATATATTATTTCTCTCAGGGCTTATGTTCCTCATTTATGTTCCTCCTCAAGGTCTTCTCCAGCTAACCAGCAGCGGTATTTGTGTAACGGTGTGGCAAACTACTGTGTGGCTATGTTACGATGACTGAAAAACATTTCCATCACTGACATTTTATACCCAGACCTAAATGGAAAAAATGACGTTACTGATGCCCCTGGTACATTGTGAGGGTCACCAAGTGTATGAGGCAAAATGAACTGCTGGGAATTGCTTCAAAAAGGGCACAAGAGTAATAGGATTGACATCTCATGAAACACCCAGGACCAGTTTCACAGCTGGTGTAGACCAGCAGAGCTCCACAAAGGTCAGCAGGACAGACCCTTCATTGGTGTAAATTAGCCCAGCTTCACTTGACTTCAAAGAAGCCATGCTGATTTATGCTGAAGGTAGAAGTTTCCCCCGCCCTCATCCCCACTATAGATTGGCAGAAAACCCCGCTGGCTTTATACTAGCAATGGAGAGTTGAGGAAAGGTGAGCACAAATTATTTTCCAATACACACCCTGTCTCAGTGGCTTCGTGGCAGACACCAGGCATGTCCAGCTCTGGCCCACATTCCCTGGATTGAAACCCAGAATGAAGACACTGCATGTCAAGGAGAGAAATATCAGGCTTGGGATGCTTGGGGACAAGACAGGAAGGCATCAGACATATCACATGAACGTTTCTTCTCTAAGGGTGTGCTTCCCTGGAACAAAGCCATCCACAGCCATCCTCCATAGACAGGGCTGAAAAAGGATTCCCAGCTGTTCTGAGAATGCAACTGGTAACTTTGCTTTCCCACTGTCAACACCTGCTTAGAGGTCGCTTTCCATGACCTTACCGGGTAACCCTGTATCAAGGTTTTACTGCTTTGAGAATGATGAAGATGATAAGATGAAGCAGAGAGGAGGATGCCATAGAAGGAGATCTGCCACCCTGCTCCCTCCCTTCCTTCTGCCCCTAGCAGATACCCGGTCTCTTTCTGAATGCTTTGGGTATTTGCAGTGTAACTGAATCTCCCAAGGGCAGTGTGCGTGCACTTTCTCCCATCAAGCTAGAGACCAAGGCAAGAATAATATGAACATATATTTTTAGCAGCAGCAAATTATTTCTCTTACAGAAGGAATATTTCCATGCTGGGCTTTTTCCCTTCCCTTATCACAGATTGTATATTTATAGCGTGAGAACTTTACCTCGCACAAACAAATGCTGCCAAGCCACCATGCTCAGAAGGGGATCCAGCTCTGGCCTCTGCTAAATGCCCCTTTTAAGACAAACCCCAGTCTTTGCTCCCCTAATGGAAAATGTCAAAGGGCAAGCTCAGTTTGGGGCATACGCAAAAAGACAGAGGAAATACATTCCAGAGGGAATGCAAACAGGGCAACTTGCCTGGGAGTATTTGAAGCCTTCCCTATAGATTAAAAAAACAGGTTAGGTCGTAAGTCCCATTCCAGTGGCACAAAGCAGCTGGACACAGAGCTGTAATAGGTAATTCTGTGCCACTTGCTCTGTCTGTACCTATTCAAGGGGCATTCCCAGGAGAAAGGAGGACTAGCCAGGACATCCCTGCACCCCAGGAATTTGTGCAGGTGTCTGCACAGCCCCTTGGGGGGCTGCTTGGTAGTAAAGACCCTCAGCTGGTATGTCTGTGTTATACTGTTAAGTACAGAGGAGCTTCCCCCATATGCACCCACTTGGGGTCTTGCCCAGAAAGTGGAAAGGAGATGCTGTTGCTTTGCTTAGTTTCCTTGTTCAAAATGGAGCCCCAAGCATAATGTGCCCCATATCTCTGGTGAAAGCAAGTGACAATTTGCAATTCCTTCCCATTAACCATCAAAGGTCTTTTTTATCCAAAAAGTAACAAGTTGCCTTACTGTATGAACTTGCTCTTTTCCCCCTTGAAATAGCCAGCCTGCTCACCTCAGTTATTGGCAGCAGCTGCGATCAGAAAGAAGGGGGGGTAGAGTGTATCTTTGCTCAGCATAAGCAGCAAACTGCCTCTTGTACCACAGCTAACAACAGCTCTCAATTCCTAGAAGAGGAGGTTGATTTCATAGGCTGGTCATGGCAAAAATCTCCCCAATTTTTACAGTTTGTCATGGATGAACGGAGAGAAAAATGCTCTAAATTACTGTGAATCTGAGAGTTCTGCTTTGAAAGGGAGCGAAACGATGCAATTCCCCCAGCTCACAGGGCTCGTAGCACCCTCTGCCTCCCCCCCCACAAGCCCAGATTTAACGCATGTCACACAAAAATGCATCAAATGTTGTATTTCCACACTGAACATGCGGGATTTCATGGTCTGTGTGACTTTCGTGACATTAAGATTGATATGCACACTTAATCATAGGTAACAGTTTGCCATAAGATGAGTTTTCAGTGCATCAAAAGTCAGCTTTGCGTTTTCTCTGATAAGGCCCATTTTGCTGATTTTCTTCACATCTCCAAGTAGGCAATCAGCCTTCATAATGACAATGCAATGCCAGGTTGCTGAGTTCTGCAAACTGCTGTTCTGAGACTTCTGATTTACACAAACGTAATTGTAATGGCATGGGAATGGAAAATGAATTTGACTAAATATTAATAATGTGGTCAAAAGTAGCATCAGACAGCAGTGCTCTGTAGACACATTAATTAAGTCTCACAGTGGTAAATACATAAATGTTATAACCTCTGTTTTACATAGGAGGAAACTGAAGCACAGAGCAGAGCAGGACCTTACCTAAGTCACCTAGTGAGTCAATGGCCAAGCTGAGGTCAAAAGTCCTGGCACCAACTTCTAGAGCTCACAAAGCTCATGGCTAGTGTTTCTGGGTAATGTTCTCAGATGTGATGGATGGTGCTAACGCTAACCCTTGCATTAAACGAATACTTGGAAAGCACTTCTTGGAAAAAAATCAGAAAATGGTCAAAGGCAACTGAGGTAATGATCAGAGAGTCTAAGGAGTTGTTTCACACAGAATGGCTGGAAGATTTATGGATCCACACCTATAATTACTTTCCTTACTTAAATGATGATTAGCTTGGTGCATACATTACAATTTAGGTCAGAAATGATGCATCTTGGCAAACCATAATTTCTATGTAATTAATACTGGTGTTTTTAGATTCAGGTAACATAGCTGCAGTTGGAAATGTGACAACAAATGTGACACCCCCAAACTCTGTCCTCTGACCCTGTGTGTTTTCTGGAGTCTGAACTGCTGTCTATAGTCAAAACTATTTCACTGGTCATGCAAAAATGATCCAGCCAGCAGAAGGTGATCTGGGTTCTCATGTGCTTTACACATCATTGCAAAACAGTTGCCAGCTCCGGTGTTATCTCAGCACTTTTATGACTGGATTTATGTGGCAGGCTGTGATCCAGTGTGGGAAGAAAGGACTGCTCTAAAACATGGCAGAGAGATTTGGGGTATGGAAAAGGCCTACAGGATGAATGGGAACATGGCACAACACTTGTTATGGAAGGAGGAGGAGAGCAACTAGGGAAAAGACAGTCCAGTTCCAAACCTG
Organism: Crocodylus porosus; assembly: GCF_001723895.1. Taxonomy (NCBI): domain Eukaryota; kingdom Metazoa; phylum Chordata; order Crocodylia; family Crocodylidae; genus Crocodylus; species Crocodylus porosus. The sequence goes on from NW_017728925.1 coordinate 1,227,254, forward strand.
CAATAAACAGTACCAAAGATGCGTGCAGGACTTCAAGGCTTAATATCAGTTGGTTTCTCTGGAAGGATCATGTGGGATCTTCCCTCCCACCCTCAGGCCAAATAACACTTCAGTATCCCACTCTGCATACTGGGCAACTTCTGGCCTGGGGCTGCCAACATCTTGGAGGATTTGGTGACAAAGTTTTACCAAAAAGCAGTTGATCTCATAGAGTTTATAGCTGGACGGCAGCACACTGCACATGCCTAGATCTGAAACACCTTGGACTAGGAAGTGCAGAGGTTGAAGTCTCTTCCCCAGGGTCTAGCTCTGGGAAGGTGAATCAGAAAGATGCTCCCCCTCCGCTGAGTATGGGAAATGCAGTGGGAGGGAGGAAGGACACACATCCTCACCATGCAGAAGTACCCCTCCTCTCTGTCTTCCTCTGCAGACCATTTCACATATAGACAGAAGGGCAGGAATGAGCACCTCAGTGCAGAGCTGCTAACAGTGCCATTCCACAAAGCAGCTGTTAGTGGGCTTTTTCAGAGGAGCCAAATGGCTTCCCTGCTGCCACGTGTGTATATATAGTCCCATCACCAGGGGAGTAGAGTGGGAAGGTCTCTTCAAACCCAGGGTACATCCTGGGTTCAGACCCCACCAAGGAAGAGTTCTTGATCTCAAGTAAGTTACTCAGCTCCCCCACCTTGCCTACAGAACAAGGAATTAGCACTAAAACGGTCAACAGCGCTGTGAGGTCAGACAAGTTCCTGAATCAACTGAACACAGTGGCTTCTACAAATTGTCCAAAGCATCAGCTAGTACATTTTTCAGAAAAGCAGCCCAGGATCAGACAAGTGAACAGACCAAACAGCTCCCCTAAGGAGGTCACTTGGAGTCAGGGAGCTTTGTCCTCACTTCTCAATATAATGGGAGAAAGTCAGCAGGAAGGAGGAAAAGAGATGAGCAAAGAAAAAAAAATCTCTGCCAGAATGTTTTTCTCCCATGTAGATGGCCAAGTTTGGTTACAATGATATTAGATCCAGTTAGCGTTAAGAGTAGGCCAATGCTCCAGATGCAAACTCTCTGGCACAAAGCTGAAAGCAGATTGTGTGCTACTCCAATTCCAGAAGCTGAGCTGGATCATGTGAACCACTGAAAATGGAAATGGAATCTGGGGGAAACCAGAGGGGCATTTCACACAGCATTAAGTGTACACTGTTTACTACACAGGGAATTATAGCAATAGGTTCTCTCCACTGGTCTCCAAAATGAGGGAAAAACTGCTACTGTCACCCAAAAAGGAGGGTTTCAGTAACTGATCCAAACTTCTACCTGTTAATCACAATACTGAGATACTGAAGGATAGTAGGAACACCTCTGACATTCTTGGGGTGAGGGGGTTATCTACAATAACAGGCAGTTAATTTTCCTGAACTGGTTTTACATGATTTTCTCAAGCTGGTTTTCTGAGTACTAGATAGTGCAGCAGGGTTATGAAGACACAGGTGCCAGTCCTGGACTAAGTTACAAATTAAAATGAAGTTTAGGTCTACTCCCACTATATCGGTGGTCACCAACCAGTGGATCTTGATACACTGGTAGATCTCAGAGCTGCTTGCAGTAGATCTTGGAGCCTCTCAGAGTTGATCCAAGGCTGGGGGCGGCGGGCTGAGTGCCTGCATACATGCATGTGCACACCCCAGCCCAGCAGGTCAGTCCGTGGGCAAGGAAAGGGGTAGGGGCTAAATCAAGGCTCCTGTGGCAAGGGACAGTGCCACAGAGGCAGGAGCAGGGATAAGTTGAGTGGGGCCTCAGCCACGTGGGGCTTACCTGCTGGGGAGGCGTGCCCCCAAATAATTTTTTCTCGATATGCACCCCCCTTCCCTCCCCACAGACTTACCTGTCGGGCCAGGGCGGAGGGGAGGGGAGGGGGTAGCAGTGGCACACGGTAGATCTTGGATTGCTTTTAAATGCCAAAGGTGATCCCCTACATAAAAGGGTTGGAGACCACTGCACTATATTATAAAATCTGCCAGTACTTGGCACCATTGGCAAGAATGGTACCGGACAGAAATAGTGATGTAGCTCTGGATTGCAACATACAGTACTGAGAGAATTGTGTGGGTGGGCTCATGGATGAAATAGCAGGTAGTGTTGCAGGTTGGGGTCCAGGCATTTGCTGAGAGGTCTGTGTGCTCTCTGGATTAGATTCAGTGAGATATTTTAGGAATTCAGGAACCTCAAACATTCCTGTGACTATAACTATCCCTTCCACATCTGACAGGCTTGCAGTTAGAAGTGGGACTTGGACTGAAAAATCCCAAACTTATTAGAAAAGCAAAACAAAACAAAGAGAACAAAGACCTGCTCTGAGGCTGAATCTGAACTGAGACCCCAGGAAGGTGGAGGCATATACATGACTTTTCCTGGCAGCCCTACTCTCTTCCACATGACCCAGACTGCTAGAATCAAACCCACTTTTGCATCAGGTTGCTATCTTGCTCAGTATTTGGCTCTGCATACCGAGTATGTACACTGGTGAGGTGCTGCTAAAGTTGTTTTTTCCTTGTTGTCTTCTCAAGGGAAAAGTAAGGATCTTATGAGCACCACCGTCCTGTCTTGCTCTTCATGCCACATATGCCAAATACATTTCAATGCCCCTGCAATGCACTGTATATAGGACAACCCCCTGGAAATGAGGGTGGGTGACAAACCAATTTGCAGGGTGTGAGTATCTCAGTCAGTACAGACTGGCATCAGTAGAAAAGACCTATGTGAGTACAGTAAAATTGTGATAGAGGCTTAGGCTTCATACACTGAGAAATAAAGAAAGCATTTGAAGTTGCACACATGAGGTCAGAGTCCAATCCTAGCTATATAGATGTAAATCCAGAGTAACTACTAAGGAAGCCAATGTAAGTGAGAAAAGAATCTGGCCCATCCTGTTTATTGCAGGCTTTCAGCTTGATGAACTCTTGTCACCTGTGTAATGGTCAGACTGGGAAAAAGGAAAGGGTTGAACTGGAGACACAACAAGGTGCTGAGTGAACAGGATGCTAAGTGTGCTACTGTTTAGAGTTCCTGAGGTTCAGTCGACACAGCTGCAGAGGGACAGCTGCAATAGAAACCATCTGTCTCCATGCTGCACTGGACAACTGGGAAAGGAGAGCAAGAGGGATTTCCAGGAGGAGCTGGCCAAAAGGGAGCCAAGGTCTCCTCTGCAGAAAGGACACTGCTTCCTGGAGAACTGACTAGGGTAGCCGTCGCTTCAGGGGCAACTAAGGCAGGCTGAGCCCGGTCCAGCCCAGAGGCCTTGGGTGGGAGAAACCATCATTCCTCTGTGAAGAAGAACAAGGATCAAGACAAGCTTTTGCACAGAAGGAACAATTGCTACAAAACGGTCCCAAGCAAATACTTGCAAGTCCTCGTGTAGCACACTTTGCTGCCTGTTCTGTATGAAGAACTTTGTTATCACAGTTGTTAGGGGGCAGTTTAATTTATCAAGTAGAAATCCCCAAATAAACAGATGAGCTCACAGGAGCCAAGAGGTCTGCATGAAGTTGGGGTTTGGTCTGGACAGAATAAATTGCTTTGGATACAGATTATCTTTCTTTGCTTAGTGCCTGTTGTTTCATATGCCATGTAACAGCAAGGACTTTGATGGATGGACTGAAAGGTCAGGTCCAGCAGCTTCATTTGGGCTTCTCTATGCTGCAGGGCTGGTTCTTCTGCTTCAGTATTAGACGTTTACCTCAGCAGTACTTAACGTGTGCCGCTGGGGGAGGGGGGGGGGAAGTTCCTGAGGGGGACCTAGTCTTTTTGAGAAATGGTATGCACTCATTTCACAGAAGGCTGGGCTATATCAGGCCTCCTGGCTTCTCTGTAAGGCCATCAAAGACCTTTAGCCAATTCATTAGTGATGATCTCCTGGTATTTGTTGGGTTAAATAATATTCACTGAGATCAGCTGACTATGAAGTGGGGTGTAATATGGGTCATTTTTATTTCCTCTTGAAATACAATATAAATGCAATATTGTAAATTGCATTTAACTGGAGGGCCTGGAGGCAATGAGATGGGGCTACTCATGGTGGGGTAGCTCCTATAAAATACCACAATGTTGCAACCTCCAGAGTACAGCAAGTATAAGGCACCTCAAAACCCTAGCCCCCACTGCCTTGTGGGTACTCCTTAGTTGGAGAAAGGCTAAGGGGCATCACCCTGACAGAAGTGCACCCTTGCTGAGGCATTAGGTAGGCAGTTCTTATCTGTTGCTCTCTAGCAGAAGTTACAACCATCAAGGCGCTGAATATCTGGACTCGGCCTGGCCTTGGATTTGTCTCAATGGTCTAAAGGTGGGGGGTAGTAGGTCTTGGGCAGCCTTCACTCCTCCATACTCTTGCCTACACGTACACGTCAAAGTCTTGATGTTATGGCTGTAGACCTCTTATGCCTGCACCATGATCCAAAGGACTGACAGCTGCTTATACATAATTTGTCTGAAGTCACAGGATTTATTTTACAGATTATTTTGATCCAGTGGGCTGGGCTGGGATATCCAGTTTCCATCAATGCTGACATCTCTAGTGGAAGAGTTGGGCAATTGCAGTGGTTGTCTACACATACCATCATCAACCCATACACGGCACAGAATTAACCATGGAGGGAACAGGAGCAATGTTTGAAAGAGACATTATTAGGCTAGCATAGTACAATACGAGGCAGTGAAACCAGGAGAGAACCTAATACATAGGCCTTGTTTTAACTTGGAAAAAAAAAAGTGTTCTTAATGCAAGTGAGCTAACTGATGGCAAGATCCTGGCACATACAAAGCATTTTGCAGTAGTGGGTTGCACTCCCCTTTGATACCTGTTCCTGGACGAGCAGCATTTCTGTTCAGACAGCCCTGAGGGAGTCAAGTAACTTGATAGCTCATTATCACCTAGCTGATTCCTGCTAATCTTCTTCATCCCACAGGTATTAAGGACCCTTTCACATTTTTAATGGTCTTGATATTCCATTAATCAACCTATCCTTTCTTCTGCAATGTTGCTGCCTATCAGCTATTCCTGGTAATCACTCTTCTGTTTCACAGCCCTGAAAACTGTTTTGAGCTCTAGTTAACAACTTTAATTCAGGTGTGGTAATACCTACTCAAGGGTACGTTAACGCAGGTGTGCAAATGATTGACAGTGAAGTGTTGGATGCACTGTCAAGATGCTCAAGAAGACTGGATTTTGATTTACATATCTGAATATGAGATGAACTTTTAAGTATAATGATTACAGAATTAATAAAATATTTATTTTTACTATTTTACAGTTTGTTGTTTTTAAAACATTATATATAAAATCTAGCAAAATAGTGCCTATTCTTGTACAGTTATATTTGTTTTTGCTTTGATCTTAAACTGAATAATATATAGTACTAGCTCCCTACCACATTAGTAAAGCATGCTGTTTCTCTTTAACTGGAGAAAAATGTGTGTTGTGTTATATGTGATGATGCATCACTATCTGCACCCCCTTTTCAAAATCCTAGATCCACCCATGGCACCTTGCATAGTCTTCACATGAGCTACCTAAGAACTGAACTCCAATCTGCAACTCAACTTGTGTGGAAACTGCAGACTGCCATGTCTTCATTAGGACCGCACCCCCAGAGTTGGATAACTTACATTAAGAGCTCATTCCACTTCATAGTGAAGGCAACCACATTGGCTGAATGAAAAGAAATAGTGACCCAAAACTGCTTGTGCTGTTTGGGAAAGTGCCTTTGCTTTGTTCCCACAGGAGTCCCATCTCCACTCCATCATGCTGTCCCACTGACTACAATGGACACACTAGCCCCTTCAGATCAGAGTTAGGTTTGCCAAGCAAAACCCCTTAAAAAGGCACAAGCCAATAGCAGCTCCAGAGCTATGCCAGCTACTGGGGCTACATGTGTCAAGAGCACTTTGTATCATTGCTCCAGGCCAAATGTGGTGCACCCAGCTTTTATCTCCCTGCACTGAAGTAAGCTGCTCTTAAGAGAGCAGTAAAAATCACAGGTCAGTGACCAGGCTAAATATGGAATGGGAAAGGGTCTGTACTGACAGCCGGGTGACTGCCAACTGGTATATAGTCTGCATGGCTGGTGTACGATGCCGTGGCCATGTTGAATGTGGCCTGGGAAGAGGGTTCACATGGCCTCCATCTTCCTCAGGAAGGACAACTACAGGAAGAGGACAAAACTTGCTCAGACAGAAGAAAAACAGAGGGGCTAAGAGTGAAGCCAGAAGTTGCTCATTAATATCAAATTGCCTTGGAAAGGATTCAAAGTAGAGAGTTCCTTTCAGAAACACAGGCAGGCAAACTGGCTTGAAACATCTGATGCTGCAGCTCTGCTCAGACTGCCCAAGCTCTTGGTCAGAAAACAGTTTGCAGCTGCCACTAGCTGAGTTCAGCAGTAGCTGCTGTTACTGATTCTTCCCCTCAGCTTTTCCCAAACCACCCAACGGGAGCCGGCGTCTGAGCACACAACCTGCAAAAGAGTTGCACTTCTCCTCCCAACAAGCCTTTAAACAAGCTTCTTCTCACCCAGACTGGACCAGAGATGTTCATCTTTCCCCTCTCAATCACAGACAGATTTTCCCACCCCATCTTGCATCCAGCATTATGCCACTGTTGTAGGTGCTAATGCTCCCGGCGTTAGCTAGAGCGAGTCCCACTGCCAAGAGCTTTGGGGGCCTGACACAAAAGCTGACCTGCTCAGAACAGCCTTTCTGTATTACTGTATCAAGGACCCTAAAAGAAGTTTAGCTAATAAATAAAGCTGTGGTCCCTGCTGAGTCTCTCTCACGTGCAGTACGATAAGATTTAAAAGAGGGCTGAGATGAAGCACAGCTGCCAAGTCAAAGGAAATAAACCAGAGATAAAAATTAAACTGCTTGCTCCAACTCAAGGGCCAGTCAAGAACAAGCTAGGCTCCTTCAGACCGGAAATGGCACTCAGTTGTGCATGTGCGCTAGTGTCTGAAGGGATTAGGTACTTGTCAAGAACTTGACATCAGCTTTACAAGATGATTATGTGAGGCAGGGCTGCAGAGCTCTGCACCCAGGAGGACCATTACAAGCATTGCAAAGCTCTGAGCAACTCCCATGAACTAACAGTATTTTGCCATACAACTGTTTCCTTAGGACTCTCTTCTCTACATGTGACACTGCTCTAAAGTGCATAACTGTCAATAATCAGCTCCAAATTCAGTCTTGTGCAGTATCAGGACCGGACACAGCAGCTGGGATTTTAAGTCTTCTATAGCTCTTGGAAGGAAATTCCTGCTTCAGCTGAGGACAATGGTAGTGAAATGTTGGCTCTAGTGAAGTAAATGGGAGGTTTTGCCGTTGATTTCAAGGGGGCCATGATTTCAGGCCACAAGGTTTGCCAACCTCTTTTCTATATATATATCAAACATGCTGAGACTCTGAAACAGAATCCTGAAGTGTTTCAAACAGGAGAAAGTCCAGCTCTGAATTCTCCCACAGGCAGACCTAGGATGGTCAATTTTAAAGAGGGGGCATCTCTAGATCTAAAAAAGTCTGAAGTTGTGTCTTACTACACCTCATGTGTATACCTGGGCTGGCATTGTACTAGCTAAATGAGGAACTGGCAGCCCACAGTTTTGTGTGGGCTGCAAAAGCGACCAGGGAAGCTGAACAGACGGTGAGAGTGGACAGCATGCTCTGTATGAAGTGCTACCAAGGCTAGACTACTACTAGGATCTGCACTAGGTAGTGCAACTAAAGTGCCGAGCTAAGTTAGAGACATCTACAGGATCTGCAGTCACATCACACTGCATGCTCATTCACTACTCCATAGGGGGATATTTAACATATGCTGACTTTATCTATCTTCCCCCTCTCAGACCTGCACAGCTGGACACAGAGTAACCAAGGTGCTTGGCTTTACAGGTGGAAGGATACAAAATACAGTAAAAGTAGCAGATTTTAAATAGTCCTCAAATATTTTTTTCTGAAATTATGTAGCGTCTATGAGTATGTGGCAATATTGTGGGGCATACGGGATTTCCCAGCATTTACTCTAGATGATCTTCCTAATTCACCATTTATGAGTAACTTGTCCCAATCCAACACAGGTTGATAAAAACCTTATATATATCACTAACTTATCATTTTTTTCTTAACAAACACATATCACAATGCACATGTGGGAGTTATACACATATGATGAGTTGTATTTACCAGGTATTGCAATTGCTGGAGAAACCTCAGAAACTGGATTCTTTTAATTAGACTTTTTTGCACTTCATTTTTGGTTAAATAACACTATTGTCTCATTGTCTTAATTAGTTTCAGGTATCATGCCTTTGGCAAACCAGAAGGTACAACATAAGATCGGGCATAAAGCACAGTCTGCAGAGCCTCAGAGAGATGGTCCTGGAGAAGGTGAAACAAAACTCTTTAAGAAACATCCAAAATCTATCTAAATATGTATCCATCCCTCATCCTTCTGGTATCTGAGCTCCTCATAACTTTCCTGTGAGGTAGACAAGTACTATCTGCTTAATGCCACAAGAAAAGTGATGATGGGGGTAAATTAGCCAGTTTACCCAGACAGGACATGGATAACAAAGCCAGGTCTCCCCAGACTCAACTCAGCGGTCTATTCCCCTAACTGAACTTTGTGTAGAGACAAAAAGACTATTAATAAACATTAAAAATGCACTGTTTACAAGGACTTCCCAGATAGAAAACTTCTGACCAGTCCAATCAGGGCTTGCTTCTTGACCTGGTGACACTGTTAGTTTGCACAGGTAAACCCTCTGGTTTGTTTGAATTCCATTCCTCTCCAGGTGGATGCCCCTCTTTGAGAAAGAACCAGTCAACTGTTTTCTCTAGTGCAGGGGTGCTCAACCTCTGGCTCGCGGGCCAAATGTGGCCCGCGGAGTCATCACATAGAGTCCATGGAGCTCCCCATGGGGCAAGAAATTTGGTGGCAGGGGAGCATGGCCACTTTCCCCTGGCCAAATCCCGAGCCCTGCACTGCCAGTCACAGCTGAGCTACGCCCCCTCCTGCACATCTGGATTGAGGCTGGTTTCAGGCTGAGCCATGCCCCTTTCCACTGTTGGACTAGTTTGGGGCTGAGCCATACCCCCTTCCCCTCCAGATGTCAAGCCAAACCCCCTTTACCCAGTGAAGTTGGGCTATGCCCCCTCCCCCGCAGGGCCAGACTGGGGCTGGGCCAAGTCCCCTTCCTTCCCCCATGGGCCAAGCCATGTCCCCTTTTTCTCCACAGAGCTATGCCACATCTCTTCTCCCTGCAGGGTGGGTTGCAGTTTGGCTGTCCCCCATTCCCCTGTGGGTGGCCAGATGGTGTCCACCAAGCCCACCCTGGTGCTGGATCAGGACCAATCCAACCTGCAGATGGGCAGGACACTGCCTATCAGACCCGCTGGCAAAAAGGTTGAGCAGCTCTGCTCTAGTGTGATCCATACTGCTTGCTGAAATTGCATTCTATGTTGCTGTCACAAGATACCACCACAACCATGAGGGTATCCTGGGGACTCAGAATCAGCCAGTTAGTTAACCAATTATAAGGGAAAGTGGTTCAAATTATTACCATTTCCTAAAATTCACTGCTGTCTGGGTTTATATCTTGCAATGTCAGGCTGACATGGAACAGCAGCACAAAGCTAACTATGCTCATTTCCTAATCACATGGAAGGAGCACAACAAAAGTGCAACAGCAGGAAAAGTAACATCACAGAAGAGAACTCTGGCTGGAAGAACCGGGGATTGTACCACTGTGACGGTGGATGTTCACCACGTTCTGTGAATTTATTAATTGATCTTTTGAACATGAAGTAAAACCCTAAAACAAAAGTTTTTTGGCCATTCATGAGCATGTGCAAAGTTAAGGAGCAGCCAAGATGCAATGATCAAGTAATCTGCCCCAACACTGCCTTCAAATTACGATATGAGTTTGGGGGCAGCCCCAAGGAGCAAAGAGTTACTGCCATTCAGGCTAGCGTGTTTGAATTGATAGAATTTTGTCTAGGCCGAGATATGATGTTGGGAAGGGTGATTAGGGCTAGGATTGCTACTAACCAAGAGGAACCTCTTTGTGGCCCTTCTGAGAAGCCATGTCAAAAGCCTGAGCTGGAAATGAACCAGAAATGAAACTTACATGGATGCATACAACCTAGGTCTTCTTTATTGCTGTAAAGGTCTAAAATATATAAAAAATAGAGGTAGGAAAATAGTAAAAGTGATACTGCAGATTAAATGGGAGATTTCTCAAATTTGATAGAACTAACAATAAGTGGATCCCGGACATGTAATATCCTATTGGAGGTTGGGCTTCAAACACATCTGTGAAGCTCTACCACAATTTATATTTAAAAAGAGTACATTTAAACAAAGTATCTACTTTGATTGACAAGTTAGTGTAAATTACCAGGAGTGCATTGACTTTAAATACTCTGTAAATATTTTTCAAGCTTTTACCATTTATATTCTAAACAGACCTAATCCTTTGTCTTAGATTGAGCTTCAGATCATACGACATCTTTATAGTCAATGTGTCTCCTACCTTTGACATATACACTGAAACCCATTATCAACTACTGACTTGAAGGCAAATGAATTAGAGGATTTGCTTAAATAGAGTTCTCAAAACCTGTCCATCCCATTCTCCCGGTGTATATTACAAAACATAAACAAGCCTTTGATAATTTTAAAACTAAAAAAGGGTTTTAAAGCATTCCCAAATTTCACCATAGAGCTTTCCCACCAGCCTCCACCCAGCTACTCCCTTTCCTCTCTCAAAAAAAAAAGTCAAGAGAAAATACCAAGGAAGTGAAACCGAGACAATTCATTAAAGTTCGAAGGATAGATCCTACAACTGGGCACCACCACACTGTCACATGAAAGATGTGGGGAAATGCTGAAAATGTGGGTACATTTGGACTTCTAGATTCAAAAGTAGCAAGAGAACCAGACCATGACTTCAAAACTGAGGAAGCTCCCACGCAAGAAAAAGCCAGAAGGTGTCTTCAAGCAGCATCCTTCCCACATAAAGGGCAGAACAGTAAGAAGGAAACTCAGTACGTCTAGTAGGGAAACAGCCCGTGACTATCTGCACGCTCAAAAGGTAGAACTAATCACTTGGTTGGATAGATGTGTTCAAACCTTTGGAAGCATCCACCAAACGGGTAAGACATTTACCGATTACCTCATCAAATGAATCCACTGATTCAAACACCCTTTAGTTAGCAAGGTTTATTCTGTTTACACATCTGTTTACTGCCCTAATCCCTACAAATTGTACAGTCTTCAGCATGAAATGTGAACAGGCAATGTTATAGAAGCAAGTGTTGTATACAAGCAAGCTACTGGTTATCAGGGGAGTTGTTTTTATCTCACTAAGCTCTTGAAAGGATAATTAAAATAAAATGTGATGGTCCTTCAATATTAGCATGAGTCAATAAAGAGCGGATGGTCAATCAGGTGAAGGTCACCCAACTCAACAGAACAGGGGTGGTCAATCCAGATGAGAATTATAAACCTGCAATAATAATGCATGTCTACTTCAAGGGTAGGCAGGCCTGCCTGCTTCTGACTCTCACATCTGGGGCTCCTGGCTTCCCATTTCTGGTGTCTACTGACCAGTTTCTCTTCCTTGTGAAGACAGAGATTTTTCCATTTATATAAAACCCCTTCCTGTGAGACTGAGATGCACTGAGGCAAATAACAACTTCCTATCTTTACACTAACATGACTTTAAATAATAGCCCTTATTAGGAGTTGGTACAGGATTTAAAAAGGCTAGGAGATGCCAAGCAACTAGCTGCACAATCTCTGAACAGAGGGACAATGTATCCTCCATTCCTCAGCTCACCAGTTGCTCACCAGCCTTGAGAAACATTACTGTCCCCCGCCTGACTGCCGTACTACAACCTGGAAGACTAAACAAAAAGTAGCAGATGAAGGCTGTGCAGATGTTAACAAGACTATGTGCACTGTACAGGTGTTAACAAGGCAAATATAAGCAAAGGAGGTTGTTGAGAGACCTACTGGCTTCAAGTCTGTCGGTTAACAAGGCATAACAACAGGACTGGGTCTAGTCTAGGTAGACATCAGCAAAGCTCTGTCAAATTCTCTCATTATCCTGTATCGCATTTACCTGGTCTAATCTCGCTAGTATTTTGTCATTTGCAAGAGGCCAAAATAATCTTCTTGGCAACCACAACTACTCTTAGAAGCTACCTCTTTTTTTGGGTAGCTCATGCCACCAAAAAAACAAGTTACATTAATCCTGATAGCTACATCACGGAAAAGGATTTTAACTTGACACATTCCTTTGTTAAGTTCTAGGGAGTGCTGCACTGCGCCATGGGGCACAAAGAAGGAACAAACTAAGAAACAGAAAGAGAGCCATGACACGCCATACATACACAACACTGATCCAGTCTGTTCACGTGGAGTCTGGCATGCACACACAGATACAGTTGTGCCATACTCCCCTGGCTGCAGAAGAGCAGGTCTTCATACCCCTAGCAGTGTAATACTATACAATGGGCTTCATTAATGCAACACAGAAGGGAATTTGAATACCTGCATTTTATGAAAGCATGCCTCTGTCTTAGGAACTCCCTGTTCCTGCCTACACCACAACTCATGGGGGTTTGAAGGTGAATGCAGGTATAAAAGAATAATGAGAGCAGCTGCTAATGGAGTGAGACTATCAGAGTTAGGGGACAAAGTGTAAAACTGTAAAGACTAAAACATCTTTTCCAGATCCCCCCCAGCTTATTTTCTCAGTGCGCTGCATAAGCAGATGCAGGCATGGTCACTACTGGTTAATTTTTTAAAGCAATTAATTTAACAATACTGAACAGACACATCTGTTCTATCAGGAGATGACACAGTCCTTGAAGATACCCATCTACTTGGAGAAGTGCACAGAGAGGCAGGCAGACCTTTACATGATTTGAGCACCTTAACATAGTTTAAAACACAGGTTGGCAATGTTTTTGGGCAGAGTGCCAAAAACACCCACAACCTCAACCTGTGAGATGTTGACAAGCCAGCGGTGGATGGTGGGGGAGCTGTGAGGAGCCCAATTCTTGTTGTGGCAGTACAGTCCTGGCCCCTTCCCTGCTATCTGCCCCGAGGCGTGCATGCAAAATGCCTTTGTGTGCCACACTGGCACCCACCAGGGGTTGCCTACCCTGGTTTAGATCTTTGGATTGTCCCATTAGAGACAACCCACTCACTCTAAAACACCTACTAAGTATCACCTTACTTGACCATCTTAAAATCGGAAACAAAACACAGGTTTATAAAAGTGATTTAGAATAACCAAATCCTTCAAAACACTGAAAAATGGTGAGAATTCCTCCCCAAATTGGCACATTATAAAAATACAGAAAGTGATCCTATTTCTTAGCATATAAGGGTAAAACACAGAGACAAAACAAATATTTAATTTTAGCCAGCTAATATCTGAGAAAAATCACTGGAAATGGGACATGTCTTTGATTAATAAAATTACTTGATTCATTGAAGTCTCAGTAACATTTTTCCCACTCCAGCTTTCATTATCCTGTGGTTGAATTCAACAGCAACTTTTCTATTGATCTGAGTAGATAGCAGGATTGAGCTCTGAGTGTTTGCACTGTGCACACATTTATTAATAGTTATTAAAAACATGATAAAAGTCTACGGTGAACAATGTATATATATTTTCTATGTATTTTTAAATCCTTTTGTGGCTGGCCTGAAGTGAACCCTTTCTTCCTCACCATTACATCTTTTGTGGATTCCCTTGTATTTTCATCTCTTTCTTTGTATTCTATTTTCTCTGGATGCCCAAGATTATGCTAAGCATTATATGATGTTAAAACACATGGGCATCTGAAATAATAAAGAAAAATTAAACAGTGGGTAATTCTTTTTTCCAGTAATCTCAGAACCATGGTTAAGAAAGGGGAACTCAAAAGGGGTTTGTGGTCTGATGCACAGAAGTTTATAGATTTCTTAGAATCACAAAGTTCAACATACACGCAGTTGCACACAAAATTCACATGTACAAGTACCCACAGTCTGTTCATGAAATGAGGTTCTCTACACTCAGCAGTCCCTTGTTAATTCCAGTATATTTGTCCATTCATACGTGCAAAATCCTTGTATCATCATGGTAACTGCAGACATAAATCAGGCACCCTTTTTTTGGTATATTTTTTGCCTAGCCAGTTGCATGTGTGATAGGAATATAACATCCAAAAGATGTTCCCAAATGAGTAATATCACTTGGCAGAGACTGGTGTTTGCAGGACAGAAATGTATTCAGAAAGCAGATTTGCTTTGTGGTATGTAACATGAACAAGATGGAGAGACACTGACTTAAAACACACCCCCATGCACAAAGTATAAAAGAACCGTCTGGTCTACTGTCATCAAATACCTAAATATAGTTCTGGATCTTTATTATGGACAACCTGTGTGTATCGTCAATGTGATAGTTAACTCTGATTAAGATGTCTGCATGTGTTTACACAATAAAGTTTCATTTTGTTCTGGTACCATGATTCTTAAAATTAACCACTGTATCACTGCAATCACTTCCATGCATCTATCCTTGTCAGACTTGCTCACTGAAATTCCAGGACTTTAATTATTTCAAAGCCAATTACATGCATAATTATATGAATTTCAACAAACAGTCATTCCCTCTGATGAATGTATTTACCTTGACTGCAATCATCTTTTGGATATTTCAGGAGCACTGTAATTAAAAAGTGTATTGCTGATACAACCTCAACTGTTTTCTTCCCCTTTTCCAAGGCATGCTGATTTGTATGTATGCAGCATCTTTTTCTTCTAAGTATATATGAGCTTGTTGCTTATTCTTAATCTAAAAGTCAGGATTCATAGTTTAGGATACTGCTGCAAACTGCCATTGAAATGCTCCACCATTATGAAGCTTAAAAAATGTTTCATTTTTTTGAAGAATAAGCAAAAGCAACAGAGAAAGAAAGGATCTTGTTTTAATATGATGCTCAGGAAAGTCTGCAGCAGCAGACTTGTGTCCATATCACAGGTGAAAAGAAATCCTACAGACGTCCCCTGCCCTTCAAAGAGGCCAGAAGTATTTCTAAAATGATTTATCTTACCAGTGTTTCTCATGCTCTACAAACTCAGATCAGCATGCTCACTTGCATGACCATCAGTAAATGTTTTCTATTAGAAAGAAACAATCTATATAGGTGGAATTTTCAGAGGAGCCTAAGTGATATCCAAATCTTCAGTCTTCAGTGCAAGTCAAGCCATCAGAGGTATGGCACACATAACAAATGAACGATTCAAACATGGCATGGATTGGAACTGGTTCACAATGGCTGCAGAAATTCTACCTATAACCTAAGGCTCGTCACTTAGCAAATTAATCTTTGTTCCCCCATTTTACCTTCATCTGAGCAAGAGGATGTGCTTTGTAAAATACCACATAAAGTCACAGTTCAGACAAGTGCTGAGGGGTAAAGTGTCTGTGTCATTTCCTTTACCATAGTTACCAGCCTTTCCCACAGCAGTACCATCTACAGAGAGGCATTTCAAAGGCAAGAGAAGAGGCAATATCTAGTAGCTAGAACAATGGAGTAGGAGTTCAGTTTTCAGGAAGTGATTCTTTGTTTTTCCACCAACACACTGTGTGGCCTTCCTCTGTGCAGGGTAGGTGCTCTGTGTTTCTGTTTATTTCTCTGTAAAATGGGTGTAACAAGACTACAGTATGTCACAGTTTGCATGTGACAGTGAGCATGCACCATGATCTCAAGAGAGTAACATTTGATTAATAAGCACAAGGGGGTCCCAAGTATTGTTAGTATTAGCATGAATTATCTCCAACATGAATCTTTCTTGCTTTGCAAGGGACTTGTCAAAATCACTTGAAGCCAATCATTTTAGAAAGCAGGTCTATGCTTTGGAGTCAACAACTGAAGGTGGTTTGGCAAGGGAGCTTGAAATGAGACCTCTTCTACCTAGCAGGCTGGATTCTCCATGTGCTGTTTTTGCATGTATGCAGCTGCATTGTCTGAAACAGAGTTAGCCCAGATTGGTGACAATATAACAGGAAGGAGTACTGAGTTCAGAAATTGTATATATAAGCTATTTAATTTAATTTATTCCTTATAAAAGACACTGAGCAACTGTCACAGGCATATTTAGCACCTTTGTTCTAATTCAGATTTTCTTCTTGAGTTTTATTGTTCATCACTTTAATGTGATAAAAGAAAGACATTTGCAAAAGTAATAACTTATTTTTGGTGATCTAAACAGGTGTCTTAACAAAGGGGTCCACTGTAGGACCATGCTAGTCCTTTAGTTTTTAGCAAATTACCAAGATCTGATGGCATTCATCCTGAAGGAGCTCAGATCAGAAATTGCTGAACTCCTAACTTCAGCAACCTATTACTAAAAACAGCCTTGGTACCAGAGGACTGGAGGGTTGCCAATGTAACTACCATATTTAAAAAAGGCTCTAGAGGGAAGGCAGGGAACTACAGGCCACTGTGCCTAACTTCTGTTCCTGGAAAACCAGTAGAAACAATAATTAAAAAAAAAGAATTGTTCAGCACATGAATGAACATGACTTGCTGGGGAGGAATCAACATGGCTTTGTCAAAGGGAAATCATGCCACACCAACCTACTGCAGTTCTCTGAGGGTGTCAATCAGGAGGTGGATCAGGGCAATCCAACTGATATAGTATATTTGGATTTCCAAAAAGCTTTTAAAAAGGTCCACCATCGGAGGCTCTTAACTAAATTAGGTAGTCATGGGATTACAGGGAATTGTCCACTTATGGATTAAAAATTGGCTTAAAGGTAGAAAACAAAGAGTGATTATAACTGGTCAGATTTCAGGATGGAAAGAAGTAAACAGTAGGGTCTCCCAGGGATCTGTGTTGGGACTAGTGCTGTTTAATATAGTTATAAATGATCTGGAAAAGAGGGCAAGTAGTGAGTTGACCAAATTTGCCAATGACACAAAATTATTCAAAGTAGCAAAGACTGAGGCAGACTGTGAGAAACTACAGAAGGATCTGGCATGACTGAGCAAATAGTCAACTAAATGGCAGAAAAAATTCAATGTAGATAATTGTAAAGCGATGCTCCTGGGCAAAAAAACCCTGAATTATACCTACACTGAGATGGGCTCTACATTAGCTGCTACCACACAGGAGAGATCTGGGAGTCATTGTGGACAGTTCATTAAAAACAGTAGCTCGGTGCCCAGCAGCTGTCAAAAAGACATACAAAATGTTAGGGATTATTAAGAAGGGAACTTCTCCAAGTTATAGTTGTAGAAAGGAACTATCAGGAAGTCATCCTTAAATTGCACCTGTGGAAATGAGACTCCATATGTCTCTAGTTCTTGATGCATTTTAAGATCTATTTTGCCTTCCTGCAAGCCCATCAATGAGTCAATATGCATTCAGAATAGCTTTATGGCCTCCAGAATCAAAAACAATCACTGAAAATGTAAAAATATCAACTCTTCAGAAGGGAGAAGTAACTTGCCAAAAGATTCTATGTACCCAAACAATTGGAGATTGGATTCCAACCTAAATTTGCATTTTTCCACGGTTACCTAATGCTAGATCCAGCAACCCTATCTGAGTCACCTCTGGAATTTTTCTTTTGCTCTCCTCCAAGGATGATCTTGGCATAAATCAGTGAATCACACATTTCCTTTCCTGCTACATGAGGTTATTACAACAGTGTGCCTTGCCAGCACAGTGCATTTGAAGACTTGGCTTTTGCACAGCACTTTTCAAGCGCTGACCTGTAGACGTGTCTGGGTCCAACTGACACACTTTACCAGTAGAGATGATCCTCACACACAGTGAGAAATGTGGAAAAGCACAATGAATCCACTCAAAAACCAGCATGCAGGAAATTAGCCAATTATCCTGCACTGACTTTCAGCACAATTTGTACAATGGGACCCTGTTATGGAAGAATAGGTGGTAAGAGGGGAAGTCTTTGTAATAGCCATAGGCAAGAACCAAGGGGGAAAGAACAGGATGTTGAACTATGATGAAACCTTTATAATGACCGCCGAAAAGTTATTCTTGAATCTTGCTTACAACAAGGGGTTGAATGTCTTTGTAAGAAGACTTTGTAAGAAGAATTTTTTTAAAACAGCAACAAGGGCTTGGTACATGAAACAGCAATGTTAATATATCACAGAAGCAAATGCTATACCAGAATTTTAAATTAGTGTTGGAAATGTTATCATTTCCTGGGCATCCTCCTTCCCTCCCAGGTCCATGGGGATTGTGGAGGTGGGAGTGTGGTGGAAGCAATTTGTTCACCTCCAGAAAGCAAACCTCGTGATCCTTCAGCTATTAAACTAATTGTTAATATGTGGAGAGGGTGTCTCATCCAGTCCTCATCCGAGAGAATAAAACTGTGACAAACAGCTCTTCAAGAGAATGTGGGGGACTCCAGGGATGTATAGCAGAGGTTGGCAACCATTTAGGACTAGTGGGCCAAATTAAATGAGTTAGGTCCAAATGCAGGACACCACTTGAACCCCAGCTGCTACCAGCAACACTTTCCACTCCCAAATTCCTGAGCTGCCACTAAACCGCTGCTAGTGTCTCCAGCTGCCAATTTGCCACCGATGTCCCAGTGTCACAGGCCAGGCAGACTTGCTGGGCAGGTTGGATTTGACCCATGGGCCAAAGGTTCTGCACCCATGCCCTGCAGCATGCAGAAGTGTTCTGTTGTGGAGGCAAACAGAAATCAGAACAGCTTATTTTTGTGTATATAACTATCCAATGTTAAAGCTTTGGGGAAAAGTACTGGCCAGATCTGGATGTCCTGAAAAGTACATCAAGGTCCTGAGGCTTCTCTATGATCAGGTGACTGACTATTGTTTATAGAGGATCGGAAACAGATCCATTTGTCATCCAAACTGGGGTCAAGCAAGGATGTGTTATCATCCCAACTCTGTTCTTCATCTTTTTCACAGTCCACCTTGTTCGCATTAAGGATCATTTTCCTTCAAGAATTGACACTGGACACTGAATGGATGAGGACTTGTCAATTTGGGACATTTTTCTTCAAAAACCAAAGTACTCAAAAAAACCATCTTTGACCTTCAATATGCCAATGACAACACTATCCTTGTGCCCACTGAGGAAAACCTCCAGACCATGCTCGATCGTTTCAGAGAAGCCAACCAAACTTTGGGGCGCTCTCACAACATCAGGAGGACTAAAGTGCTCTATCACCCTATGCAAGGCCATGAATGTGACCCCCTCTTCCCAAATTATCATAATGAGAAAGATGCTGGAGGTAGTTGAGCACTTCCCTTACCTAGGTAACCATCTCTCTCAGAAAGTAAACGTTGATGTGGAGATCCAGCACAGAATTTGGTGCACAATGGCCTCCTTTGGGAAATTGCTTTGGCATGTCTTTATTCATCATGATTTTTGGAAAGACATTAAGATCCAGGTCTACAATGAAGTCATCATCTCCACTTTCCTCTACAGATGTGAAGCATGAGTGACCTACCACTGTTATCCCAAGGGCCTGGAGAAGTATCACCAACGATGCCTCCAGAAAATCCTCCACATCAAATGAGAAGATCACCACACAAATGCCAGCATCCTTGCTGAAGCCGATGTTATCAACATTGAGTCAGTGTTCCTCAAGCACCAACTTCACTGGACCCAACACTGCATGCAGATGCCTGAGTCTCAACTCCGAAAACAAGCACTTTACTCTCAACTTAATAACACCCTGAGATCTCACAGTGGCCAGAGAAATGCAACAAGGACATATTGAGGGTATACCTCAAGAAAATAGATGCCAACATTAAGAGCTGGAAGGAGCTGGCTGCCAACCAACCCAAATGACGCCACAACCTCAACCAAGCATTGGTCTGCTTTAAGGCAAAGTGTCTTGCTCTCAGAGCAGAGAAGAGAGAGCAGGGGAAGGAAAAGAAAAGGAATCCCAGCTGGCAGCCTACTCGCCACTGCAGAAAGACCTGCAACTTCTGCAGTTGAATCTAGAGCTGAAGGACTGGACTATTAAGGCACCTTAAAACCCATCAATTTGCCATGGTAGAGGTCATCCTCAAATTGAAGGATTGCTGACACAGTATGATTATCAGATAATTACAACTACGAATACAATTATTAGAGAATTTCCAGTGAAAACTACCCCTCAATGTCTAATGTTGTAAATCTAAATCCAGTATGAGACTTTTGGATAAGAATATTTGATAACTTCCAGCTGAATGTGCCTTTCAAACAGCCTATTATCAGTGAGCAAGCAGCTCATTTAGTTGGTTAGTATTTTCATCAAGAAGATTCATCTGCTAAGATTTATTTCCTCAAAATGGCAGATAAGGCACAGAAGGCATCACTAGATTCTAGCTTCTGGATCCTACCAGCTGTCTGATTTGCTGTTCAGCTCTTAACTCAGCCTAACACTACAATGCTGGTCTAACACTTCATTTGTTCAGCCAGTGCAGCACTGTGGGACCAGACTGAACGTGGGTTCTACTCTTAGCTCTGCCATGGACCTTCCCATACGAAGCTGGTCAAGTCATTTGACTTCACTGCCTTAGTTTCTCCAGTTGTGGAAAGGGAACAATATTTACTTGGCTCACGGGACTGCATAAAAGCTAGTTAAAGATTGTCAAGTATTTTGTGATCCTTGGAATGTAAAACAGTATTACACATATCTAGAACTAACATTATGAATGATAAACTTTTGAAAAGGGACATGCTTCCACGCGAATCCTAAAATAACTTTTATTAATTAGATACCAGGATGCCCCCGGTTGGCTTCAATGCTTCTCCCTCAAAACTCTTGTGTAAACCACTATCAAGAGACAGGCATTGGACTACATGGACCATGGGGCTGATCCAGGACAATGACTGCACCACTACACAGCGGTGTAATACTGTTACTGAGACTACCATGTTTGTGTTGAGACAACAGTTCATACATCTTACTTACCATGCAACTTGATGGCTCTCAGAGAGAATACAGCAGTGAGAGACATTATTATACTGGCAAAGGATGCTCTGCTAGGCATACCTTTCCAAACACTAGAATTTCTGACAAGATGCATCTACCCCTGACACAATCACCTTCAGAAAGACTGAGAAATTTCCCCCAGCAAACAGAAAAGAGTCAGAAGTAGGGTGGAAGAGGGATAAACAAGAGATCTGGATGTGAAATGGACTGGTCAGTTTTCTTCTAAATTCTGAAGAATTCCCTTCTCTTTAACAATTGCAGGAGAACATGATTAACCAGTTCCATTTTTTTTACACTAGAAAATCTTCTCTGAATATCCCTTTTAGAAGGCAGGAACCCAGAGGCACTGGTAACAGTCTCAGGAACATGGTGAAAAAGCAAAATAATTGGTGTTACAATTTTCCTCTGGTATTAACAACTCTGGACGAGATGCACACAAGAAATTCCTTTTTTCCTCTCTCTCCAGCCATTTCTTGTAAGTTGATCTGCGGCTGGGCTCCACATCCTGACTTGACCCTTCAGACATAGCCAGTCCTCACTGTTCCACACTGGCAGCTTCCTTTAAGGCTCCTCTCTCCCTGTACTATGCCCTGTTTTGTGTTTTGCCCCTATTATTCTCACATTTTGTTGCTGAACAACCAACCCTCCCCTCCCCTTCCCTCCCCCTCCTCATTTCTCTCTCTCACCTCCCCCATCCCAAAGCTGGCTGTGAGTGCTGCGATCCTGAAATCCAGCCTTCTTCCCATCCCCTGGGAATACAGAGCTGCTGGCCTCTTCTGGGCTTTCACGGAAACATGCAGAAATAATGGTCTCACACTGAGGTCAGAGAAGACTCTGGGCTTTGTCGAAAAAATATACCATGTTACCACCACCACCAACAACAACAAAAAGGACATCCAAATGGATTCCTGCGGCAGCTTTGAGGATGCAGTTGTGTGTGGCATCAAGGCAGGGCTGCTCACATCAATCAGTTAGACAGGGTTAAGGAAATGTAAAGTAAAAGGGAAGTACACATCAATGAATAGGTAAGACAAAAGTGTACGTCTTTATCTCCTTCCACTTCTGCGCCGAAGCCAAACTCACCTCCTACGGGGCCAGAGGACAGAAAAGCAATTTCCTAAGGACCCATTCAGACAGGAGGGAAAGCCGCATGAATGCAGCCCACCCTGCTGAATAAGTCAGCACTTCATAAATATTTCCAGTGCTGTTTGAAGAGCTGTTGTCCAATCTGTGCTCGCTCCCACTTATTGTACAGTTCTCCAAAGAGCGCAGAGAAATGCCCAGAGAATGAGAAGAATATCTAGCACCATTGCGCTGCATAAGGTGCACTTCAGCTCTGTTTTAAAGCTCTTGAAGGAAGCTGCTGGCTTTTTCCAGACACATGCCCTGTGCTTCACCTCTCACAAAAAGTCAGGACATTTAATTACAGTCTAAACATCACCTGTGGGTTTCTTCTTCACCCAGAGTAAAAGGATGTTATTTTATAATTGTCTGTTAGTTGAATACACAACCAAGCAAACAGACATTTAGAAGGGCTGCATCTGGCACTTATGAATAAATAATGACTATAATAGCTAAAGGCATAAACAAGGTTTCCATTTTCTTTTTCCTACACAGTACGCTAACAATATATAATGCCATGGTGATAGAGGCCTTCTCCAATAAAAAGCCCCTATTTTCAATGGCTCATAACTTAAACCCCTCCCCAAAACCCCTTGGGTTGAAATTTGTCATGGTTTTCCTTAACCTGGCAAAGAATTTCTTTTGGAAAGTTCATCTACAGAAGTAGCAGTACTTATTGATCTAGATGGTCTCAAGGAGGCTAACAATATTCATGCAAGCTTTAAGTTTGTGTGAGTGATGTGGTATAACACAGGAACGTGTCTCCAGGGTATTATAATATTATATTATATATCTATCCTTCCTTCTGCTTGACTTCAGACTAACATGGCTAACTTCCCCTCTCTGCTAAGAGGCACAAAACCATGGGGCAATTTTACACATGCTCGGGGGGGGGGGGTATAGGCACCCATGGATTCTAAGACAGTGGTTCTCAACACTTTTATACTCAAGGCACCCCTTGGAAATGCCAGCCCTTAGATTTCACTCATGTCTTCACTATGGAAATATAATAGAGCAATTCTTCTGTTGCAAACAACTCAAAAAGACGCCAACCAGTCAGAATATTTTTGACACGATAGATCTCTGTTTGAAATCTCTGGGTTTACCTTGTGAATCATGTGCAGGTGTTTGCACACTTAACAGTGCTAATATTGTGTGGCATACTTAAAACAATCTCATAAAACCCTGGCTAAAAATCCCTATCCTAAGGCAATAAAGTATAGCCTCCTGCATAACACAGACTAGGGAACATCAGTTCATGAACAACTCCATAGCTTCTTTTTGAGCTATAGAATACCTCTAAAATAGACTCTGTCTTGACTTAAAGGCTGCTGGTGAAGGACAAGCTGCCATGTCCCAAGGTAAAGTGTTCCAATAGTTAATTATTCTCTCTCTTAAAAATGAGATCCTTATTTTGTCCTGAATTTCCCTGATAGGCTTCAATTGTATCTCTGCCTGAAAGTACATAAAACTGTCCTCCTATCACTAAGAAAAAAGAAGGAAAACCCTCATCAGTTCCCAGAAATGGAGGCTGAAAACATGGGAATACCTAACACTTTTGCTGGATGACTCAAAAGACAAATTCAGGCTTGGATGTGTGACATCACAACTTGCTTGGCTTACCTGGAAAGCTGGGCCCAGACTGTTTGACAGCAAGCTCCTCTCTAGATGGAAAACAGACTGCAGGGCTGATAGACAGCATATGGGCACACAAGCCAACCTCTAGTATGGAAGTGCAATTACAAGCCTGCCAGCCCTCAAAGTGTCTTCTTTAATAATCTCCATGTGGTTTTACAGAGGGAGACGTCACACTGCCCTGGCACACTGACCAAGTAGCTTTCACATGAGGCTTTCACTCTGGAGGAAGTATCTCGCATATCTATATTAATTAACTGGCATTTAAATCTTTGCCACATTCCTAGAATGACGGTACCCTACCCAGAGAAATCTAGGCATCTCAAGGGAAGAGAGAAATCACACTGGTAGTGGGGAAACAGCCTACTGTTACTATCCTTAGAACGTCAGGACGCCAGCCATGTGATAGCTGAGCGACACTGCAGAGATATACCATCCTCCTGAACTGGACCACAGTTTCGTTATAGAGACTAACAGGCAAAACACTCCACGGACCTCAACCATACAGCCTCACCTCCCCCCCCACAAACCCTCACACAGCAAATGTATCTAGCATTACCATATTTACACTGGTTTTTCATTACAGTTTCTACTGTATTGAGACTGTTTTAACAATATGAAAGCCCTCTGCCTTGCATGTCTCCATGACCTTGTGTCCCCATGGACAGCAGTTACGGTTTGCTCTGAGGTCTATCAATGGAAGTCTTCCGGCACTCCTAGAAATCCTCTGCAGCCCTTAGGATGTTGAGGGGGCAGGTGGGGATTGCTGCATTCTGTTTTTCAGATCTCTCTGAGTTCATCCTCCTCCTTTAAAGCTTAATATGGTATTGTCATTATGACTGGTTTTTCAAGTTCAGTAAGTTACTGGTTTTAAATTTCAGTGGGATGGACTGGGTCTATGTGTTACAGGAAAGCACACTTGGATTGCAATAGTTATCTCTTTACTGTGCCAATAGCGTGCCTATAAAAATATGTTCTCTGAGGCTTCAATTCAGCAGAGAACTTATGCATACACCTAAATTTAAAGCAGCAGGATATAAGTATTTTGCTTAATATATATACAGTGACATGTGTCGTAAGTGCTTTGCTGAAATGCTGCCTAAATGACCACACTTGGTCACAATATCATTGCATGTCTAAGTGGAAAGGGACGTTTACTAATGTGACACCAAAGACTTGAGATCCAAAATCAGGAATTGAAACTACTGTATAAAAACTTGTAAACTTAAAAAAGGTTCTTGGCATAAGTTAGGTTACTGCACAAATGGGGAATCCATCAGCAGTTCTTGATAGTTAAAGAAAGGAAGACACGCAATACTTTGTTTATCCTTTATTTGTACCTTCCAAAACATGTAATCACTGAATCGGGATATTAATGAGTCTGCTGAAATAACGTATTTTTGGGGCACTGACCCAAACTACATGGAAAAACAAAAACAGGAAGGAATCGGTAAGAAGATTATGCTGTTCAGTGAAAAGTGAATGTAATTAGAAAGTCAGTCTGACAAAAAAAAATGAATGCATTGCCACAAATAACTGAAAATAAAGTGTTCAGATGCTCCAAGTAGAGGAAATGCCACAGACTGTGGGCCACCCCACCAACAGTTCAGTTACCTGCTGTCCTACGGTAAAGAAAAGAACTGCTAATTGTTGCTGATATCTGAGCCCAACAATCAAATCACAGCAGATCTCAGAACAACTCTTCTGAACTGAACATGTGAATATCAGAATGTGTTTCAGTATGTTTGAAAAGATTGTACAGCCAGTGAGAGTTCTTCTATATATATAATTAATGGTGATTCTGTCCATATGCAGATTCCTATAGAAACTAGATCCCAAATCCCTGTAGCATGGGAAAAGGAATATGTCTTAAACTTTTATTACAGCCTTGTAAGCGACGCAACTCACAACCTGGAGGACCTTAAACATTTTGTACATGGTTTTTCTTGGGAAGCTTTTCCCCGGTTTTTTGCCTGTCTCCCTGGGGGCAGAAGCCCAAAAGTGGAGGCAGCTTCTTGATTCACACCCAACCAAATGGCAGAGGGATTGGAGAATGACATTCCAGAGCCGGCTGCAAGGAGATTTCTCCAACTCCCGTGACATTGTGAGTGAACTCTGACCTGGGTCCTGAGGGCAGAGGGGGACTTGTGCCTTGGAATGGGGAAGGGATAAAAGCATTACTCAACCTTGACTGAGCTACAGCTGTTACTCCCATTACTGCTGAGCCTGGGTAATACCAACCATGGGAAAGCACTGCTTATTATTTCTGTGTGTGATGCCAGTGAATTCCCAGGTTAGTTGGCAACCCCATCACACTGAAAATAAATTTCAGATACTCTAATGACAAGGGGCATATTATTCCATAGGGACACTGTGGCTTCCCTTCCTCCAAATATCAGCTAAACCACTGCTTTTCATAGTCATTTGAGAGTTAGGTTTCATGTCTTAACTAAATGAACTTGATTTATTCCCCAAATTGCAAGATGGGAAGCAGGTAAACCCATTTGCTTCAAATGCTGACACAAGACCCAAGGACAAAAGTCCATGGATTTTGATTTTTAAAGCACCAGAGTGCAAAGGCACAGTGCCATGGCAAAGAGCACCCTCACCCTCACTACATGTCTCCACGTTGCTACTCTCAGACTTGGTACAGTTACTGGTATTCTCATCCAGGCTCTCATAATCTTGTATGTCAAGTACTACAATGTTCTTTCTGCTTGTCTTGACAAATGTTGTATTGCCCTGCTCCAGTCCACTTGTCACTCTGACCATGCTGTCTCCTTCTTCGCATCCCTCCATCAAATCTCTGTTACTGCGTGTCTTCTCTGCAAAGACACTGCATAGTCTACCCTGTCAAAACTCAGCATCCCTCATTCAGTACTGATAGGTTCCCTTGCATCTGATCAACCTGTGATACCAACCTCCTTCGCCTACTCCTGTTTTCAAACAGGCACATTTCTGTTTTGTATCAAGTTGCCACTCATACATGGGAGGAGGCCCTGTAAATATCTGCAAAACATTTCACTGTTCTCCTTCAAATCTGTCCCTAAAATTTGCTAACAGGGTGCCAAGACAAGCATCCTGATCAATAATCTAATTATATTTCCCTGCATGTTGTCTATTGTCTTAGATCAGAGCCATCAAACTCACTCTGCCCTTAAGCTAGATGTGGACTGGACCGCAGGGCTCCTCAAAGCAGTGGTGGTGCAAGTGATGCTGTGTTGGCACAGCTGTCACTCACACCCCTGCCACTGAAGGCCATCCCCAAAGGGGCCCCTTAGCCTGAATTCTCTGGCAGACCCCACTCCCTGCATGCCCTGCTCTTGAATTCTGGAGCACACCAGGAACCCCTCAGGTTTCACGTGTCACTGGGAACAACACTGAGACAAAGCCTCCAGGAAATGACCAAATAAGCAGTCAAATTCTCACACTACCTCATACTAGAAGATGAACAAAGGCTGCTTACAGAAGTTTTAAAAAGTCTGCACGCAGTCACAGAGTAAATGCCACCCATTGCTTAGAGAACATTTGGTCATTACTCTCATGTGATGAGGCAGCCCAGAAATGGCAATAAACAACATTGAGTAAAATACTGTGGACAAGAGCAGTATACACCCGTATCAATAAGTTAAGGATCCACTACTTCGAGAAACCTGTTTCAGACCAGTGTTTAAATGGTAAGCAGAAGAGATTTGTTCTGCCAAAAGAGCTTAGACAGCCACAAACAGGTTAAATGCTGCATTAGAGCACACAAGAAAGAATGTACATGTTACCATGCAGTCCAACTCTGCCAGTACTACCCTTGTTACCAATAAAGTAAACTGCCTATAATTCTTGCTCTCTGAAGGTATACACACATAAAACACAGAAAAACTATATTAAAAGCAGGCTAAAGTTGCAAAGCCAAATACTTGAAAGCTAGGAAATACCAGAACAAAGGCTCTCTGTGCAACTTTAATTTGGTTTGCTTATGTGTGTGCATTATGAAGCAATTAATAATTTAAGTACAATTACTAATTAATGAACAGCGATCAATAACAGAAGTAATTAATAATGGCCCTGTATCCTGGCTTTTATCAGTGTGAAATTTCTGAGGAGTTTAAAAAAAAGATAACTGAAAACGACAAATGCCTCAGGTGGCATCCTACTGACCCCCAGGGTGTCCAGCAACTTTTAGAGCTCTCCTATAAGCCTCTGGCCTAGAGCATGTGCACTTATGCTGGTCATTTCCTCTTCCATTTCCAGGCACACAACATCTTTGCAGCAATTGCTGATGTAGAACAGTAACACTGGGAAAGTGTGTTACTTTCTCCCTTGTGTATCTCCCCTCCACCCAGACTACCTCCCATTCCTCCTTCAGTATAGGCATTTTTCTATTATCTAGCTCCCCTTCTTCCAGAAAATGTTCCCTAGTCCATTGGTTCCTTCTTACCCCTGGGCATTCCTCTGTCACTGACGCTTAAGCAGCTCAATCCCCACCAGTGTGCAAGTCCCTTAGAGAGGCCCTGAATGGATGCAGTCCAGCTGGATTCCTCCTTGTTTCCAGGTGTTCTGGGAGATTTCAGGAGTGTCTTAGCAGAGGAGAGAGAAATGAAGAGGAGCCAGCCCAAGCAATGTGCCAGTTCTCTGCATGCTATAACTTAGGAACCTTTGAGATAACACGCTTTTGAAAGAAGGCAGGCAAGCCACTGCCTTTACTTCAATGACATCCCCATGAATCCATTGTAATGCATGAGCAGAGCCCCTATAGTACAAGCACAGAAGAAAATACAAGCAACAGTAAGGCCACATTAAGAACAAGGCAAAACTGCACACTGGGCAGTGAGAACAAATATTTGGTTTGCTTTTAATCCCCGAGCAAGGTGAAAAGGAGGGTAAAAAAGTGAGATTTTCAAAGTAGAGAGAGCTCTAGCAGGGTTATAGAAGACTATGTGGTTGCTCTGCAGATGTCTTGGACTGAGGCACACAGTCAACCAGAGCTGCCCTTTGCTGAACAATATGAACCTCCACAGGACAGGCTGGCCAGGGTACAGCTGACAGCTGTAATCAGACAGCCCCAATTCTTACAGACGTAAGACAAGTCTAGCAACATGTGGTGTTTTTCTTATAGCTCCAGCCCCTGAAGTCATGGAATGACATGGCAATCTCATCTTCCCATCAATAAAGCAAGATTCTGCTTACCATTGCAAATGAAAGCTTAAAAATGTGACGCCTTCCCCCGCAAAACAGAAACAGCATTAAATATATTTGAATATTAAAATTTAATATTTTTAAAATCATGACATTTTAAACCAATATCCTCATTTAGGGGAGGGGCTCAACAAATTATTTTTGATTGCCCAGAATTAGCAGTACTAAAACTTTGTTAAAAGGAAGGAATAATATAGGCTGACTGTCTAAAAGATTTTCATCCACTCCAGATAAAAGCACAAAAGACATTCAGGCCAGAATGGGTTTTGTGGAAATCAGTCACAGCCCAAATCCAATATGCACATACACTGACAGTGGGGAATTAAAATTAGGGATCTAAAAATATCAATATAGTCAGGGAATTCTTACCCTGACCACTGTCCCCTACATTTCTGACCACCCCTTCTATATCCAGCCTTCCAGTATGCACAGAGCATTAGTCCCACAACAAGTCATACCCTTTAGTCTCCGCATCCTCATTTCAACCATGAATTAATTCCCTATGTCTGGAATGCACATGCAGACAGGGCAGCCACAATTTCCACTTTTATTACTGCCAGCAATATCACAGATGTGTTAAGTCATTCATATTTGCTATTCATATTAGAAGAATACCAAGCAAGGTTCTAACACTGCATACTACATAGTATGTAATGAATGATTCTCAGGAAGAGATGTAGCTAGAGACCATTTCCAGACTCTGAGAATGTATGTAGTAAAATAGGCAGAACATCAAATTATAAGGAAAGCAGGACTGGATGCCTCAGTGTAATACATATATGCATTATATGCAAGATAACATAGCCACCCTCCTTATTTCTGTTGTGCGCAAAAAACAGTGCTAACTTAGCTGAAGATTAAGGACTGGCTTCAGTACAATACAGCAGGCATTGGTCAGTCTTCCAGTGGTGAGATAAACTGTCAAGTGAATTCGAGATTAACTATGCAGATGTAAATTAATTCATTGCTATGCAACTGGTAGGGCTCAAGCATACCCTGGCCTGGTTTAGTGCAGAATAGTCAGGTTTGGATTGCTATCTCGATGGA
The DNA here is from genome assembly GCF_001723895.1 of Crocodylus porosus. Taxonomy (NCBI): domain Eukaryota; kingdom Metazoa; phylum Chordata; order Crocodylia; family Crocodylidae; genus Crocodylus; species Crocodylus porosus. The sequence continues at coordinate 1,257,289 of NW_017728925.1, forward strand.
AAAAGAATTTATAACCTGTATTCATGACACTCTCTGTCAAAGGCCACCTAACAATGGAGAAGCTTGCAGCCATTGTTCGTTTACAAGGACTCACCACTCCAACCCCACTCCCCTGCCCCCCCTCTTCTCCCCTCCTCCTTGTGATCACAAGAGACTCGCAGGGGGTGCACGTGCCCCCCCGACAGGGCCAGTGCCCTGACGGCCGACACTGATGCTGTCAGCAGGGCTGGTGCCCCCCGACAGGGCCACTGCCATCGGCAGCTTCTGTGGGTGCCCCCCCAGATTCAGGAGGCACCAGTCACTCATGCTTGTGATGCACCAGCAGGCCTATCAGTGCCCTTCCCTCACCCCACTGTCCCTGTGATCACACAAGAAGAATGCTGCAGGAGGAGGTGACCTCTGCAGCAGAATTTGCTATTCATGTTCTAGTCCCCCTTGCAAATCCTTAACTTCTTGTCTCTTTTTAATCTTTTTTCTCTTGAGAAAAGAAAAGATCAAAGGGCTCAGGGCTGATGCTTTCTGAACTGGACATTTCTTGCCATGGGAAAACAGCAACAGAGGAGGGCTACACAAAGATGCTTTTGGGGGGAAAGACTTTCTTCTTGGGAAATACTTTCTCTAAGCGTTCCCCCATGACCTCTAAAAGCAAGCTGCAACCACCCAGTCACCCACTCCAGGCAGAGTCAGGCTGAGACTGAGCAGGCAATGGAAAGAACACAGACAGGAACATTTCTTAGGGGTCAAAGATCAACAGTATTCATCTGCCACAATTAAACTGGACTCAGATTGCACACAAGGTAATCCAGAGTTTTGGCTGCTTGGTCTGAATGTATTCAGCAGCCAACACCTCTTGCAACATTACTAGGGGTTATAGCCAGAACATGAGGCCTTGATCATGGACTTCCTGGTTTTTCTGAGGGTTCAGGAAACAGAGCCTTGGGAACAAATTTTCAAATTAAGGAAGAATAGGTGTACCTGTAAAAATGCACACCTGCCACCTTGCCTCAGGACAACAGCAGGAGAATCCTATCAGCCCTATAACTACTCATTTGTAGGCAAGCAGCACAGAAATAACCTTCCTCTGAGCATTGGTCAGGACGCACAGCGGGAAATCAGTGTGCCCCTGTGGTGGTGGTGATGGTGATGGAAAGCTCCATTGTGGTGAGTGCCCTGTGTCTTTATCAGCTGGCATAGGGTGGTGCAGCCTTGGTGTAATGAATCCTAAAGCTCAGTCACATTCACCCAGATTTGGATTTTTACTGCAAACCTGAAATTGTGACCTGGTTCACCAGCCTAGAGGAAACAGCTTGTGAACCTACCCAGGAGTGGGGGTCTAGTGACTGTCTAGTCTTCCTTTTAACTGCTGCTGCTTTCTGAGCAGTAGCTCTAGTAGGGTGCTCACTTCCCACCTCACTACCACTGTTTCAAGAGATGACGCCAGCTGGGTCATTCCAGGGCTCACCCATCTTGTCCCCTGGATTGTTGTTTACATCCAGGCAAAGGGGTGTCCAATGTTACCAAAGTGATTTGATCAGGTTTGACACTCATGTGCCACAGGTGTAAATGACAATCAAAGCTGCAAGGTAGCAGAAAATCAGGGGTTTGCCCAGGACCAGAACGAGAAGTCCCTCAGTGTCAGTGTCTTGGGAAAGAGGTAAATACAGGCAGGCACTCCCTGCAGCAGTAGGAAACATATCTGTGGGCTCATCCCCAACCTACAGATTGGGGTCAAATACATTAGTACAGTCACTGTGGCAGGAACCACGCAGGTTGGTAGGAGCTATCAGGATTGTCTCACGTATCTAAGGTTTAAACATCCTGAGTTCAGTCTTGTTTTCACTTAATCAGTGGAAGAAAACCAACTGTCCTCAGTGGTGTAAGATCAAACCCACTGACTAGACTCTCACCTAGGTCACGTGGGGAAGGCAGATGCCTAAAGGCTACAGTTCGTGGTGTACATGTCAGTCTTTGGGGCAGAAAAGCAAATCCTAATGTGGGCAAATTTCTTAACACATTCTGAAGTTCCCCCCAGTTAAAATTAGCAGGGGCCTCCTTCCCAATTCACATATTGGCATGAAGCCTATTCTGCTCTGCACTCTTAAAGTTACATGACCTGATTGTATCTTCTCATGCAGCATATTTTTAATTCAATAGATACTAGAATAAAATTTATAATACATTAGACCCAGGCAGAGAATCATGTCTTGATACTATACCAAGACAAGCTATAGCTATAATAAGAACCAAATATTCTGAAACTTCACACATGACCTTTCTAGTTATCTGATGCTTTCAAAGCCAGGGCTTAAGTAACACAGATTTTCAGAACGTTTTCTCTGTTGATTCAGCAAATCTAAAGCTCTCCTGAAACCTGCTGGCTGAGCCGAAGAGAACAGCTGCCCATTCTCAGACTTGAGCTACTTTCACCACCACCACAAAAACAAGCACAGAAGATCACCCATTATTAGAGCAGCTAAGTGTCTGTGCTGAAAGAAAAATTTAAACTGCCCTGGGAAGAGATGCCAAATTAGCAGAAGTCAACCACAAGAAAAAAAAATGCAGAAATTCTCTAGCAGAAAGCTAAAAGCCAACAGAAACTGAGCTGATAAGCTGTCTGAAACTTTTCTTTTTTCTTGTGGGTCCATAATTTTATGATTGTTATAAACCAGTTGCCCTTCCAGAGTGTTGCTGATCTATTCTGCTTTGCACTGGACAAAACACACATGAAAAATGCACACCTCATCTGAAAAGGCCAAATTTGGCAATTTAATTGAATTGGCGAAAATCATCCTTTTTTCCTCAGTTAGAAAATATGCCCCACTCCTTTTGTCAGTGAGCCTCTAGATTGGTCTGAGATGTTAACTCTTGGTGCGCTCAGCAGTCTCTTTTTGAGCAGTGACTGGCAGGTCTGCTAAAATAAGATGCAGTTTTGGAAGATGGATAATTGACCAATGGGAATAAACATGAGACACAAAAACCTCTTTACCTGTGACTCAGTGAAGGATTTGCACTAGGAAGAAAAAAATGAGTTTTTTGCACAGTCCTTTGAAGACAAAGGACTACACAATTAAACATTATAATTTTATTCTCTCTCCTCATTGAGAAGCTCCTGTCTGCCCCTCAATGTGCCAATACATATTGAGAAAGAAACTTTGTTGCTCATAAGTACTTCTCATGGGGGATTGGGGCACTGATATATATGACTGGCAGTTCACCTTATGACTCAAGTGGATATTAAAACATTCACACTGACAAATATACCATGCCGTATCCACTCAGAGCTCACCTATGGATGCTATAAGAAAACTTAGAACAGAGAAAAATCTCTTGGTCACACTGTTTAGGATACAATTTGTTTTTCCAGCTTAGCAAAAAACTTCGTACCATGATTGGTGTTTGTGTGTAAGCTGGAACTACTGTGATGTCATTATTAAGATGATCACTAGGGCCGTGTGAAATTTCGCCAAGTGATTTGTTTTGAAGCTGTTTCGATGTGTTTTTAGCTCGAAACAGCAAAATTGAAATGAAACAAAAGGCTTGGAAACAGCTTCAAAACAAAACGAGGGCACTCAAAACATTTCTAAGTGTTTTGAGCTTTGAAGCCAGGCTTACTTGGCTTCAGCGCCAGTCCCAGGTGGCAGCAGCAGCCTCCTCTCATCCGGGGCACAGATCCGGGGGCTCGCACCCCTGGGAGGGCTGTGAGGCTGTGCTGGACTGTTCCCAGGGGTGCAAGCCCCAGGATCTGTGCACCGGATGAGACGAGGCTGCCGCCTAGGACCAGCAGCAGCAGTAAATCTTTTCCGGTGCTGTGTGTGGGCTGCACCCAGCGCCGGTCCCAGGTGGCAGAGGCAGCCTCCTCTCATCCAGCATACAGATCAAACAGTGAAACAGTTTAACTTCTTGCACCCAATGTATAAACTAAGACTTACTGACTGAGGCATGGACTTTTTAAGCAGTCTGAAGTTATGTGCTTAAATTCCATTGCTATTCAATGGGCTAATTCCCAAGGCCACCTTTCAAAATCGCGGGGGTGTGGTGGCCACCCCCGCGCACTTCCTCCATGGTGCACAGCCTGGGCAGGTGTGAGCAGCAAGTGGGGGCACTCGGGCACTGGTGCCAGGTGTGGCACAGCTCTGGCCAGTGCTGGACGTCATGGCAAGGGGTGCAGCATCCACCAAGCAGTCTCTATCGCTGATGCTCCCCACCATGCACATGCAGCTCCCTCACTCACATGGCATAGGAGGGAAGCCCCACACACTGCAGCCGGCTGCCTTCTTCACCAGGCCTGCGTGGCATGGAAGGGAAGTCTCAGGTGCCTTCCCTTGGGTGGCAGGGAAGGCAGCCAGTTCCAGCGCGTGGGGCTTCCCCGCCATGCCGTGCAAGTGCAGGGGCTGTGTGTGTGTGGCAGAGAGCATCAGTGATAGAGACTGCCCAATGGAGGCTGAGCCCCTTGCCACGATGTGCAGCGCTGGTGGGAGCTGTGTCCTGCTGGGCACCAGCACCTGCACCGGGCACAAGCACCCTAAGTGCCCCTATCTGCTGCTGCTGTACCATGGGGTGAGTGAAGGGTGGGGTGTGGGAAGGAGTAAAGGGGGGTCCCCACCATCCCA